>NW_028247076.1:0-360000 GCF_964263255.1 Lissotriton vulgaris | reverse complement strand
AGTCTGAGTCGATATCAATGGACATGAGGTCATTGAGTTGTTGCTGCAACATCATTCTAATGTTCTCTGTTTTCTGTGTTACTGGCTTAGAAACACACAGTGGCACAAAGTCTGCAAATGGCTGGACAACACTGCAAACAAAGACAACAAGAAAAGATGATCGCTAGAATCGCTCCAAGGAAAGTTAACACTTTCCATCCCCAGGTGGACAGTAGTCCCCAAAACCATCCCATCACAGACCAATCTACAGTATCCTGATGAATGGACTCGGAGATGACATGTAGCTTAGAAATGGCCTGGTATACTGTAGGGGCATTATCAGGAACGTAAACGCAGCAACTAGACCCAATCAATTTACAGACTCCGCCTCTATCCGCAAGGACAATGTCTAGAACCGTTCGATTTTGCAAAGTCATAAGGCGATCCGCCTGAAGTTCAGCTGTCAAATTACTCGATGCTCCAGAAGTTAAGTTTATGGTAGCATCAACCCAACGAACTAGGCGTCTGATGTTCCTACTATTAACTATTGGACCCCAAAAGGGAAGAAACGCTCTCAGAAAATCTCCTCCCTCTTGTCTTGTGTCTTCTGCATCAATAACCCCCAATAATGACCGTCTGGACTTGCTCCATAGCGGTCGCTCCCCTCGCTCACTGCCTGACCCACCAACGCTCTGCTCCTTGCTGACCACATCGCCTGCCTGCCCTGATAGAGCGCCTGGCTATCCACATCACCTGCAACTCAGAGCGCATTGAATTGCACATAGCGCCTGATATCGTTAGCATTTCATTTTATTTAAGCGCATTGGCCTTGCATTTGCGGCGATTTTAAAACAGCCTGTAAAGTGTTTTTGTGATTTCTTTGTAACTGTACCTCTGCTCGCACTCCGGCTGTGCCCCTGTTTAGTTTTCGGTCCCGGGCGGCCATTTTTGTTGTGGTGTTTACTTGTGGACCGTGTCTCCTCCCCGCTCCCGCCTCCCAGCTGACCCTCCCACGCTCCCCCCCCCCCTCCACTCTCCATTTTAGACAGATGAACCAACGAGCAGCGTCCACGCGCAGCGGTCGCGCCGAAGGTGCGCCAAAGGTAAGCCCGTCTACGCCCGTCCACGCCTGGACCGCGCCCAGCGCCAGACCCCCTGGTCCTCGCAAATCCCACTCCACCCGCATAACATATGACGCCGCTATTCTCCTTGCCCTTAACCCCAGACGCACCTCACAATGCTGCGTAGCTACCCCAGGACACACCCACGGACCATTCGCCTGCCACTCCTGCAAGTTCGCCTGCATCAGGACCCATACCAAATCCTCCCCCTCCAAACAGAACTCCGACCCCAACCACCTGAAGTGTATCCTGCTGAACACCTGATCGATCCACAGACATGCCACTGAACTCTGGGACCTACTCGACACTACATCACCGGACGTCGCCTTCCTTACAGAAACCTCGATGAACACCTCATCAGCGCCCGACATCGCCATAGCCATCCCGGACACCTACAAGATCATCCGAAAAGACCGCATCAACCAAACAGGAGGAGGCATCGCCATCGTCCACAAGAACACCATCCGAATCTCGACCAACTCCGACGATAACCTCGCGACCGCCGAACACCTTCACTTCCAGATCCACACCGACCCCAGGACCACACTTAGAGGCACCCTCATATACAGACCACCAGGTACCCGCACACAATTCATCGAAGACATCACTGACTTCATCAGCCCACATGCCCTCACCTCCGAGAACTACATTCCACTGGGAGACCTCAACTTCCACCTGGAAAAGAATAACGACAGCAACACCACCACCCTTCTGGAGAACATGGCCAATCTCGGACTCAAACAACTTGTCGACACCCCCACCCACTTAGCCGGACACACGCTCGACCCTATCTTCACATCCAGCAATTTCATCTCCTTTGATCACACCACAGCTCTCCATTGGACTTACCACAGCTGCATTCATTTCAGCTACAAAAAAACCACGACTCACATCCCACCACAACCTATTCCTCGAAGAAACGAACAAAATCACCACCGACCAGCTCCTCACATCGCTTAACCAAAACACCCCCACCTTATCATCGGACCCAAACCAAGCTGCCACCAAATTCACACAATGGATCACCCACAGCGCTGACGAATTAGCACCCATGAAAAACCACCGGATCAAACAAGGTAACAAAAAGGCCCCCTGGTTCAACGATGACCTTAAAAAATCCAAGAAGTTATGTCGCACCCTCGAGAAAACATGGAGAAAAAACCCAACCACTGACAGCCTGACCACCTTCAAAGACGCAACCCGCAAACACCACCAATTGATCCGTTCCACCAAGAAATCAGCATTCAAAGATCGTCTCGACAACAACGCCCAAAACAGCAAGGAACTATTCAACATCGTCAAAGAATTCACCAACCCCACCGCCGGCATCAACGACATCACTCCCTCCCAAGACCTCTGCGACTCTCTATCCTCTTTCTTCCACAACAAAATCGCCGACATTCATAACAGCTTTAAAAACCTGTCCGAAGAACAACCCACTCCACCCTCCTCAGAACTAAAACAGCACTCTCACAACCTTTGCGACTGGAACCCAATCACCACTGAAGACACCATCCGACTGATGAACTCCATCCACTCAGGATCACCAACTGACCCATGCCCCCACCACATCTTCAACAAAGCAAACTCCATCATCGCACCCCATCTCCGCGATGTCATCAACTGTTCCCTCAATTCCACTACCTTCCCAGACAGCTGGAAACATGCCGAACTCAGCGCCCTTCTGAAGAAACCCACAGCGGACCCCTCTGAGCTTAAGAACTACCGCCCCATCTCTCCTCCCCTTCCCGGCCAAAGTCATCGAGAAAGCCGTCAATAGCCAGCTCACCGCCTTCCTTGAATCCAACAATTCACTTGACCCCTCACAGTCCGGCTTCCGAGCCAAACACAGCACCGAAACCACACTCATCGCTGCTACGGATGACATCCGAACGCTACTGGACTGCGGAGAATCAGTTGCCCTCATCCTACTTGACCTCTCCGCCGCCTTCGACACAGTCTGTCATAACACCCTCATACAACGCCTCAGCAACGTCGGAATACAAGGAAAAGCGTTGGACTGGATCATCTCGTTCCTCGCCGGAAGAACTCAGGAAGTCCGCCTCCCCCCATTCAAATCTGAGGCCACCGAAGTCATCTGCGGCGTACTGTGGTAAATAAATATTTACCGTATGCTGAATTTCTATGCGGTAAAGTTCAATAAAATAGCTCAATCAAAATGAGAGGCAGAGTCCGTGGAATCTGAGTTTGTAAGGGTTTTATTCCATATAATGGAATGGTTCGAACCATGGTATCATGTTCCATCACCACGAAGGTTCAGGAAGGGATAGACAATACTTTATTAACAGTGCACAATATATATAGTAAATGCATACAATGGTGATGGATACAGAAGGCGTAACAGCTGAATGAAACAAGATAAGAACACATGTGCGCAACAGAAGGCGTGCACGAGGGCGTACACGGAGGTGTGTGCTAGAAACGTCACATGAAAGTGTCACAGGTGGGTGGATCCCTAGAGGAATCCTGCAGTGTCAGCAGGAATATATGGCAAGGATGCGCGCGCAGGCAGCATGACGTGTGAGTGACGTGGAACTGGAAAGTGAAGGGGACTTGACATTTAGCTCCAAGAGAGGAGACAGAAGTCTGGCGTGTCAGAACAACCTAAACCCAATCATATCTGATATCTTGTGTTTGAGGAACTGTATTATCTAGAAGGAAAAGGTCTCTCGGGCAGAGGCTATTCTATACTGACTGCTAGTGCGTGTATATGCGTCTACGTGTCTGCGTGTAGGGCGAGGGGCCATGGACCTACCATGGTAACTGGAGCAATGAATTACTTGCACGGAGACAGAGACGCCGGGCCCTTTGCTCTGCAGCTGGGGGGGTGTTTACCTAAATCACTAGACAGGAATGTATTTTCGAGGAGCGGAGCAGATAACTTGAAGGCTAAATTGTCTTTGGCAGGCAAGCAGGCCGGGCCGGGCACCGCTCGCCGCGCAGGGAGTAGGGTAAGGGTCACGGATGTAGGTCCAGGCTGTAGCTTCTTGAGGCAGAAGGCAGAAAGGGCTCAATGGCAGAAATCAGGGCCTAACTCAATAGAGCCAGGAAAACGTGAAAAGTGCACCATGTAAAGACGTTGGCATGGCATACTTAGGAACTGAATATTCAATCCATTCATGGTGGATCTGAAAGAGGATTTGTTAATGTTGGACGCAAATGTATTTGCGTCTTCATATCTGGTCATGGAGGGAAGTTACATGTACTAGAAGCACGTACAGGGAGACAGTGGGGTTTACGTTAGGGGACATTTCTAGACCATAAAAATTCATATTACCTCATTCCCTCCTTGTCCCCTACGGACCCTTCATTATATATCGATCTTCATTAATCCATCTATCTGTTCATACAACATCATTTGCTCATCCTTTTTCGGACGGGATTTGGAACGTGAACTCGAATGAGGAATACATGATGTGGCGCACAAGCCGCAAATCGCTGGCCCACATTGCAAACAGAGACAGCAACTGAACACTATGAGTAGTATGACTCCTAGGAATGACAGTATTTTCCATCCCCAAGCGGATATGGTACTCCAGAGCCAACCGGACCAAGTCCAGGTGCCTGGATTCTGATGTATCTGATTAGCTATCTTATGAAGACGGGTAATAGCTTTATATACTGATGGTGCGTTATTTGGAATGAAAACACAGCAGCTCGATCCGAGGACTTTACAGGCTCCTCCCCTATCGGCCAGGATGACGTCAAGGACAAGACGATTTTGAAGGACAACAAGTTTCATAGCAGACTGTTCCTCTGTCAAGTTGCCTAGGGCGGAAGTAGTTTCATTCACTACTGCTTCGAGGGTTCTGGTCAAGTGGCGTATTGATTTGCTATTGAAGACAGCTCCTAAATAGGGAAAGAAACCTTTATTGAAATCTGTGTATCGTTCCCATGCCGTTTCAGTATAGTCGACAATCGGGAGTTCTCTCTTGGGTCTATTAGGTACTAGACGGGAGTTCCTATGATAATCAGGTGGAGCTAGAAAAACAGGTGGCAGAAGGAATGCAATGTAGCATGTCCCATCCCAATCTAGTGGCAAACGTATATAGGCTGTCTGACCACAAATGAAATAGGAATGGCGGGTAGCTTTGAATGTAGACTTGCCTTTATCACTGAATTCGATCACAGTAGTACATTCACTATGACCTAGGTGTACCGAACCATTCTTTCTGACTCATAATTCACCTTTAACTGGTAATACTGACATAGAGGGCAAGTCTGGCTTGGTTTCGATCTGGACATTCAGAATCATGAGGTTAAGTGTATAATTACCTAATCCATATACTTCGTTTTCTAGATCGGTCCCTGTCCTTTTGGGTAGACCCTCCTTGTCAGGGAAACATACCTTGTGCATAACTGTGTTCAAATTTCCCCATACCCAATTGCCTTGGTAAACTATGGAATCAGAATCTAAAGAATTCATTAAACTAAACCATGCACCACAGGAACCATTATGTGTAAACGGATACGGAAAGAGGGGCAGAACTCCCTTGTATTTCTGATAGGGAGGGAGTCGGCCACATATCCAACAATTTGTAGCATTGCTGGTCTGATGGGAATGGTGTAACATACTGATGAAAGTATTGTTGCGCAGCGCAAATCTGTAAGATAACTCGTGAGGGGGCAGTTCACTGAAAGTATGCTTGGCAGTGTCATTTGAGAAAGAATGTGCACGTGTGACAATAGGGAAGTAAATGTGCAACAATAGACCTGTGACAATAATCGCAATACTCAGAAAAAACATAATCAATAAAGCGACGATGCAATAGCTTTTGAGAGATTTACAATATTTTCGTTTCTTGATCTGTTTCTGTCTATCTCTCTCTCTATTGGGGTCTAACTGATACATGTCAGGAACCTGTCTAACCGCTTCACCTAGGGGAGGACTTAAACAATTAAACTGTCTGACTTGCTAGACCTCAATTTTACTTTATACTCCTGCTGAGGAGTTTTCTCTACCAGGGGGAGTTTAGTATCAGTCACTGGGCAGGGGCTGGGCTGAGAGTCAATATTTGGCGGCAGTCCATAATGTTTCTTAACATGACTCGAGTGGAGCCAGCCTTTGCGGCCCTCCACTTTCACTGCAGTCCTTGTGGTTAATAAAACAATCTTCGGCTCCTTCCAGCGGGGCTCCAGCGGACTCTTCCTATCAAAATTCCGGATATACACCAGGTCTCCAGGGACGATCTGATGTGGCTTCACCTCGGTGTTGTCGGGAAAAGCTGCCGCGACCTGTGAACGACATGATTGTAGTGCAGACATCAAGGAAGCAAGGTAATCTGTCAACATGTTACTTTCAACATCAGTAATTTTTCTCGGCAGAGGCCTCCCCCACATATTCGGTGGCCTGCCAAAGACCACCTCATACGGGGATAGCCCTGTTCTTGAATGAGCTACCATTCTCATGTAAAAGAGTGCAACTGGCAATGCAACTATCCAGTCTACACCTTTCTCAGCACATATCTTGGCAAGGCGTGTTTTCAGTGTCTGATTGTGTCTCTCTACGAGACCTGCGGCTTCGGGATGTCGGACGCAGTGGAATTTCCACTGATATCCTAGCAGGAGTGTAACCTGCTTCATGAGCTCAGACGAGAATGGCTGTCCGTTATCTGAGTACACGATACGAGGCAAACCATACCGTGGGAAGAATTCACGAACCAGCTGTTTGGCAGTGGTCGGAGCAGTGTAATCTGAAACTGGGTATGCTTCTGTCCAACGGGAAAGAGCACATACAACTACGAGGACATACTTGAATCCTCGACAACGTTCCATCTGGATATAATCCATCTGGAGGACTTCAAAAGGGTGATCGGGAGGATGAAATCCACCTTGCTCTACGGGAATGCTTTTACCTGGGTTGAACTGACAACAGATCATGCAAGTACGCACTTTCTGTTTTGCTGCTGCTTGTAAATGTTTATTGTACCAAAGATTCTGTAAACTGTCTAACATAGCCTTTTCTCCTAAGTGTGCTGGACTATGTGCGGTGTTAATCATAACTTGAACCATAGAGTCGGGGAGAAACCATGTGGTTTTTCCCTTCGTCATCCATCCCTGGTCTGTCTGGATCCCTCCTAGTTCAGTCCATTTCTTTATTTCGTCTGGAGTAGCATGTGTCTGTATGTCAATTACATCTAGTGCGGGATCCTTAACTATCATGCAATGTGTCGGTACTATTGTCCTTGTCATGTCAGTTACATGAGTATGAGTCAGAGCTGTATGTTTCGCTGTCCGATCTGCCAGATCGTTACCCTGGGAAATGGTATCTGTGACTTTAATATGTGCCTTACACTTCATGATGGCTATGGCTGATGGCAAATGTATTGCTTCTAGCAGTGCTTGAATGAGGGGACCATGCTGAATCTTGGCTCCGTGAGAGGTCAAGAAACCTCTTTCTTGCCAAAGGACTCCGAAGTCGTGTACAACTCCGAATGCATAACGTGAATCTGTGTATATGTTAACGTTCCTGTTATTAGCTATTATACAGGCTCGAGTTAGAGCATTGAGCTCTGCAGCTTGAGCCCTTTCTGCCTTCTGCCTCAAGAAGCTACAGCCTGGACCTACATCCGTGACCCTTACCCTACTCCCTGCGCGGCGAGCGGTGCCGGCCTGGCCTGCTTGCCTGCCAAAGACAATTTAGCCTTCAAGTTATCTGCTCCGCTCCTCGAAAATACATTCCTGTCTAGTGATTTAGGTAAACACCCCCCCAGCTGCAGAGCAAAGGGCCCGGTGTCTCTGTCTCCGTGCAAGTAATTCATTGCTCCAGTTACCATGGTAGGTCCATGGCCCCTCGCCCTACACGCAGACACGTAGACGCATATACACGCACTAGCAGTCAGTATAGAATAGCCTCTGCCCGAGAGACCTTTTCCTTCTAGATAATACAGTTCCTCAAACACAAGATATCAGATATGATTGGGTTTAGGTTGTTCTGACACGCCAGACTTCTGTCTCCTCTCTTGGAGCTAAATGTCAAGTCCCCTTCACTTTCCAGTTCCACGTCACTCACACGTCATGCTGCCTGCGCGCGCATCCTTGCCATATATTCCTGCTGACACTGCAGGATTCCTCTAGGGATCCACCCACCTGTGACACTTTCATGTGACGTTTCTAGCACACACCTCCGTGTACGCCCTCGTGCACGCCTTCTGTTAAGCACATGTGTTCTTATCTTGTTTCATTCAGCTGTTACGCCTTCTGTATCCATCACCATTGTATGCATTTACTATATATATTGTGCACTGTTAATAAATTATTGTCTATCCCTTCCTGAACCTTCGTGGTGATGGAACATGATACCATGGTTCGAACCATTCCATTATATGGAATAAAACCCTTACAAACTCAGATTCCACGGACTCTGCCTCTCATTTATTCGTCAGTAACTCTACTAGTACATCCGAAAGGGGACCTGGATCAGAATGTTGGCTATTATACAACGAGATGAGGTGTTGAATCATGTACATACCAGCTAATCGCTGTTCGTCTGGGGAGAGGTTCAAAAATGTTTGCGCTACCGCATCATCATTATATATATTAGAATTGTCAGCCCATTGTACTGCTGACCGAGCTAGTTCTTGTTCATCCATGGAACTGAGTACATGATACCCCATTCGTTCTTGAAGTACTTTATCGGTAGCCTGGAATAGATGTTCAGGAGTTTTCGGATTTGACATAGCAGAGAGAAAAAGTCTCTTGCTTACTGGACGTATCATTTTATTAAAGGGTCTTCCCTTACCTACATATGCTACTAATTCTATATTCTCTGGATCATCCTCCTCTGAGGTTTCATTCTTGTCTGCATCTGCTTCTCTTGCAGCCTTCTCTTTTTCATGAAATATTACTATGTCTTTACGGATCTTTCGATACATGGCCTCTATACACTTTTGTTTATCATGTTTTCCGTCTGCAATATTCTGACCCCATGTAGTTAGTATATCCATCTCGTCTTTGTTTACACCAGGCCGATCTCGTTCTCTTATAAAACAGTTTATGAGGAATCGTAATATTAAACCTTGAGTGTCTACCTTCTGATATGTCATGGCCTCGGAAATACATTCAGGACCCTGTCCTGTTTGTACAAAGTGATATATTTTATCTAGATAGTTCGTCATTCCTGGCAATAATACTAAATAGTCTGAGGCTCGTCGTATACGTAGTGATGCTAGCATCATGCGACCGTCTTTACCTGGTACTGGATCATATCTACAGTCTGTAAGATACTCTTTAAGTCTTTCAGTTGTTGCTGGTTTTGGAGTACGTTGCATTGCTAATTCTCTTGCTGTTAATCGCTGTACTGGTGGTGGGGTCCGAAAATGACCCCCTGCTGCACCTCCTGAAGCGTGACCGTCAGCCTGACCGTCAGTCATCGTAGCCGGTAAAGTATGTACAGTAGATGGGCCCTGGGGAAAAGGATTTCCAGGCCCAACTGGGGGAACAGTTGTAGTGGGAACAGTAGCGGGAAACGTGACATGGGCATGAGGGGGTGTCGTAGCATGAACAACAGGTTGATCGGCTGGAGCGGGTAGGTGTGCATTGTTACCGGGCTGTGCGGGTATGTTAGTATATGCAGGAGCTACATCCTCTAGATAGGAAGAAAGAAAAATATCTGCTGCGGTCTTTTTATGGCCTACTTTATTCGGAACTAATGGTGGCGGTAAATTACTTGGCACTTCCGGGGTGGCCTTAGGCAGGCTCTCGGCCAGAAGAGGATACATGCCATTCATAAGGGTATTTCGTTGTCGGTCTACTTGTTCTGCCCTAACGCGTTCAGCTTCTGCAATTAATTCTTTCTCTCGTTCTTTTTCTGAATCTTCTCTATTTTTCTCTGCTTTTCTGAATTCTTTCTCTGTGCGTCTATGTGATTCCTTACGCCATAATTCTATGGCATCTTTTTGTGACTGTCTGGCTTTCTTTTTCCAGAGCGCTTCTTCTACTCTCATGATGCATTCAGCATCTCATGTTCCTGAAACAGGCCATCTATATTTCTCGTCTAGGTTCTTTGTATAATCGACCCACAAGTCTAGATACAGTATGGCGTCTAAGCCGTGCTTGTGGTACATAAAATGTCCTGGAGTGTCCCTAGGTGGGACAGGAACCGCTTCTTCCAGTATCCCTTTCCTGGTTCCTATCTGACGTAGTTTAGTGAACAGTGGCATTCTGAAACTTGATACTTCTCGAACTCGCACACAATTAATACAAGAAACACAGTAATGGAGATAAAACAATCACTCATACCACGACATTAAACACATTTAAACATTTCTAGCAGATACTGAATATTAACAAAACTTGATGTACTGCTAAACAGCACAGATACACTGCTAAAACAGTGCAGACCGGGTCTGTGTACCCAAACCCGTCTTGACCGGACACAGATTAGTGCACCCGTCTAGATGCGTCCCCAGCAACGGTACTCACCGGGAAGCACAGAACAGAAGGCCTCGGAAACTCGACACTGGACTGGACCGGACTGGACTCGACTCGACTCGACTCGACTCGTGACGTAGGTATTCCGGAACTGGTGGGCCTCTAGACACCTCGGACCTTGCTCTCTCAGCTGGGCTCTGGTCGGAATCCTCCGCACTCCTCACCGCCTCGTCTGGATGTCGATCGCAGTCTCCGTCACCTCCGTAGGCCTGAGGGAGATACAGGAAATCCTGCGGGTACGCGTAGTTGTCCGTCACGGCTGTGGCAGGGGGCAAGGCCTGCGACGCATCGCCGGCGTGTAAGGTGGGGGAGGGGTCCCTGTTCGGGCGCCAAATTATGTGGTAAATAAATATTTACCGTATGCTGAATTTCTATGCGGTAAAGTTCAATAAAATAGCTCAATCAAAATGAGAGGCAGAGTCCGTGGAATCTGAGTTTGTAAGGGTTTTATTCCATATAATGGAATGGTTCGAACCATGGTATCATGTTCCATCACCACGAAGGTTCAGGAAGGGATAGACAATACTTTATTAACAGTGCACAATATATATAGTAAATGCATACAATGGTGATGGATACAGAAGGCGTAACAGCTGAATGAAACAAGATAAGAACATATGTGCGCAACAGAAGGCGTGCACGAGGGCGTACACGGAGGTGTGTGCTAGAAACGTCACATGAAAGTGTCACAGGTGGGTGGATCCCTAGAGGAATCCTGCAGTGTCAGCAGGAATATATGGCAAGGATGCGCGCGCAGGCAGCATGACGTGTGAGTGACGTGGAACTGGAAAGTGAAGGGGACTTGACATTTAGCTCCAAGAGAGGAGACAGAAGTCTGGCGTGTCAGAACAACCTAAACCCAATCATATCTGATATCTTGTGTTTGAGGAACCGTATTATCTAGAAGGAAAAGGTCTCTCGGGCAGAGGCTATTCTATACTGACTGCTAGTGCGTGTATATGCGTCTACGTGTCTGCGTGTAGGGCGAGGGGATATGGACCTACAATGGTAACTGGAGCAATGAATTACTTGCACGGAGACAGAGACGCCGGGCCCTTTGCTCTGCAGCTGGGGGGGCGTTTACCTAAATCACTAGACAGGAATGTATTTTCGAGGAGCGGAGCAGATAACTTGAAGGCTAAATTGTCTTTGGCAGGCAAGCAGGCCGGGCCGGGCACCGCTCGCCGCGCAGGGAGTAGGGTAAGGGTCACGGATGTAGGTCCAGGCTGTAGCTTCTTGAGGCAGAAGGCAGAAAGGGCTCAAGCTGCAGAGCTCATTGCTCTAACTCGAGCCTGTATAATAGCTAAGAACAGGAACGTTAACATATACACAGATTCACGTTATGCATTCGGAGTTGTACACGACTTCGGAGTCCTTTGGCAAGAAAGAGGTTTCTTGACCTCTCACGGAGCCAAGATTCAGCATGGTCCCCTCATTCAAGCACTGCTAGAAGCAATACATTTGCCATCAGCCATAGCCATCATGAAGTGTAAGGCACATATTAAAGTCACAGATACCATTTCCCAGGGTAACGATCTGGCAGATCGGACAGCGAAACATACAGCTCTGACTCATACTCATGTAACTGACATGACAAGGACAATAGTACCGACACATTGCATGATAGTTAAGGATCCCGCACTAGATGTAATTGACATACAGACACATGCTACTCCAGACGAAATAAAGAAATGGACTGAACTAGGAGGGATCCAGACAGACCAGGGATGGATGACGAAGGGAAAAACCACATGGTTTCTCCCCGACTCTATGGTTCAAGTTATGATTAACACCGCACATAGTCCAGCACACTTAGGAGAAAAGGCTATGTTAGACAGTTTACAGAATCTTTGGTACAATAAACATTTACGAGCAGCAGCAAAACAGAAAGTGCGTACTTGCATGATCTGTTGTCAGTTCAACCCAGGTAAAAGCATTCCCGTAGAGCAAGGTGGATTTCATCCTCCCGATCACCCTTTTGAAGTCCTCCAGATGGATTATATCCAGATGGAACGTTGTCGAGGATTCAAGTATGTCCTCGTAGTTGTATGTGCTCTTTCCCGTTGGACAGAAGCATACCCAGTTTCAGATTACACTGCTCCGACCACTGCCAAACAGCTGGTTCGTGAATTCTTCCCACGGTATGGTTTGCCTCGTATCGGGTACTCAGATAACGGACAGCCATTCTCGTCTGAGCTCATGAAGCAGGTTACACTCCTGCTAGGATATCAGTGGAAATTCCACTGCGTCCGACATCCCGAAGCCGCAGGTCTCGTAGAGAGACACAATCAGACACTGAAAACACGCCTTGCCAAGATATGTGCCGAGAAAGGTGTAGACTGGATAGTTGCATTGCCAGTTGCACTCTTTTACATGAGAATGGTAGCTCATTCAAGAACAGGGCTATCCCCGTATGAGGTGGTCTTTGGCAGGCCACCGAATATGTGGGGGACGCCTCTGCCGAGAAAAATTACTGATGTTGAAAGTAACATGTTGACAGATTACCTTGCTTCCTTGATGTCTGCACTACAATCATGTCGTTCACAGGTCGCGGCAGCTTTTCCCGACAACACCGAGGTGAAGCCACATCAGATCGTCCCTGGAGACCTGGTGTATATCCAGAATTTTGATAGGAAGAGTCCGCTGGAGCCCCGCTGGAAGGAGCCGAAGATTGTTTTATTAACCACAAGGACTGCAGTGAAAGTGGAGGGCCGCAAAGGCTGGCTCCACTCGAGTCATGTTAAGAAACATTATGGACTGCCGCCAAATATTGACTCTCAGCCCAGCCCCTGCCCAGTGACTGATACTAAACTCCCCCTGGTAGAGAAAACTCCTCAGCAGGAGTATAAAGTAAAATTGAGGTCTAGCAAGTCAGACAGTTTAATTGTTTAAGTCCTCCCCTAGGTGAAGCGGTTAGACAGGTTCCTGACATGTATCAGTTAGACCCCAATAGAGAGAGAGATAGACAGAAACAGATCAAGAAACGAAAATATTGTAAATCTCTCAAAAGCTATTGCATCGTCGCTTTATTGATTATGTTTTTTCTGAGTATTGCGATTATTGTCACAGGTCTATTGTTGCACATTTACTTCCCTATTGTCACACGTGCACATTCTTTCTCAAATGACACTGCCGAGCATACTTTCAGTGAACTGCCCCCTCACGAGTTATCTTACAGATTTGCGCTGCGCAACAATACTTTCATCAGTATGTTACACCATTCCCATCAGACCAGCAATGCTACAAATTGTTGGATATGTGGCCGACTCCCTCCCTATCAGAAATACAAGGGAGTTCTGCCCCTCTTTCCGTATCCGTTTACACATAATGGTTCCTGTGGTGCATGGTTTAGTTTAATGAATTCTTTAGATTCTGATTCCATAGTTTACCAAGGCAATTGGGTATGGGGAAATTTGAACACAGTTATGCACAAGGTATGTTTCCCTGACAAGGAGGGTCTACCCAAAAGGACAGGGACCGATCTAGAAAACGAAGTATATGGATTAGGTAATTATACACTTAACCTCATGATTCTGAATGTCCAGTCCGAAACCAAGCCAGACTTGCCCTCTATGTCAGTATTACCAGTTAAAGGTGAATTATGTGTCAGAAAGAATGGTTCGGTACACCTAGGTCATAGTGAATGTACTACTGTGATCGAATTCAGTGATAAAGGCAAGTCTACATTCAAAGCTACCCGCCATTCCTATTTCATTTGTGGTCAGACAGCCTATATACGTTTGCCACTAGATTGGGATGGGACATGTTACATTGCATTCCTTCTGCCACCTGTTTTTCTAGCTCCACCTGATTATCATAGGAACTCCCGTCTAGTACCTAATAGACCCAAGAGAGAACTCCCGATTGTCGACTATACTGAAACGGCATGGGAACGATACACAGATTTCAATAAAGGTTTCTTTCCCTATTTAGGAGCGGTCTTCAATAGCAAATCAATATGCCACTTGACCAGAACCCTCGAAGCAGTAGTGAATGAAACTACTTCCGCCCTAGGCAACTTGACAGAGGAACAGTCTGCTATGAGACTTGTTGTCCTTCAAAATCGTCTTGTCCTTGACGTCATCCTGGCCGATAGGGGCGGAGCCTGTAAAGTCCTCGGATCGAGCTGCTGTGTTTTCATTCCAAATAACGCACCATCAGTATATAAAGCTATTACCCGTCTTCATAAGATAGCTAATCAGATACATCAGAATCCAGGCACCTGGACTTGGTCCGGTTGGCTCTGGAGTACCATATCCGCTTGGGGATGGAAAATACTGTCATTCCTAGGAGTCATACTACTCATAGTGTTCAGTTGCTGTCTCTGTTTGCAATGTGGGCCAGCGATTTGCGGCTTGTGCGCCACATCATGTATTCCTCATTCGAGTTCACGTTCCAAATCCCGTCCGAAAAAGGATGAGCAAATGATGATGTATGAACAGATAGATGGATTAATGAAGATCGATATATCATGAAGGGTCCGTAGGGGATAAGGAGGGAATGAGGTAATATGAATTTTTATGGTCTAGAAATGTCCCCTAACGTGAACCCCACTGTCTCCATGTACGTGCTTCTAGTACATGTAACTTCCCTCCATGACCAGATATGAAGACGCAAATACATTTGCGTCCAACGTTAACAAATCCTCTTTCAGATCCACCATGAATGGATTGAATATTCAGTTCCTAAGTATGCCATGCCAACGTCTTTACATGGTGCACTTTTCACGTTTTCCTGGCTCTATTGAGTTAGGCCCTGATTTCTGCCATTGAGCCCTTTCTGCCTTCTGCCTCAAGAAGCTACAGCCTGGACCTACATCCGTGACCCTTACCCTACTCCCTGCGCGGCGAGCGGTGCCCGGCCCGGCCTGCTTGCCTGCCAAAGACAATTTAGCCTTCAAGTTATCTGCTCCGCTCCTCGAAAATACATTCCTGTCTAGTGATTTAGGTAAACACCCCCCCAGCTGCAGAGCAAAGGGCCCGGCGTCTCTGTCTCCGTGCAAGTAATTCATTGCTCCAGTTACCATGGTAGGTCCATGGCCCCTCGCCCTACACGCAGACACGTAGACGCATATACACGCACTAGCAGTCAGTATAGAATAGCCTCTGCCCGAGAGACCTTTTCCTTCTAGATAATACAGTTCCTCAAACACAAGATATCAGATATGATTGGGTTTAGGTTGTTCTGACACGCCAGACTTCTGTCTCCTCTCTTGGAGCTAAATGTCAAGTCCCCTACACTTTCCAGTTCCACGTCACTCACACGTCATGCTGCCTGCGCGCGCATCCTTGCCATATATTCCTGCTGACACTGCAGGATTCCTCTAGGGATCCACCCACCTGTGACACTTTCATGTGACGTTTCTAGCACACACCTCCGTGTACGCCCTCGTGCACGCCTTCTGTTACGCACATGTGTTCTTATCTTGTTTCATTCAGCTGTTACGCCTTCTGTATCCATCACCATTGTATGCATTTACTATATAGATTGTGCACTGTTAATAAAGTATTGTCTATCCCTTCCTGAACCTTCGTGGTGATGGAACATGATACCATGGTTCGAACCATTCCATTATATGGAATAAAACCCTTACAAACTCAGATTCCACGGACTCTGCCTCTCATTTTGATTGAGCTATTTTATTGAACTTTACCGCATAGAAATTCAGCATACGGTAAATATTTATTTACCACATAATTTGGCGCCCGAACAGGGACCCCTCCCCCACCTTACACGCCGGCGATGCGTCGCAGGCCTTGCCCCCTGCCACAGCCGTGACGGACAACTACGCATACCCGCAGGATTTCCTGTATCTCCCTCAGGCCTACGGAGGTGACAGAGACTGCGATCGACATCCAGACGAGGCGGTGAGGAGTGCGGAGGATCCCGACCAGAGCCCAGCCGAGAGAGCAAGGTCCGAGGTGTCTAGAGGCCCACCAGTTCTGGAATACCTACGTCACGAGTCGAGTCGAGTCGAGTCCAGTCCGGTCCAGTCCAGTGTCGAGTTTCCGAGGCCTTCTGTTCTGTGCTTCCCGGTGAGTACCGTTGCTGGGGACGCATCTAGACGGGTGCACTAATCTGTGTCCGGTCAAGACGGGTTTGGGTACACAGACCCGGTCTGCACTGTTTTAGCAGTGTATCTGTGCTGTTTAGCAGTACATCAAGTTTCGTTAATATTCAGTATCTGCTAGAAATGTTTAAATGTGTTTAATGTCGTGGTATGAGTGATTGTTTTATCTCCATTACTGTGTTTCTTGTATTAATTGTGTGCGAGTTCGAGAAGTATCAAGTTTCAGAATGCCACTGTTCACTAAACTACGTCAGATAGGAACCAGGAAAGGGATATTGGAAGAAGCGGTTCCTGTCCCACCTAGGGACACTCCAGGACATTTTATGTACCACAAGCACGGCTTAGACGCCATACTGTATCTAGACTTGTGGGTCGATTATACAAAGAACCTAGACGAGAAATATAGATGGCCTGTTTCAGGAACATGGGATGCTGAATGCATCATGAGAGTAGAAGAAGCGCTCTGGAAAAAGAAAGCCAGACAGTCACAAAAAGATGCCATAGAATTATGGCGTAAGGAATCACATAGACGCACAGAGAAAGAATTCAGAAAAGCAGAGAAAAATAGAGAAGATTCAGAAAAAGAACGAGAGAAAGAATTAATTGCAGAAGCTGAACGCGTTAGGGCAGAACAAGTAGACCGACAACGAAATACCCTTATGAATGGCATGTATCCTCTTCTGGCCGAGGGCCTGCCTAAGGCCACCCCGGAAGTGCCAAGTAATTTACCGCCACCATTAGTTCCGAATAAAGTAGGCCATAAAAAGACCGCAGCAGATATTTTTCTTTCTTCCTATCTAGAGGATGTAGCTCCTGCATATACTAATATACCTGCACAGCCCGGTAACAATGCACACCTACCCGCTCCAGCCGATCAACCTGTTGTTCATGCTACGACACCCCCTCATGCCCATGTCACGTTTCCCGCTACTGTTCCCACTACAACTGTTCCCCCAGTTGGGCCTGGAAATCCTTTTCCCCGGGGCCCATCTACTGTACATACTTTACCGGCTACGATGACTGACGGTCAGGCTGACGGTCACGCTTCAGGAGGTGCAGCAGGGGGTCATTTTCGGATCCCACCACCAGTACAGCGATTAACAGCAAGAGAATTAGCAATGCAACGTACTCCGAAACCAGCAACAACTGAAAGACTTAAAGAGTATCTTACAGACTGTAGATATGATCCAGTACCAGGTAAAGACAGTCGCATGATGCTAGCATCACTACGTATACGACGAGCCTCAGACTATTTAGTATTATTGCCAGGAATGACGAACTATCTAGATAAAATATATCACTTTGTACAAACAGGACAGGGTCCTGAATGTATTTCCGAGGCCATGACATATCAGAAGGTAGACACTCAAGGTTTAATATTACGATTCCTCATAAACTGTTTTATAAGAGAACGAGATCGGCCTGGTGTAAACAAAGACGAGATGGATATACTAACTACATGGGGTCAGAATATTGCAGACGGAAAACATGATAAACAAAAGTGTATAGAGGCCATGTATCGAAAGATCCGTAAAGACATAGTAATATTTCATGAAAAAGAGAAGGCTGCAAGAGAAGCAGATGCAGACAAGAATGAAACCTCAGAGGAGGATGATCCAGAGAATATAGAATTAGTAGCATATGTAGGTAAGGGAAGACCCTTTAATAAAACGATACGTCCAGTAAGCAAGAGACTTTTTCTCTCTGCTATGTCAAATCCGAAAACTCCTGAACATCTATTCCAGGCTACCGATAAAGTACTTCAAGAACGAATGGGGTATCATGTACTCAGTTCCATGGATGAACAAGAACTAGCTCGGTCAGCAGTACAATGGGCTGACAATTCTAATATATATAATGATGATGCGGTAGCGCAAACATTTTTGAACCTCTCCCCAGACGAACAGCGATTAGCTGGTATGTACATGATTCAACACCTCATCTCGTTGTATAATAGCCAACATTCTGATCCAGGTCCCCTTTCGGATGTACTAGTAGAGTTACTGACGAATAAATGAGAGGCAGAGTCCGTGGAATCTGAGTTTGTAAGGGTTTTATTCCATATAATGGAATGGTCCGAACCATGGTATCATGTTCCATCACCACGAAGGTTCAGGAAGGGATAGGCAATACTTTATTAACAGTGCACAATATATATAGTAAATGCATACAATGGTGATGGATACAGAAGGCGTAACAGCTGAATGAAACAAGATAAGAACACATGTGCATAACAGAAGGCGTGCACGAGGGCGTACACGGAGGTGTGTGCTAGAAACGTCACATGAAAGTGTCACAGGTGGGTGGATCCCTAGAGGAATCCTGCAGTGTCAGCAGGAATATATGGCAAGGATGCGCGCGCAGGCAGCATGACGTGTGAGTGACGTGGTACTGGAAAGTGAAGGGGACTTGACATTTAGCTCCAAGAGAGGAGACAGAAGTCTGGCGTGTCAGAACAACCTAAACCCAATCATATCTGATATCTTGTGTTTGAGGAACTGTATTATCTAGAAGGAAAAGGTCTCTCGGGCAGAGGCTATTCTATACTGACTGCTAGTGCGTGTATATGAGTCTACGTGTCTGCGTGTAGGGCGAGGGGCCATGGACCTACCATGGTAACTGGAGCAATGAATTACTTGCACGGAGACCGAGACGCCGGGCCCTTTGCTCTGCAGCTGGGGGGGTGTTTACCTAAATCACTAGACAGGAATGTATTTTCGAGGAGCGGAGCAGATAACTTGAAGGCTAAATTGTCTTTGGCAGGCAAGCAGGCCGGGCCGGGCACCGCTCGCCGCGCAGGGAGTAGGGTAAGGGTCACGGATGTAGGTCCAGGCTGTAGCTTCTTGAGGCAGAAGGCAGAAAGGGCTCAATGGCAGAAATCAGGGCCTAACTCAATAGAGCCAGGAAAACGTGAAAAGTGCACCATGTAAAGACGTTGGCATGGCATACTTAGGAACTGAATATTCAATCCATTCAAGGTGGATCTGAAAGAGGATTTGTTAACGTTGGACGCAAATGTATTTGCGTCTTCATATCTGGTCATGGAGGGAAGTTACATGTACTAGAAGCACGTACATGGAGACAGTGGGGTTCACGTTAGGGGACATTTCTAGACCATAAAAATTCATATTATCTCATTACCACAAGGTTCATCACTCAGTCCCACCCTCTTCAACGTATACATAAGTCCCCTCGCAACCATCGCGCGACAACACAACCTCAACATCATCTCCTACGCAGACGACACCCAGCTGATCCTCTCCCTCACCAAAGACCCAAACACCGCCAAAACCAATCTACATGAAGGAATGAAAGAAGTAGCCGAATGGATGAAGAACAGCCGTTTAAAACTAAATTCTGACAAAACGGAAGTCCTCATCTTAGGACGGTCCCCCCTCTGCATGGGACGACTCATGGTGACCACCAGCCCTGGGCACAGCACCCATACCAACAGACCACGCACGTAACCTGGGCTTCATCCTAGACTCCTCCCTCTTGATGACCAGACAAGTCAACGCCGTCTCATCATCATGCTTCAACATCCTACGCATGCTCAAAAAAATCTTCCGCTGGATCCCCACCGAAACAAGAAAAACAGTCACCCACGCACTAGTCACTAGCCGACTAGATTATGGAAACACCCTTTACGCTGGAACCACAGCCAAACTACAGAAAAAACTCCAACGCATCCAAAACGCCTCAGCCAGACTCATACTGGACATCCCCCGTCAAGCCCACATTTCCAGTCACCTAAAAGACCTCCACTGGCTTCACGTCAACAAGAGAGTAACGTTCCGTCTCCTCACCCACACACACAAGGCCCTCTACGACCTAAGACCAGAATGCCTCAACAAACGACTGTCCTTCTACACACCCACCCGCCAACTACGCTCATCTAATCAAGCCCTCGCCGCAATTACACACATCAATAGATCCACCATGGGAGGAAGATCTTTCTCCTACTTAGCGGCCAAAACATGGAATTCCCTCCCCACTCACCTCCGCCTTGCGCAGAACCACCTCTCCTTTAGAAAGCAGCTAAAAGCCTGGCTATTCGATAAGTAATCCACCCACCCTCCCCAAGCGCCTTGAGACCCTCTGGGTGAGTAGTGCGCTATATAAATTACTGAACTTGAACTCTACCAACTCTTTTTCTATGGTGATCTGCAGGAGCAGTATATGTCGGAGGAAGAAGAAAGTCTATATAACATGTTCCCGAGAAATATGTGGGAAGCCATGTATAAGCTCTGTCGTGATAGATGAAATATGTACCTTGAGATGGCACTAACGGTGAAGAAATCAAGGGTGTGTAAACGTATGTGTGGGAACAATTACTCTTTTCTTGCTTAATTTTGGTATTCTGGCCATTTATTTGTAAACACAAATTACCTCTCTGGGGTAAAACCCAAATTGGTGCAAATCTCTTCTGTTTAACCTTGTCAGTTCCATCCATCATATGCTCTCTTCTCATCCTTGTGAATTTTAACAATATCAGCAATTGTTTGCCATGGTCACTATTCCCTTTATCAAAGAACTATGACTGAAATCCACTCCATCATTATAGAACCCACCAGGAGGATATCAGAGTTGGTTCTGGTATGTATTAGAAAACATAGCCAGATAAGCCCAAGCACAACCCTCATACGTAAATGGAAAGACTTAATACAGCATCCCTCTCTCTGTATTATGTGGTATGAGCCCACAAACCCAACAATCAGTAGTATTTACTACCAATTGATGCTGATGTAACAATTGGATAAATAAATTATTGAAATATTCCATTCTTCTCATCTGCTCATGGTAAAGGAGTGAGTAAAATTTGTGCGGAGAAATAGTAGTAGAGGAAATCAAAGAAGTAGAAGTAGGAACAGGTGTCAGCTGTATACTGTGTACGATCCATCCTACACATGCTAATAAACTACAAAAACATACTGAAATACATAGTGCTACGCCACAACGACTAAATAATAATTTCTTATAATGATTTCTTTTCATTATCTTAATATCATTCTCTTTTCCTGCGCTATCCATTACTCTAAAGGCGTTGCTCATGATAATCTTCCTTAATCACTTGGCTGTGATTGTTAGAAGCCCTATGACACTGCAAGTCCTGTTGACCTAGTCACTATTCAGGTCACAGTCTAAGACTCCTACCGTGACCCTGCAACTTGATGGATACTGGAAAAGGAATGTTTTTCTTTTTAATAAAGACAAAATTATAAATCACAGAATTTAATTGTCTTTGGGCAACCTTTTTCTCAGGTTGTACCGTGTCTTGCCAGGTATCGTTTGGTCCTTAAACAAAGTCTCTGGATCCGATGTGTTTAGTCGTAAGTGTGGAGGCACAGTTTCCTGCAAAACGTCGTCGTCCTCTTTCTCATAACTAGTCCAATCCAGGCGTGCACTGCTGAACGGTACAAATTTGGGTACCTTTTCACATTCACTATCACCAATGCCTTCTCGGACCCACTGGTCATAAGGCAAAGGTAATGGTACCCTTTTGCAGTGCACACCGTGGATCCAGTTTTTCTTTCCGACGACCTTCACTGCTGTACGGGTTGTTAGTAGAACTTGTCTCGGGGGCCCCCAACGAGGTTCCAGATTCTTTTTCCTCTGGAAATTCTTCAGACACACCCAGTCGCCAGGTTGGATGGAGTGTCCTGGATCTGAGGAGGCCTCCAGTAAAGGGTTTTGGACCTGTTGACGAATAACACGCAATTTAGGGGTGAGGTCATGCAAATAATCAACCAACAATGGATAAGGAATATCTGAGTATTTCTTGGGTCGAGGGACTCCCCAGACATTGGCTGGGCGTCCGAAAACAATCTCGTATGGGCTAAGCCCCAAACGAGAATGGACAGTCGTTCTTGTTAAGAGAAGTGCCAAAGGCAAGGCATCAGGCCAGGAAAGGCCTGTGCTGGTCTGAATCTTTGCTAACTTAAGTTTGAGAGTGCCATTGTAACACTCTACCAAACCCGCTGACTGAGGATGGTTTGCCGCATGGAATTTCTGTCTAATACCAAGACCCACACACACCTTCTGCATAATTTGACCTACAAATTCACTCCCATTGTCACTCCAGACAATGCGCGGAAAACCAAACCTTGGGTAGAATTCCTTCAGAAGGACTTTGGCAGTAGACAAAGCAGTATTGTCCTTTAGGGGGTAAACCTCTATCCATCTGGAAAAGGCACAAACCACCACCAGGACATACTTAAGATTGTTGAAACGTTCCATATGGATGTAATCTATTTGTAGTACCTCAAAAGGATACGTAGGGGGAGCAAAATGACCTGCTGGAGTTGGAGTTCCCTTTCCAGGATTATGCATTAAGCAAACAATACAATGCTTCACTACATTTTCTGCACATTTAGGAATACTTTCGTTCTGCCATACTGGAGCTAGGAGTTTACATATGCCCCTTGCTTTAATATGGGCTGGTCCATGAGCCATAGTAACTACAGGTAATACATATGCATTTGGTAACAACCATAGCTGATGCTCTGACAATTCCGTCCAACATCCCATCGTATCCAACATTCCCGTACTCTCTCTCCACTTACTCAATTCTTTCTCAGTTGCCTCCTTCTGAATCATTTTCACGCTTTCTACTGTGTCTTCACACATACCAGCATCTGGGACCCAACTTGCCGGTCCTGCAACATACATGCGACTTTCAATATTTTGTGCCGTTTCCCTCGCTATTTCATCCGCAAATGCATTTCCTCGACCCACGTCATCAGTAATCTTTTTATGAGAACTACACTTCACAATCGCTATTTGAGTAGGCAAAGCAAGTGATTCACGAAGGTCAGTCACCAACTGGCCATGCTGTATTTTAGTGCTGTGGGAGGTAAAGAATCCTCTTTCTCTCCACAAACGGCCGAAGCTATGGGCAACGGCAAAAGCATATTGACTATCTGTATAAACAGTGACTCTCTTTCCTTTTGCCAACACACGTGCTCTCGTCAACGCAATCAACTCTGCAGCTTGCGCTGAATTCTGTGAAATGCGTGCAGTTTCTACTATCGTATGTAGATTTGTAACAGCATAAGCTGCTGTCGTCTCGCCATTAGGAAGATTGAAACAAGACCCATCTTCCCACAGGATCCCATCCGGATCCGTAAGTGGTGTATCTTTCAAATCAATTCGACCTTTAGTTTCTTCTTCCGTACGAAGAAAACAATCATGCTGATCTTGTACATCTTTCTCATCCAAAATAGGCAACAATGTTGCTGGATTCAAAACATTACATCTTCTGATATGTATGTGACTAGCTAAAAGAGTCAACTCATATCCAGACAAACGGGCACTCATTAAGTGCTGGGTTTTTGTCCTGTTCAAAAGAGTTTCTACTGCGTGTGGCACCATAACATTAAGAGTATGATCCAACAGCAATCCGGCAGATTGACTAATGGAAATCGCTGCTGCTGCTGTTGCTCTAAGACAACTGGGTAATGCTTTAGCAACTGGATCTAATGTAGCCGAGAAATAGGCACATGGCCTTTGTTTATCTCCAAATTGTTGTGTCAAGACTGATAATGCACAACCTTCTCTTTCATGAACATAGAGTGTAAAAGGTTTACTGTAATCTGGAGTACCCAACACAGGAGCCGAACACAAAGTAGTACGTAGGTCAGAAAAACTCATTTGACATTCATCAGTCCAAGGAAGAGGTTGGGGCCTATCTTTCAAAGTGAGTGCCAACAATGGTTTGGCCAGTAGGGAAAAATTCGGAATCCACTGTCTACAATAAGAGGTAATGCCTAAGAAAGCACGCAACTCTCTCTGTGTGGATGGTACAGACATTTGCGCAATCGCATGGATACGTTCTGGGGTTAATCGCCTTCCCTCCTTCGACAAGAGATGACCTAAATAGGTAACCTCTTGGCGACAATATTGCAACTTAGAAAGTGACACTTTGTGGTGTAGGTCAGACAAATGTCGCAAAAGTGACACAGTCGCATTCTTACAGACATCTTCCTAATCGGCAGCTACTAACAAATCATCCACATACTGGATAAGAGTAGCACCTGATGGCAAAGAAAAGGTGTCAAGCTGACATTTCAGAGCCGGACTATAGATGGAGGGACTCTCCCAATAGCCTTGAGGTGCACGTTGAAATCGGAAACTTCGGCCTCCAAGAGAGAAACCAAAGAGATCCCTACTTTCCTCAGCAATGGGAATGCTAAAGAAAGCATTTTTGAGATCAATAACCGAAAAGCAAGCCGCCGAAACAGGAATCATAGTAAGCAAAGCAGTAATGTCTGGAACAACGGGAAACTGAGGGACAACAATTTTGTTGACCTCTCGGAGATCTATCACAAAATGATACACAGGTGGCTGAGAAGGATCAGTACGCTTAAGAACAGGCAGAACAGGACTATTACAAACGTTTCCTCTGGTCTCCTCGACCACACCCTTCTGAATCAAATCATGAACGATAGCCAACAAAGCTCTCTCACCATCGTTAGAGATTTTGTATTGTGGAATACATGGTAACTTAACATCAGGCTTCACGGTAATCACATAAGATGGAATTTGAAGTAAACCAACATCATTCGGACCCGTAGCCCAAAGCGTAGCAGGAAGCGAACGCAGTTCGAGTGGCAGTTGGTCTTTAGATACATTCATCGGAGAAGTCAATTTAGCACCCAAAGTGAGATGTACACCAGAGGGTGAGCAATACAATGTAGCATGCAGACGTTTCAATAAGTCCAAACCCAATAAATTCTCTCCGCAACCCCTCGTCAAAAGAAGTGGAGCTTCTAAATCGTACGGACCAATAGAAATAGGCAAAGGACAAGAAACAGGGTTGCTAACTGGGGCGCCCGAGAATCCCACAGAAACATTTGTTAAGCCAGACAAAGGTGCCCCAGGGAGTTTGGAATGCATAATAGAACTTCTCATTGCACCAGTATCCAAATGAAATGGCTCTGTAACACCCAATGCTACAACATTAACAAAAGGTCCATCCTGATCCACTGGAACTGATACGACTCCCTTACTCTGTCTATGGCTGTCCTAGCAAGTGAGGAAATCCGCATTCTCACTATCTCTGCAATAATCATCATTATAATATTGTGCAGACTGAGAATTCCGCTGGTCAAAGTAATTTGCAGAGTCCTGAGAGGGAGAGGGATGTCGTTCCGGAGACGACGCACCACACCCTCTACCTCTGGATACTGACCGAGAATCTCCACGACCCTGTGGCGCAAATGATCCGCCATAACGCTGCAACAGAATCGGACAACTATTTGTAAAATGACCTTCCTCTTTACAATAAGCGCATTGATTAGGACCAAACGGAAATCGTGGAGCTGAAGATACAGGTTTATGCAACAGCTTCTGGAACTGTGGAGGCTGTTGAAATTGAGTCTGAGCAGAACGAGGAGAATAAGCCTGTTGCAGAAGAACCTTCGTTTTTAATTCTTTAGTCTTTTTCTCCGCTTTCTCCTCATCTTCCTTATCCCTATTCTCATAATATTGAGCAGTAGCTAATATCTGGGCAGTTGAAGAAATAGCCCATGCACTCTCTGATTGTTTCAATTTATGCGATAATTCTGGAAGTAAATTAAAAATGAATTTATCTACAAATAATCGCTGTCCACCTTCAGTACTCATATCTTGACCACTATGGTCGATGAAAGTCTCTTCGAAACGAGTAAAGAAATCGGAGACACTCATCAGTCTTTTGTTTGCACGCTGCTAAATTATCCCAGTTAACGCGTACAGCGGGCATCATTGTTTTCATAAGATCTATTATTCTACCGGGCAACTCCGTAATCAGATCATCGGGTTTGGCACCACCTACTTGTCCTGCATCTGCGGCTGTAATAGCAGCCCAATCACCACCTAAAGCTTGAGCATGGTCTTGCCTACAAATTTTAGCCCATAAAGCTTGTGGGACTACATTTCCCATAAGTAAATCAATATCTTCCAAATTCATGATACATGCATTAACAGTTTCAGACAATTCTTTATAATACCCAGCAGGATTCTTACGAGGGTCCGGTAAGGACTGCTTAAGCAACACTTCTGATCTTTTCCAAGGATCATGTACCCATATGCGCTGAAAATGAGCGGGGATAGCTGGATTAGCGTTTGGGTCTGCCTCTCTCCATATTGGAGGAACTTCTCGCATAGGATATTGTGCCATTTTACGACGAACCGCAGCATCAGGCTCAAGAGAATTTTGAGAGAAAAAGGAAGATCGAAAAGTAACAAGCTTCTTAACAGCAGACTCTACATCAGGACCCACAATAAGTCCCTTATCAAATTGATCCCGTACTTCGAATAAATCCTGAGGAGGTGAATCCAAATCTATATCTTCCCACCCTTTAATAAGAGTGTTGCACATAGTATTAAAGACATACCTCTGCGTAGGCGCGTTCCATTGCAGAAAGGTGTATAAAATATCACGCACACTATACTGTAGACTACTCGTGATCCAATTACGAGCAAGAGAATCTAACTTAGTCCGTTCTTCTAAATCTGGAATCTGGCTACGAGATAGTCTTCGAGACGAAGCAGGAGAAAAGAAAAGAGGTCCAAGAAGAGGTGACAGAAGACCAAACGTTGTCGAGCTGTAGGGGAATCGGACACTAAAACAGGAGACAACGTATTCTGTAAGACAGGGGAAGAACCAATAGCAAAATAAGGTCAAGGTAGGGTTGACTGAGGCACAGGAGATTGGGGTACAGAAGTCGGTGGCAAAGGGGGCGGAGTTGGAATCACAGAAAGAGGCAACTGAGCAGGAACCAGAACAGCCAGTGGCGTAACGAAACTTGAGGGGGCCCCCCTGCAAAGCCCAATGAGGGCCCCCCCCCCCAGCAGGCCGGCCCACCACCTACCACTTTTCCCCACCAATAAAAATAAGCAGTCACCTAAAGCTGTATTTTCAGCACTTATCTGTGCATACTTCGAACAGAAAATATAAATAGGATGTGCTTTAATTGTGTTTTAGGGCTGCCATAATGATTCATGACTGATAATTAAAGGGAACAAAGACAGAAAAGTCACATTACAAATGAATACATATATTTTTATTTATAACCCTATTTAGTGTCAAGACGAGGTCTTTCAGGGTCTTTAAACAACACATGGCTGGCATTTTTCTATTGGCAACACTACTTTATATTCCTTTTCATGAAATGCATTCTCACACTACAGCAGTAAATGTAAATTTCAACTGTAAGGAATAGGCAGAGTGGGTGCCCTGTTTCTTGGTCACAGCATGCCTAGGCTTTCGGGTGTCAACCTCAGGCCCATGGTTTGTTCTGCTTGCATTCTCTAGTTATGCCTTACTGTCTTATGGTCTCATATTCCCACCTACCTTGTTGAGGCTACCCTGGTTGTACAGATACTGTATCTTTCATGTTCTTCCACGGCATTACTCTGCATATGTCTCAGAAATCAACATGTCTATCTCTCTTTATCTCTCTCCCACCTCCCTCTCTATCTCAGTCTCTACTCCCCTCTCTCTCTCTTTCTGCTCCTCCTATCATGGTACAACCTTGCCTGTGTTACCCCATCTTACTCCGGATTGCTTGCTGGCCTGAATGTCTACAAGTAGAGGCCCCCTGTTCGTACCACATTAAATACCGTCCTTACTAATGGATTGCGGAGTCTCACCGTCTCCCAAAGCGACTTCCTGTACTTTACTGCCTCCGGTTATAAAGGTACATATTGTCTCAGTGACTCCTGTTGTCATCCAGCTTCCCCTTAAGTATTCATAGTTTGGCAACTCACTGGAACAGAAAGTAAGCCTGGCACCAAAATAAAAGTGGCCTTCATTAGCAAATCAGACAGCTAAAAGAGCCGTCCATTTACAAATAGGGATCATTTTTATCTTATCAGGACATGCTATATATGTGATTTCAAGGTATGGTAAACTTCATGAATTTATGCTTGCTGCAGTGCAAAGTTTGTGGTAATATAATGGATATCAACAGTAAAACCCATCATACCAGATTCAACAGGCCGACAAACAGCCTACAAATAAGCCCACTCTCTGAGGTGTCACATCTACTCTTTTGGGGACAGTACTAGCAGTGGGAGAGGCAGGAAAAAGTGTGCTCTTAGCTGAAGGCTGTCACTTATTTAGCAAGGAATGTGCGACTGTGTTTATTTAAAGATACTTCAGGCAAGGTTTGTTGTATTATCCAAAAATCAAAAGTAAAACCCTGAGCCCCAGACCATACAGGCTGAAATAAGTCACTTGCCACATTGACCTGGCAAAGCTACCCCACAGGACTGTACTGCACAGGTGGCAGGCCGGCAATGAAAAAGGAATCTGTCACCCATATGCTCTATATATGTTTTATAACTTAGGTATGAGAGATGTTGACTCTGCATTTAAGCTTGCTCAGGCACGGTTTAAATAGCAGAGTAATAAGCAAGAAAACACAATGCACAAGATCCTACATGCCCACCAACAGCCAAAACAAATCATCCTACACTATGAACTGTCTCACGTAGCCTTTGGGGACGGACATTATCGGTAGTGGGCAAGGCAAGAAAATAAGATAGCTGCCTTCTACCACTTCATACAAGTTATAGGTGTTTTCACTTTTCAGTAATCACGCCATGCATTTGAGCTTGCTTCAGGCTTTGCTGTAAGATCGGGGAAATCATCATTAAAACTCAGAACAAAAGACCCATTCGGCCTACATATAGCCAAAATAAACCAGCCCACACACTGACCTCCACAGCTACCCTTCGGGACTATAATGTACAGGCAGTGGGGACGGCAATGAAAAGGGAAGCTGCTGTCCACTGGCTCAATATAAGGGGCCAATCAACACACTGCATAGATGCAGCTATGTTTTCCACCACACAAGGCGCTGATAGGCCAGGTGGTATGCTTGAGGGAGAAGCCGGACACGACTTGTTTAAATCCAAGGATGGGGGTCAGCGATCTCCGCCAGTAACTATAAAGTCAGTACATTGGCCGTTCAGATTAAGTAAAGGCCAAAGTATCTTTGAGACAGTGTGTGTCCTGTAGTGTGCATGGGGTCATGAATGATCTGGGTCAACCCGAGATTGCTCATGTGGTCGAGGAGGTGGGCGGTGTTGTTGTCTTTGGGGTTATTGTTGTGGAAGTTGAGGTAGCCAAGGAAGATGTTATCCTTGGAATCCAGGCCTAGGGGTGCAATGAAGTCTGTGATGTTGTTGCAGACATTAAAGTGCGGGTCCAGAGGTCGGTATGCCAGGGTGCATCTGATGGTTTTTCTGCTGTCCGCGTGGAGCTTGAAGTTGAGATGTTCCATGGGGGTGGTGACATTATTGGTGGTGGTGGTAATTAACACTGAAACATATGAGGAACCCTGGTGGACAACTGTCCTTCTCCATTAAAAAGATTGTTCTCCTCCCTTCCTTCCCACTCAGGGGCATAACACAGGGCCGATAACCACTGTGGTGCAGGAAACTCCAACCCTTGAAGGGCCTGCATCCCTTCAGGGAAGCCCCATTCAACCTAAACCCATGATTATCTACGAGCTATAGGAGATTTAGGGGCCCCTCTCACATTCTGAGGGGGTTATAGTTTTGCGTTAAACTACTGTTCCTGCTAGAATATGAATTTGACTTATTTCATCAGCAGCAGCACTATGAAGCGGCCCTCTGGGCAAAGATGCCTTTTGCCTACAAAGAGCACAGCTTGCAACACGATGAGACACAAGCAACCTCTTTAACCTTTCCACATTAAACAGACAAGCAGCTTCGAAAAAAACCATGGATTATTGTGTCAGTCTAACATAATCCAGCAGCAAAACCAGAAATGTCCAGCCTTTCTAATTTCGAGCATTTCGGGTCTCACTCTTTCTGTTTAAAGACATGAATGACATGAGGTTTTATTAGCGCTGAAGTAAAAAAAAGCTAGGAAATCAATGTATACAACGTAATTCCATAGGTATGCAGAAGCAGGTTTGTTCTTTTTAAAATATATTCCTGGAACAGGATAAAAAGGTTCTTTTTTTTTTACTAAAAAGACAGAGCTGCCCTCACTAAAATTATGAACACCTGAAGTGGACTTAGACATTTATCTGTCGCAGGCGCTTTCCTACTAGTGTCGTTTTCAGAAGAGCTATCTACCAATCAGAGCTCTCCGTTCCGTTTAATGGTGGCAGGTTCTGTGGAGATTATCATACCTTTTAGTGGAGAAAGTAATTGAAAGATTATGTAGTAGATTAGCTACTAGGAGCAAAGAGGCCCTTCCTCAGATAGTTACAGTGAATTGGCTTGACATGCTGTATTATCTCAAGAGGCGAGAAAAAAGGTGGAAAGAAGTGGGGAAGCTTGAGGGATGATATGATAAGTAGGATCTGTATTACAGAAGGGGATGCACAAGCATCTATGTCCCTTCTGTAACACCAAAGTGCCCCAGGTGCATGCCAGGTGGGCGTAAAATGCCTGTTGCACATCAGGGGCACTTCTGTTATATGGCCTCAGGGGTCATATTGTGCATAGCACTCTGGGGTGCATTTACGCCTACATCTTGCGCCTCGAGGCACCATGGCATTATAGAAGGGACTGCAGATGCTTTTGTGGCCCCTTTTGTAGTATAGGTTGCCCGAAAGCTAAATGTGCACCAGCACGATCCTCAGGCGATGTGCTCTGAATTGCATAGGGGTGTGTGTGACCCCATTTACATGAGAGAATCCTTTGTGTCCATGCCATTCTATCGATGTGTATGCAGAGGCAGTCAGGAGATGCCCAAGTCAATGAACTCCGTGAGGTGTGGTTCCCTGGGGAGGCATGGGGATCCGAGGGCCCTCTAGCCATCACCCTGCAGTCACCCATACACCTTCAGGGAGGAGATCTGTCCCTCTTTGAAAATAAGGGTGTGTTGCCAGCTTCAGTGAAACGTGGAGCAGACTATTGAAATAGCCATTATTACAAAACAGAGGATGAAACACAAAACCAGTTTGTGTCAATAGACACAAACTGATTTTGTGTTTCATCCTCTGTTTTGTAATTCTTATTTCTATTTTGACACTCTTATGTTGATTGCAATACATTTAATTGGAAGGGGTAAAAGAGTGGTCCTAACAAAACCCTTTCTCTCTTGTTGTTACATATTGAAATAGCCAGTCTGCCTTTCACTAATGTGTTGTTTGCGGGTTCGCATATGCACTGGGGACAGAACAGTTGCTGTAATTTATGGAGCATGGTCCCGATCTGAACCTGGCACTTGCACTTATGGGCGAAAAGAGGTACAAAGTGGGCAATAAGCTATATTTGTAATGCGCCCCATGAGCATATTTGTGGCAACTGAGAAACATGGGGTATTGCAATAGCATGCAGGGATATGTTATGGAATTGGGGGTCCTGGCCAAACATATTTTGGGTCTCCGCATTTGGAACTGCTTTAAGTTTTGTATCTAATTTCAGCTCTGACAGTGCACAGGAACACTCATGCAAATTCTAAATGTGTTTACATTTAATATTCAGGGATAGTGCAGCGTATTTTCAATATTATAACACAGCTCTCCTTCTCCCCGCCCCCATTGATGTATCATTATCATGATTGTATGCTGACTGATTTCCTCCTCGGTACGACCTATGCACGTTGTATTTATGTTGTTGCCTTGCTTGTTACTTTCAATAAACAGAAATATAAAAATATATATATATATATATATTGTAACACAGCAGCAGCTCGCTAATATTACTGCAATCTCTGTGACACCCTCCAATTTCTCATATGTGAGGTTCTGCTTTCATCTAAAAAAAAATATTTGTTGGATGTTGCATGAAATATAAGCACATTTCTCTGCAGAATGTCTGTCATAGACTCTAACAGATCACCCATATTAACAATAAAATCAAAGAAATTGTATTTAAAACAAGTCTGTTTACGAACTATTCCAGGTCATCAGGGCTATACTCTCTGTAGAACAGAGCAGGCTCTATAGGGGGGGGGGGGGGCACCCTGAAAGGCTGGTACCCTGGGCCAGAGGCCACCTTGCCTAAAAACGTCTCTGCAAGCATGCATCCCGGAGTTGAATGGGCCACCTTAGTTGCATAAGATAAATAAGCACCAGCCATGGCTTGTATATAATATTGAAAAAGCTTCCACTTAAAGCCCTGGTGACACCACGACAATGTTGCTGCTCCTGAGTTTCAAAAAGAGAAGCGATCGCAGCTAGACGTAACATCTTTCTCAGATATTGGCACACTGACATTTAAAGGTAACAAACTCCTTGGAGCAGAACTTGAAGAGAGACAGATTTTTAGTGAGAAGAAACAATCCTCTTTCAGACAGACTCTACTACTTTATCGGCTCAAAATATATCTAAGTCTTGTCTTCATGATTCAACAAGCGTCCTGCTGGCAAACGTTACAGATCTGTGCGGCCAAGCTGCTTTCAATCCATGCTGCGCCCTGACTGCTGAGTGTTCGAGAGGTCGAAAGACACACACCATCCACAGCCAAAGTCTTTACCTGTGAAGGGCAGCAACTCCAGGGGCCCCCAGGTCCGCTTTTATTTCATTTCAACTGTTGAATTCATCCTCTTGGCCCTCGGCGCGCGCAGCAAGAAAGAAGTGAAAGTCCCTGGTGGCCCCGCCCGGCGGGGCCCGGGCATGCGCGTGTGCATCACCACTCCACCATTACTAACCAATTGGAGGCCACGGGACCAATACATAATGAAGATGCTGTGTGGCTGGCCGTGGCGTGCGCTGTGCCACCATTTAATGTATGATTGAATTTCAATCATGAATTAAATGATGCGCGTGGCGTGCGCACACAGAGTCAGACTTGAGGCTTGTTGGGCTGAGTGAGGGGCCCCTGCCTCGAGCGAGGGGGCCCGAGGCCCCCCCGCACTGCGGGGGCTGCAGGGGCCTGTGTTACGCCCCTGAGAACAGCTGGATTAGCAACAGGTTGTAATGGAGGTGCATTAGCGCCTAACACATAAGGTGGAGGTAACGTCAATAAATGGGACACAAAAGGATCTTCGTCAGAACCCTTACTCTTTGGGACAGTAGGTAACACAGGATAACATCTGTCTATTGCCATACGATGCTGTCTTTCCGAAACCTCAACCATCTGATCAGCTTCATCGTTTTTAAACTGTTGGGCAGCCTGTAAAATCATCATATTCTGCTCTTTCTTATCCTTCTTCATTTACTTAATTTCTTTCTGTTTGGCTTCTTTATGCCAGAGGCGGAAAGAGTCAAACATTGCCGGCCGGGCTTTTCTCTTAAATAAAATCACTTCCAAATTATGTAGTATAGCAGGCTCAAAGGTGCCATTTTGTGGCCACCGTAAGACACCATCTTTTTTAGTATATCGAATCCATGTTTCATTAAAAATAATAGGACCTAAACCATGTTTTAAATAGAGCTCATAAGTGGGAGTTCCAACCGGAGGAATCGGACAAGAATCCTCCAACCGGGAATCCCCAATACAACCAAAACAACAAAATTTCTTAAACTTACTAAAATCGAGGCATTTCGTAACGAACTAGACTACTTACAAACGTCAAGGGATTTTAGACAATACTGTCAAACGTACTTACCCCTTGGCTTCGGTTAGTGCACTAATCGAATAACAAAAACAAAAAGTGGCCGCTACCCACGAATACTTAACTAAATGTTTTCTCACGCCAACAGATGTCCGTCTAACGTCTCGCGATACTAGTCATCACCAGGGGCCAAAGCAGGTAGACAGTCAGGGCAGCAGTCATCAGCAGTCGTCGGGAAGGAGTAGCCGCGCTTCAAAAGACCTTCGGTGCACTTCGACATACAGGGGTCGCTCACGTGGTTCGCGAAATCCTCCGAAATTTTCTTGCGAAGCTCCTCACGACCCTTGGGCAAAACTACTACCACTGAAGTCGCCCACACGTTGGGCGCCAATTGGAGAACCTGACCTTATGGGCCAGGTGGCGCAGGGCACGCCTAAGATCTCCGTGTTCACCTGCTTTGGCAGACAGAGGCACGTGACACTCTGTTAGGCGTAGAAAAGCAGATTTATTAGCTGTAGCTAAGCACAGTTGTCCTGTAAGTACACCAATGGTACGTTCTCAGGAGACTGCCACTTCATTCTGTGGCGCACAATCTATCATACTACACAAGTCAACAATGCCAACACCCAAAACATACAAAACTGACAAATAGGAATAGTTTGAAAATAAGCTATCGAATGTCTAAAACACATCTTTCTTTCAGACCCTGTGTGCTCTCCTCCCCTCAAGTTAATCAACACTAGTGCCTGTAATTCAATTTACAGGTGGTAGAACATGTTTGAATGCTTCAAAAGACAGTTTATGTAACAAGAGAACACACAAAGAGAATAGCGAAGGTCAGTTAAACAAGATAAAGTCTACAAGAATGGTGGGACCCAAACAGTGGAGTAAGACATGGATTAATCAGTCTAGACATGGATTTACAGACTCGGCAAAACCCTGACATCAGTTTCGTAAACATGGACAAGAGTTACTCTTTAACTAGAGAGACACGTAGCAGCTGAAAAGGCAAAAACATTGCAATCACCACATCCGCCGTGCTGCCTGAGTGAGGCAACACAAAATGGTGGTTAAACACAAAATGGCGGCTAGATACGAAGCGAAGTAGAAAACCACGTAACCTCAGACCTTCCTTTTGCCATACTCAGGCAAGCACAAAAAGACTCATGTTAGTCTGAGTCGATATCAATGGTCATGAGGTCATTGAGTTGTTGCTGTAACATCATTCTAATGTTCTCTGTTTTCTGTGTTGCTGACTTAGAAACAAACAGTGGCACAAAGTCTGCAAATGGCTGGACCACACTGCAAACAAAGAACAAGAAAAGATGATCGCTAGAATCGCTTCAAGGAAAGTTAACACTTTCCATCCCCAGGTGGACAGTAGTCCCCAAAACCATCCCATCAAAGACCTATCTCCAGTATCCTGATAAATGGGCTCGGAGAGGACATGTACCTTAGAAATGGCCTGGTATACTGTAGGGGCATTATCAGGAACGTAAAGGCAGCAACTAGACCCAATCAATTTACAGACTCCGCCTCTATCCGCAAGGACAATGTCTAGAACCATTCGATTTTGAAAAGTCATAAGGCGATCCGCCTGAAGTTCAGCTGTCAAATTACTCAATGCTCCATAAGTTACGTTTATGGTAGCATCGACCCAACGAACTAGGCGTCTGATGTTCCTACTATTAACCATTGGACCCCAAAAGGGAAGAAACCCTTTCAGAAAATCTCCTCCCTCTTGTCCGGCTGTGTCTTCTGCATCAATAACCCCTCTACCAACTCTTTTTCTATGGTGATCTGCAGGAGCAGTATATGTGAAGAAAGTCTATATAACATGTTCCCGAGAAATATGTGGGAAGCCATGTATAAGCTCTGTCGTGACAGATGAAATATGTACCTTGAGATGGCACTAACGGTGAAGAAATCAAGGGTGTGTAAACATATGTGTGGGAACAATTACTCTTTTCTTGCTTAATTTTGGTATTCTGGCCATTTATTTGTAAACACAAATTACCTCTCTGGGGTAAAACCCAAATTGGTGCAAATCTCTTCTGTTTAACCTTGTCAGTAAGACTAGTGATATACCGAGTCATGTTCCATCCATCATATGCTCTCTTCTCATCCTTGGGAATTTTAACAATATCAGCAATTGTTCGCCATGGTCACCATTCCCTTTATCAAAGAACTATGACTGAAATCCACTCCATCATTATAGGACCCACCAGGAGGATATCTGAGTTGGTTCTGGTATGTATTAGAAAACATAGCCAGATAAGCCCAAGCACAACCCTCATACGTAAATGGAAGGACTAAATACAGCATCCCTCTCTCTGTATTATGTGGTATGAGCCCACAAACCCAACAATCAGTAGTATTTACTACCAATTGATGCTGATGTAACAATTGGATAAATAAATTATTGAAATATTCCATTCTTCTCATCTGCTCATGGTCTGGGAGTGAGTAAAATTTGTGCGGAGAAATAGTAGTAGAGGAAATCAAAGAAGTAGAAGTAGGAACAGGTGTCAGCTGTATACTGTGTACGATCCATCCTACACATGCTAATAAACTACAAAAACATACTGAAATACATAGTGCTACGCCACAACGACTAAATAATAATTTCTTATGATTTATTTTCATCATCTTAATATCATTATCTTTTCCTGCGCTATCCATTACTCTAAAGGCATTGCTCATGATAATCTTCCTTAATCACTTGGCTGTGATGGTTAGCCGTCCTATGACACTGCAAGTCCTGTTGACCTATTCACTATTCAGGACACAGTCTAAGACTCCTACCGTGACCCTGCAACTTGATGGATACTGGAAAAGGAATGTTTTTCTTTTTAATAAAGACAAAATTATAAAACACAGAATTTAATTGTCTTTGGGCAACCTTTTTCTAAGGTTGTACCGTGTCTTGCCAGGTATCGTTTGGTCCTTAAACAAAGTCTCTGGATCCGATGTGTTTAGTCGTAAGTGTGGAGGTACAGCTTCCTGCAAAACGTCGTCGTCCTCTTTCTCAGAACTAGTCCAATCCAGGCGTGCACTGCTGACCGGTACAAATTTGGGTACCTTTTCACATTTACTATCACCAACGCCTTCTCTGACCCACTGGTCATAAGGCAAAGGTAATGGTACCCTTTTGCAGTGCACGCCGTGGATCCAGTTTTTCTTTCCGACGACCTTCACTGCTGTACGGGTTGTTAGTAAAACTTGTCTCGGGCCCCCCCCCCCACACGAGGTTCCAGATTCTTTTTCCTCTGGGAATTCTTCAGACACACCCAGTCGCCAGGTTGGATGGAGTGTCCTGGATCGGAGGAGGCCTCCGGTAAAGCGTTTTGGACCTGTTGACGACTAACACGCAATTTAGTGGTGAGGTCATGCAAATAATCAACCAACAATGGATATGGACTATCTGAGTATTTCTTGGGTCGAGGGACTCCCCAGACATTGGATGGGCGTCCGAAAACAATCTTGTATGGGCTAAGCCCCAAACGAGAATGGACAGTCGTTCTTGTTAAGAGAAGTGCCAAAGGCAAGGCATCAGGCCAGGAAAGGCCTGTGCTGGTCTGAATCTTTGCTAACTTAAGTTTGAGAGTGCCATTGTAATGCTCTACCAAACCCGCTGACTGAGGATGGTTTGCTACATGGAATTTCTGTCTAATACCAAGACCCACACAAACCTTCTGCATAATTTGACCTACAAATTCACTCCCATTGTCACTCCAGACAATGCGCGGCAAACCAAACTTTGGGAAGAATTCCTTCAGGGGGACTTTGGCAGTAGACAAAGCAGTATTGTCCTTTAGGGGGTAAGCCTCTATCCATCTGGAAAAGGCACAAACCACCACCAGGACATACTTAAGATTCTTGAAACGTTCCATATGGATGTAATCTATTTGTAGTACCTCAAAAGGATACGTAGGGGGAGCAAAATGACCTGCTGGAGTTGGAGTTCCCTTTCCAGGATTAAGCATTAAGCAAACAATACAATGCTTCACTACATTTTCTGCACATTTAGGAATACTTTCGTTCTGCCATACTGGAGCTAGGAGTTTACATATGCCCCTTGCATTAATATGGGCTGGTCCATGAGCCATAGTAACTACAGGTAATACATATGCATTTGGTAACAACCATAGCTGATGCTCTGACAATTCTGTCCAACATCCCATCGTATCCAACATTCCCGTACTCTCTCTCCACTTACTCAATTCTTTCTCAGTTGCCTCCTTCTGAATCATTTTCACGCTTTCTACTGTGTCTTCACACATACCAGCATCTGGGACCCAACTTGCCGGTCCTGACACATACATGCGACTTTTAATATTTTGTGCCGTTTCCCTCGCTATTTCATCCGCAAATGCATTTCCTCGACCCACGTCATCAGTAATCTTTTTAGGAGAACTACACTTCACAATCGCTATTTGAGTAGGCAAAGCAAGTGATTCACGAAGGTCAGTCACCAACTGGCCATGCTGTATTTTAGTGCCGAGGGAGGTAAAGAATCCTCTTTCTCTCCACAAACGGCCGAAGCTATGGGCAACGGCAAAAGCATATTGACTATCTGTATCAACAGTCACTCTCTTTCCTTTCGCCAACACACATGCTCTCGTCAACGCAATCAACTCTGCAGCTTGCGCTGAATTCTGTGAAATGCGTGCAGTTTCTACTATCAGATGTAGATTTGTAACAGCATAAGCTGCTGTCGTCTCGCCATTAGGAAGCTTGAAACAAGACCCATCTACCCACAGGATCCCATCCGGATCCGTAAGTGGTGTATCTTTCAAATCAATTCGACCTTTAGTTTCTTCTTCCGTACGAAGAAAACAATCATGCTGATCTTGTACATTTTTCTCATCCAACATAGGCAACAATGTTGCTGGATTCAAAACATTACATCTCCTGATATTGTATGTGACTAGCTAAAAGCGTCAACTCATATCCAGACAAACGGGCACTCGTTAAGTGCTGGGTTTTTTTCCTGTTCAAAAGAGTTTCTACTGCGTGTGGCACCATAACATTAAGAGTATGATCCAACACCAATCCGGCAGATTGACGAATGGAAATCGCTGCTGCTGCTGTTGCTCTAAGACAACTGGGTAATGCTTTAGCAACTGGATCTAATGTAGCAGAGAAATAGGCACATGGCCTTTGTTTATCTCCAAACTGTTGTGTCAAGACTGATTATGCACAACCTTCTCTTTCATGAACATAGAGTGTAAAAGGTTTACTGTAATCTGGAGTACCCAACACAGGAGCCGAACACAAAGCAGTACGTAGGTCAGAAAAACTCCTTTGACATTCATCAGTCCAAGGAAGAGGTTGGGGCGTATCTTTCAAAGTGAGTGCCAACAATGGTTTGGCCAGTAGGGAAAAATTCAGAATCCACTGTCTACAATAAGAACTAATGCCTAAGAAAGCACGCACCTCTCCCTGTGTGGATGGTACAGACATTTGCGCAATCGCATGGATACGTTCTGGGGTCAATCGCCTTCCCTCCTTCGACAAGAGATGACCTAAATAGGTAACCTCATGGCGACAATATTGCAACTTAGAAAGTGACACTTTGTGGTGTAGGTCAGACAAATGTCTCAAAAGTGACACAGACGCATTCTTACAGACATCTTCCGAATCGGCAGCTACTAACAAATCATCCACATACTGGATAAGAGTAGCACCTGATGGCAAAGAAAAGGTGTCAAGCTGACATTTCAGAGACGGACTATAGATGGAGGGACTCTCACAATAGCCTTGAGGTGCATGTTTAAATCGGAAACTTCGGCCTCCAAGAGAGAAACCAAAGAGATCCCTACTTTCCTCCGCAATGGGAATGCTAAAGAAAGCATTTTTGAGATCAATAACCGAAAAGCAAGCCGCCGAAACAGGAATGATAGTAAGCAAAGCAGTAATGTCTGGAACAACGGGAAACTGAGGGACAACAATTTTGTTGACCTCTCGGAGATCTATCACAAAACGATACACAGGTGGCTGAGAAGGATCAGTACGTTTAAGAACAGGCAGAACAGGACTATTACAAACGTTTCCTCTGGTCTCCTCGACCACACCCTCCTGAACCAAATCATGAACGATAGCCAACAAAGCTCTCACCATTGTTAGAGATTTTGTATTTTGAAATACGTGGTAACTTAACATCAGGCTTCAAAGTAATCACATAAGATGGAATTTGAAGTAAACCAACATCATTCAGACCCGTAGCCCAAAGCGTAGCAGGCAGCGAACGCAGTTCGAGTGGCAGTTGGTCTTTAGATACATTCATCGGAGAAGTCAATTTAGCACTCAAAGTAAGATGTACACCAGAGGGTGAGCAATACAATGTAGCATGCAGACGTTTCAATAAGTCCAAACCCAATAAATTCTCCCCGCAACCCATCGTCAAAAGAAGTGGAGCTTCTAAATCGTACGGACCAATAGAAATAGGCAAAGGACAAGAAACAGGGTTGCTAACTGGGGCGCCCGAGAATCCCACAGAAACATTTGTTAAGCCAGACAAAGGTGCCCCAGGGAGTTTGGAATGCATAATAGAACTTCTCATTGCACAAGTATCCAAATGAAATGGCTCTGTAACACCCAATGCTACAACATTAACATAAGGTCCATCCTGATCCACTGGAACTGATACGACTCCCTTACTCTGTCTATGGCTGTCCTAGCAAGTGAGGAAATCCGCATTCTCACTATCTGTGCAATAATCATCATTATAATATTGTGCAGACTGAGAATTCCGCTGGTCAAAGTAATTTGCAGAGTCCTGAGGGGAAGAGGGATGTCGTTCCTGAGACGACGCACCACGCCCTCTATCTCTGGATACTGACCGAGAATCTCCACGACCCCGTGGCGCAAATGATCCGCCATAACGCTGCAACAGAATCGGACAACTATTCTTAAAATGACCTTCCTCTTTACAATAAGCGCATTGATTAGGACCCAACGGAAATCGCGGAGCTGAAGATACAGGTTTTTGCAACAGCTTCTGGAACTGTGGAGGCTGTTGAAATTGAGGCTGAGCAGAATGAGGAGGATAAGCCTGTTGCAGAAGAACCTACGTTTTTAATTCTTTAGTCTTTTTCTCGGCTTTCTCCCTATCTTCCTTATCCCTATTCTCATAATATTGAGCAGTAGCTAATATCTGGGCAGTTGAAGAAACAGCCCATGCACTCTGATTGTTTCAATTTATGCGATAATTCTGGAAGTAAATTAAAAATGAATTTATCTACAAATAATCGCTGTCCACCTTCAGTACTATCTTGACCACTATGGTCGATGAAAGTCTCTTCGAAACGAGTTAAGAAATCGGAGACACTCATCAGTCTTTTGTTTGCACGCTGCTAACTTATCCCAGTTAACGCGTACAGCGGGCATCATTGTTTTCATAAGATCTATTATTCTACCGGGCAACTCCGTAATCAGATCATCAGTTTGGCACCACCTACTTGTCCTGCATCTGTGGCTGTAATAGCAGCCCAATCACCACCTAAAGCTTGAGCATGGTCTTGCTACGAATTTTAGCCCAAAAAGCTTGTGGGACTACATTTCCCATAAGTAAATCAATATCTGCCAAATTCATGATACATGCATTAACAGTTTCAGACAATTCTTTATAATACCCAGCAGGATTCTTACGAGGGTCCGGTAAGGACTGCTTAAGTGCCAACACTTCTGATCTTTTCCAAGGATCATGTACCCATATGCGCTGAAAATGAGGTGGGATAGCTCGATTAGCGTTTGGGTCTGCCTCTCTCCATATTGAAGGAACTTCTCGCATAGGATATTGTGCCATTTTACGACGAACCGCAGGATCAGGCTCAAGAGAATTTTGAGAGAAAAAGGAAGATCGAAAAGTAACACGCTTCTGAACAGCAGACTCTACATCAGGACCCACAATAAGTCCCTTATCAAATTGATCCCGTACTTCGAATAAATCCTGAGGAGGTGAATCCAAATCTATATCTTCCCACCCTTTAATAAGATTGTTGCACATAGTATTAAAGACATACCTCTGCGTAGGCGCGTTCCATTGCAGAAAGGTGTATAAAATATCACGCACACTATACTGTAGACTACTGAAGGACTGGGTTATTTAGAACCCAGCGGTGCCAGGGCACAACACCTGAAACCTTCGTGGGTAACCTGCTCCGGCGTACGAATCACAGAGACACGGGACACTTCCTTCGGCGTCAAAGATTCAAGGTTTATTTGCTGCAGGGAAACACAGAAATCACGGAAGTACAACAAGTGTAGTTCAGAGCGTCTGCTTCAAATTGGTTCTGCGGATCGCTCCTTTTATACATGGTTATCCCATAGAGTTATATTGAACACAAAAGTTTATGACCCGGTTCCCATAATTATCCCCCAGAGGGGTCGCTTTGGTCACTTTGATACACACAAGGCCCGGAACATAAGTGTGGAAACATTTGGCGGTTCCCAACTGTAAAAACCCATCTTCCCAACATTAGTGCATTCCAATCGGCAATAAAACAAATCAAAATGGGAACGAGAACAGGTGTAGAGGAAGACGGAGACAGTAGGGAAATCGGAAAGGGTGTAAAAGGGAGGTATCGAGAGACACGAGATACAGGCATCAAAGGGACGTGCCTAATGAGATGCACGGCTAAGACAATAAACCGGCACGGCGAGATGAGCCTCGAGGGGGGCCATCTGCCTTACAGTATCATCCCCCTCATCATAAAGACACTTACAAAAGACATGTGTCTTCCGCAAATATCTTGGGAGTCCCAGGGTCGCGAAGCGGACATCGTCCGTTCGCTGGCTACTTGAGGGCAAGAGACAAAATGGATGCCGTATCTAAGATGGGACCCGTGGGTACAGATAGAAATGCCCACGTAACAAACGAACGGTTTAGGTTAGCACAGCGAAACTGCGCACACTTACTAAACTCGTCATTTGCGGTTCATAGATACCGGACTCGACCATATTCGTGCGAGTCGAAAACACCACTAACAATTGTCACGGAACCTCAGACGCTCCTTTTGCCCTCATGTAGGCAAGCGCTAGTCGGAATCATACTCGATATTCATCAGACCATCTAAATGTTGCTGTAGCATAGCTCTGTCCAACCGAGTTCCCTTGGTAACATGCGGCTGTCTCATACACGTTGTAGCACAAAGGCCACACAAGGCAGGACCGCACTGCACACAAAGGCAACACGTGAACAGGAACGCCACAACAACTCCGATGATCATCAGAATCTTCCAACCCCAAGTCGACATCAGGCCCCAAAACCACCCAAGTAGCGTCCAATCCCCTACATCCACGTGTATGGATTCGGAGATCTTATGCAACTTAGAGATGGCTTGATAAACGGTCGGAGCGTTATCAGGAATGAAAATGCAGCAGCTCGAATGGATCACCTTACATACCCCACCACGATCTGCTAAGATGACATCTAAAACCATACGGTTTTGTAACGTCATAAGTCTATCCGCCTGAAGTTCTGTGGTGATATTACCAAGGGCACTGGCAGTAATGTTAGCTGTCGATTCTACCACTCGAGTCAACTGTCTCAGGTTCCTACTATTAACCATAGGTCCCCAAAACGGGAGGAAACCCTTGAAAAAGTCTCCTGCCTCTTGACCGGCAGTGTCCTCTTCGCTAATTACGCCTCTCACAACTCTAGTCTTGTGATAATCTGCATCTACGGTAAACGTCGGAGGCAACAAATTTGCGATGAAGCATGAGCCCATGAAGTCAGCGGGCAACCATGCGTACGCACGATCATGGCAGATAAAGTATGTACCCTTGGCAGCCAGAAACACAGGGGACGAGACCATCGGCAGAATGTAATTTTCAGTGCAAGCACTCTCTCCAAGTCGGGCTTTCGATCTTCGGCCACGACCCATTAGACAAAAATTACCAATGTGGGGTACGACCCATATCGGAGGTGAGCTTTTAAGCTGCTTTTCACTAGTGAACACACTATACTCGCCTCTACTCAGGACCCTGTAAGCTTGTACCTCTTCTTCAGGAATAAGCGAAGGATCATAGATATCAATATCTAAATCCTCTATTGCTAGAGACAAAGGTTTTTGATACGAAGTAGGACCAGAGTAGGGAGAGCGTGGTTCTCGAATGGGGTGGAAACCTAGTGCGCTTCGAAACATTGTTTGAAATGCTCGAGCAGACCCTTGGGAACTGTACGGTAACACCAGATATGGAATTCCCTTATCCGTAGTATGTGGCATCAACCCACACACCCAACAATTAGTAGTGTTAACCACTAACTGATGCTGGTGAAGGAGCTGAATAAAGGAATTATTGCGGAATTCTGCACGTCTAGCCTGCTCGTGTTCGGGTAAGACATGAAAAGAATGAGGAGAAGCAGTGGAGGTGAGTTTAGGGTCAGGGGTAGGAGTAGGTATGGCAGAAGGTAAGAAGTAAGATATCATGTAATACACCCCACCCGCCAATAATGCAGAAACAGTCAAAAATAATACAAATGCTTGGAATATAAAACATTTCGTACGGCTAAGTTGCTGCAGCTTGAATCTTTGAGCTTGAGCTTCTTCCAAGTCCATCAGCTTCAAAAATGCCATTCCCTACGACCGTCCGCAACGTTTGACGCACTTCGTTCTGTGTAGCAGTAGTCAATCCCTAGGAGTTCCCAGGAACCGACGGTCTTTAACCTAGCGTCAAGACCTACTAACCAGAAGGAAGTACGCGCGCGGCCCTACGGCCTTTATTGCACAAATATATATATATATATGCAAAAACAATGTCTCTCGGCTGTGGAAGCAAAAAGGTGTAAGGAACGAAGCTCAGTGAATATATACAAAAATAATCACAATAATACAAATGTTCAAACTGATCACGGAAAACGGGATTAGAGCAGTTGTCAATAAAGCAAAACAGGATCTTTTATTAGTCTTTCGTGCTAGATCGCAAAAAGTATCGGGTTTTCCCAGGACGTGTCTGCTCGTCAAACAAAGGATCTGTTGAAGAGACAACGTCCTGCTGATCAGTTGGGTGTTCTGGTCTTGAGTCTTTTGATGACAAATGTTCAACAGTGTCTTTCTGCTGCACTGAGGATTCTCCGACAGGCTGTGCGTCGCTAAAAGGTACAAACGCCGGCAATCCTTCGGTTTCAGTTGATGCAATGCCTCTCCTCACCCACGGGTCTGCCGGCAAAGGGATAGGGACCTTTTTGGTGTGGGTGGCGTGCACCCAGTTTTTCCGTCCCTCAAGACGAACAGCAGTCCTCGTGGCAAGGAGAACCTGGTAGGGTCCAGTGAACCTCGGATCCAAATTGTTCTTGCGCGAGAAGTTGCGCGTCACCACCCAATCTCCGGGCTGGAGCTGGTGGCCTGGACCCTCCGTCTGCGTCGGCAGTGCGTCGTAAACCTGTTGGTGAATTAACCTCAGTTTAGCAGTCAAGTCATGAAGATAATCGATCAGCATTGGATACTCAAGATCACAGTACATACCTGGCCTAGGAACCCCCCAAACATTCGCAGGACGACCGAACACTATTTCATAGGGACTAAGCCCTACTCGGGAGTGTACAGTCGCCCTAGTTGACAGTAATGCCAAGGGTAAAGCGTCAGGCCACGAAAGACCAGTCGTAGCCTGAACCTTTGCTAGTTTCAGTTTAAGGGTGCCGTTATACCCTTCAACCAAACCAGCTGACTGGGGATGATTGGCACTATGGAATTTCTGATTAATTCCAAGGCCCTTACACACACTCTTCATCACACTTCCCACAAACTCACTTCCGTTATCTGACCACACGACTCTAGGCATTCCGTACCGAGGAAAGTATTCCTTCAGTAGGATTTTCGCAGTAGACAAAGCAGTATTGTCTTTGAGGGGATAGGCCTCGATCCATCGGGAGAATGCGCAAACCACTACAAAAACGTATTTCAGGTTATTGCATCGCTCCATATGGATGAAGTCCAATTGAATCACCTCAAAGGGACATGAAGGGGGAGCAAAACTGCCAGGAGGAGTTGGGGTTCCCTTGCCAGGATTGTACATCATACACACCATACAATTTTTGACCAGACGTTCAGCACATTTCGTGATACCGTCATTCTTCCACACAGGGGACAGCAACTTACAAATACCTTTCACGCTAATATGTGCTAACCCATGCGCCATTGTCACAACGGCCAGCACATACGCATCAGGCAACAACCATCTTTTCTGATCCGACAAATCAATCCAACAACCATTCACATCCAACTTTCCCGTACTTTCTTCCCACTTCGTCTTTTCAGTCTCGGTGGCCTCTTTCTGAATTTCTTTCACACTTTCAATAGTGTCTTCGCACATACCCGACTCTATAGGCCACCTAACCGAACTCGTCACATACATTCGAGTGCTAAGGTTCCGGGCAGTCTCCTTAGCAATCTCATCCGCAAACGCATTACCACGACCAACATCATCCGTCACCTTACGATGCGCACTACATTTAACAATCGCTACCTGCTTAGGCAACGTCAGCGCATCCAAAAGATCATTCACAAGCTGGCCATGCTGAATCTTCGTACCATGCGAGGTCAGAAAACCTCTCTCTCTCCACAATCGTCCAAAACTATGTGCAACACCAAACGCGTATTGGCTATCGGTAAACACATTCACATGTTTCCCTTTCGCTAACACACACGCTCTAGTGAGAGCGATCAGCTCTGCAGCTTGGGCAGAATTTTGATTCAATCTTGCAGTCTCAACAACAGTATTCAACGTTACGACAGCATACGCAGTAGTCACATCGCCATTCGGCAACTTAAAACATGACCCATCCACATACAGTGTTCCATCTGGGTCTTCCAATGGGGTGTTTTTAAGGTCCACTCGACCTTTTGTTTCCTCCTCTGTCCTCAAATAACAATCGTGTTCTGTTATTTCATCTGACTCTGAGCTAATTGGTAACAAAGTTGCCGGGTTCAGGACATTACAACGTTTTATTTGAATGTGGCTTGCCAACAGCGTCAACTCGTACCCAGACAACCTCGCACTCGTCAAGTGCTGAGTTTTTGTACGATTCAAAAGAGTGTCGACTGCATGCGGAACCATCACCGTAAGCATATTATCCATGACCAATCCTGCTGATTGTCGGATGGAGACCGCAGCTGCCGCTGTTGCTCTCAAGCAGCTCGGCAATGCTCTAGCTACCGGGTCCAAGGTCGAGGAAAAATATGCACATGGACGTTGCTTACCACCAAAAGGTTGCGTTAAAACACTCAACGCACAACCTTCCCGTTCATGAACATATAATGTAAACGGTTTACTGTAGTCAGGAGTACCTAACACAGGAGCCAAACACAATGAATCACGTAATTCAGAAAAACTTTTCTGACATTCTTCCGTCCATGGTAATGGAGTCGAAACATCCTTGCACGTAAGAGCCACTAATGGTTTCGCTAGCAATGAAAAATTAGGAATCCATTGCCTGCAGTACGACGTGATACCTAGAAAGGCACGCACATCTCTTTGGGTTTTTGGCACAGCCATTCGTGCAATTGCAGCAATTCTCTCTGGGGTCAACCTCCTTCCCTCCTTTGACAATAAGTGACCTAGATAGGTTACTTCTTGGCAACAATATTGGAGTTTAGAAGGGGACACCTTGTGATTTAACTCACAGAGATGTTGCAGCAACGACACCGTAGCAATTTTGCAAATGTCCTGAGTATCAGCGGCCACCAATAGGTCATCAACGTATTGGATTAAAGCCGCACCAGCCGGCAACGTAAACGCATCCAGCTGACCCTTCAAGGCTTGACTGTAAATCGATGGACTTTCACAGTAGCCCTGAGGAGCGCGTTTAAACCGGAAGCTGCGTCCACCGAGGGAGAAACCGAAAAGGTCCCTGCTCTCCTCGGCAATCGGAATGCTGAAGAACGCATTCTTCAAGTCAATCACTGAAAACCACGATGCAGAAGCTGGAATCAGAGTCAGTAGTGCCGTGATGTCAGGCACAACGGGGAACTGAGGAACCACAATTTTATTCACCTCCCGTAAATCGATAACAAAACGATAAACAGGTGGTTTCGAAGGATCAGTACGTTTAAGAATGGGCAGTACAGGGCTGTTGCACACGTTTCCCCGAGTCTCTTCAATAACGTCTTTCTCGATCAGATCATAAATGATCGCTAACAGTGCTCGTTCACCATCAAGAGAGATACGGTACTGGGGAATACGTGGCAATCGCACATTAGATTTCAACTGAACAACATAAGGGGAAATGTCAAGCAGGCCCACATCATTGGGACCCGTTGCCCACAAAGACGCTGGAAGAGAACTCAATTCCGGTGGAAGCTTATCGAGGGACAAGTACATAGGAGAGACAACCCTCTCTCCTAACGTAAGCTTTACACCCGCAGGAGAACAATACAAAGTTGCATACAAACGTTTAAGCAAATCCAGGCCCAAAAGATTTTCACCACAACCAGTAGTCAAAATCAACGGTGCTTCTAGCTCACAATGCCCAATTTTAAGGGGCAAAGGGCGCGAAACTGGATTGCTAACAGGGGCGCCAGAGAATCCAACGGAAACATTTGTTAAGCCAGACAAAGGTGCGCCAGGGAGTTTCGAATGCTTAATGGAGCTTTTCGCTGCACCAGTGTCCAACAGAAAAGGCTCAACGACGCCCGATGTAGCAACTGCGACGTAAGGCCCTCTCTGATCAACCGGAACTGATACCACTCCCTCTCCTTGTCTTTGGCTGTCCTAGTAATTACTGTCGTCAGTTCCCTGATCGACGTAATAATCGTCTACATTGTACTGCGCAGATCGTCCTTGCGAAGATCCGCGTTGATCAAAACAGTTGTTAGAATTAGATGAATTATCAGAACGATCATTCTGAGCACCACGACCCCTACCGCGTGATACCTGATGTGAACCACCGCGACCTCCTTTAGATGAATTACCACTATTACGATCGTTCAAAACAGGGCAATTGAATTTAATGTGTCCCTCCTGTCTACAATAAGCACATTGATTGTACCCTAACGATGATCTTTGGAAAGAGGAATCATTACGAGGTTGTGATCGGTTCGATTGTGACTGCGATCTATTCTGTTGCGAAGTATTCTGATTCGAACGTGGAGGATATGCTTGCTGAAGCAACACTTTAGTTTTAAGCTCTTTCGTCTTTTTATCAGCGCGGTCGTTCTCTTCTTTCTCTCTGTTCTCATAATATTGTGCCGTAGCCAATATCTGAGCTGAAGTAGAAACGGCCCACGCACTCTCTGAATTCTTTAATTTATTGCTCAAATCGGGCAATAAGTTGGAAACAAATTTGTCCACGAACAACCTTTGACCACCCTCAGTACTCATATCCTGACCACTATGATCAATGAATGCCTCCTCAAACCTCGTAAAGAAGTCGGAGACACCCTCGTCCTTCTTCTGTTTACAAGCTGACAATTTGTCCCAATTTACCCTCATAGCTGGCATAAGAGTCTTCATTAACGTTATTATTCTTTGAGGTAGATCAGCAATCAGCTGCTCGGGTTTAGCACCACCAGTTTGTCGGGCATCCGCCGCTACTATGGCAGCCCAAGCACCACCTAATTCATTCGGATGGTTCTCCTGACGAATCTTGGCCCATACCGGTTGCGGTACAACATTGCCAAACAACATATCAATATCGGCAAGATTCATTATCGTAGCGTCTACGAGCTGCGATAATTCCTTGTAGTACCCTGCAGGATTTTTGCGAGGGTCAGGCAAAGATTGCTTCACCTGCAACACTTCTGAGCGTTTCCATGGGAGATGTATCCACACTCTCTGAAAGAATGGCGGAATCGGGGGGTTTGCCCCAGGATTACCAGGCATCCACACTGGTGGAACCTCTCGCATAGGAAACTGACCAGACTCATCTGGCTGTCTTTCAACATCCTCAACAAACAAGGCTTGGGGTATCGGAGTGGGACGGAAAGATAGCAACCGCGCAACAGCACGTCGAACGTTGGTATCCACTATCAGTCCAGTTGAGAACTGAAGCTGTAGATCAGACAAAGCGGTCAGCACCTCGTCAGGTGCGTCGGCCGATATCTGATCGCGTAGGACCTTACACATTTCCTCGAACACAAATCTTTGAGTTGGTATATTGAATTGACAAAATGTGTCGAGTACAACACGTGGCGGATTTCGAAGAGGATGCATCATCCAACCCATCGCCATATTATATAGCGAAACGCGTTCTCTGTTACCAGGAAGCTGACTACGTCTCTGTGGACCATCCGAACCAGCAGACCCAAGAACAGGTCCAAGCGAATGAAAGAAGCTAGCCGCAAGAGGAGAATTACGACTACGAGTAGAGGGAGAAGTATAGGACACAGGACTAACAAGTGAAGGAGTAGAAACAGAAGCAACAACAGGAGTTAGCAGAGCAGGTGCAGTAGCGGGAGCAGGAGTATGTGGAAGCGGAGGAGCAGTAGGGATTGCGACAGGCAAAGGAGCAGGAACAGTCGGAAGAACGGGTGCAGGTTGAGGAACAGGCAAAGGAAGAATAGGTGCAGGAACAGGTACAGGGGGAAGCACAGGAGCCGTGGTACCCTGTACATACGGAGGTGGCGATTTCATAAGATAGGACATCAAAGGATCCTCAACTTGTTCTTCCTTCCTATCCGACTCCGTAGGTAAAACAGGATAGCATTTATCTACAGACATACGCTGTAGCCTATCAAACCTTTTCCTTGACCTCCTTATCACGCTGAAACTGCTCTGCTTTCTTTACAATGGTAGCAACATTATCTCGCTGATTTCGTTTAGTCTGTCTGATTTCTTTCTGTTTGGCTTCTTTACGCCACAACCGAAAGGCATCAAACATGGCCGGCCTTGACTTTCTTTCGAACAATTTAACCTCCAGGTTGTCTAAAATCGGGGTCTCAAAGCTACCATGAGGTGGCCAACGAAGGTCACCGTCCTTCGTCGTATATTTAATCCAGTATTCATTAAAAGTAATCGGGTCTAGCCCATGTTTACTGTACAGTTCATAAGTCGGAGTTCCAACCGGAGGTATCGGACACGAGTCCTCCAGTCGGGAATCCATACCACAAGGTCTGAAACAACTAAACAAAGTACTACGACCAGGCATCTTGCACACTAGTCGAGTTTCACAAACTTCAAGGGTTACGGGATTTACCAAGTCCCAGCAAAAAGCAAAAACCCTCGGTTTTTGGCGGCTGCAGTCGTCAAACAACACAACAAAATACGCTAGCAAAGTGTCATCGACAAAAACACTCTCACAGCGTCAACAACAAAAACACTCGCTAAAGTGTCAACAACCAAGGACTCTGGGAGCGACCCACAAATACTTAACTCAAAGATCGATGGCGTCACCAGGAAGGCCCGTCAATCGTCTCGCTCTACCAAGGTCTACGCCAGGCGCCAAAACAGGTCTACAGTCAGGGCAGCAGTCCGTCGCAGCCGTCAGGAGGCGGGAATCTTCGCGGGAAAAGTCTTCGGGCCACTTATTTCGACAACGGGATTGATGAAGCGGGGTGCACCTTCCCTCGGAGATTTCACACGAAGTTCCTCACGATCGTCGGGCTTGGACCGGTACCACTGATGCAGCCCCACGTTGGGCGCCAACTGAAGGACTGGGTTATTTAGAACCCAGCGGTGCCAGGGCACAACACCTGAAACCTTCGTGGGTAACCTGCTCCGGCGTACGAATCACAGAGACACGGGACACTTCCTTCGGCGTCAAAGATTCAAGGTTTATTTGCTGCAGGGAAACACAGAAATCACGGAAGTACAACAAGTGTAGTTCAGAGCGTCTGCTTCAAATTGGTTCTGCGGATCGCTCCTTTTATACATGGTTATCCCATAGAGTTATATTGAACACAAAAGTTTATGACCCGGTTCCCATAATTATCCCCCAGAGGGGTCGCTTTGGTCACTTTGATACACACAAGGCCCGGAACATAAGTGTGGAAACATTTGGCGGTTCCCAACTGTAAAAACCCATCTTCCCAACATTAGTGCATTCCAATCGGCAATAAAACAAATCAAAATGGGAACGAGAACAGGTGTAGAGGAAGACGGAGACAGTGGGGAAATCGGAAAGGGTGTAAAAGGGAGGTATCGAGAGACACGAGATACAGGCATCAAAGGGACGTGCCTAATGAGATGCACGGCTAAGACAATAAACCGGCACGGCGAGATGAGCCTCGAGCGGGGCCATCTGCCTTACAGTATCATCCCCCTCATCATAAAGACACTTACAAAAGACATGTGTCTTCCGCAAATATCTTGGGAGTCCCAGGGTCGCGAAGCGGACATCGTCCGTTCGCTGGCTACTTGAGGGCAAGAGACAAAATGGATGCCGTATCTAAGATGGGACCCGTGGGTACAGATAGAAATGCCCACGTAACAAACGAACGGTTTAGGTTAGCACAGCGAAACTGCGCACACTTACTAAACTCGTCATTTGCGGTTCATAGATACCGGACTCGACCATATTCGTGCGAGTCGAAAACACCACTAACAATTGTCACGGAACCTCACTACTCGTGATCCAATTACGAGCAAGAGAATCTAACTTAGTCCGTTCTTCTAAATCTGGAATCTGGCTACGAGATAGTCTTCGAGACGAAGCAGGAGAAAAGAAAAGAGGTTCAAGAAGAGGTGACAGAAGGCCAAACGTTGTCGAGCTGTAGGGGAATCTGACACTAAAACAGGAGACAACTTATTCTGTAAGACAGGGGAAGAACCAATAGCAAAAGAAGGTAAAGGTAGGGTTGACCGAGGCACAGGAGATTGGGGTACAGAAGTCTGTGGCAAAGGGGGCGGAGGTGAAATCACAGAAAGAGGCAACTGAGCAGGAACCAGAACAGCTGGATTAGCAACAGGTTGTAATGGAGGTGCATTAGCGCCCAACACATAAGGTGGAGGTAACGTCAATAAATGGGACACAAAAGGATCTTCGTCAGAACCCTTACTCTTTGGGACAGTAGATAACACAGGATAACATCTGTCTATTGCCATACGATGCTGTATTTCCGAAACCTCAACCATCTGATCAGCTTCATCGTTTTTAAACTGTTGGGCAGCCTGTAAAATCATCATATTCTGCTCTTCATTTACTTAATTTCTTTCTGTTTGGCTTCTTTACGCCAGAGGCGGAAAGAGTCAAACATTGCCGGCCGGGCTTTTCTCTAAAATAAAATCACTTCCAAATTATCTAGTATAGCAGGCTCAAAGGTGCCATTTTGTGGCCACCGTAAGACACTATCTTTTTTAGTATATCAAATCCATGTTTCATTAAAAATAATAGAACCTAAACCATGTTTTGAATAGAGCTCATAAGTGGGAGTTCCAACCGGAGGAATCGGACAAGAATCCTTCAACCGGGAATCCCTAATACAACCTAAACAACAACATTTCTTAAACTTACTAAATCCAGGCATTTTGTAACGAACTAGACTACTTACAAACGTCAAGGTATTTTAGACAATATTGTCAAACGTACTTACCCCTTGGCTTCGGTTAGTGCACTAATCGAATAACAAAAACAAAAAGTGGGCGCTACCCACGAATACTTAACTAAATGTTTTCTCACGCCAACAGATGTCCGTATAACGTCTCGCGATACTAGTCATCACCAGGGGCCAAAGCAGGGAGACAGTCAGGGCAGCAGTCATCAGCAGTCGTCGGGAAGGAGTAGCCGCGCTTCAAAAGACCTTCGGTCCACTTCGACATACAGGGGTCGCTCACGTGGTTCGCGAAATCCTCCGTAATTTTCTTGCGAAGCTCCTCACGACCCTTGGGCAAAACTACTACCACTGAAGTCGCACACACGTTGGGCGCCAATTGGAGAACCTGACCTTATGGGCCACGCGGCGCAGGGCACGCCTAAGATCTCCGGGTTCACCTGCTTTGGCAGACAGAGACACGTGACACTCTGTTAGGCGTAGAAAAGCAGATTTATTAGCTGCAGCTAAGCACAGTTGTCCTGTAAGTACACCAATGGTAGGTTCTCAGGAGACTGCCACTTCATTCCGTGACACACAATCTATCACACTACGCAAGTTTACACTGCCAACACCCAAAACATACAAAACTGACGAATAGGAATAGTTTGAAAACAAGCTATTGAGTGTCTAAAATACACCTTTCTTTCAGACCCTGTGTGCTCTTCTCCCCTCAAGTTAATCAACACTAGTGCCTGTAATTCAATTTACAGGTGGTAGAACATGTTTGAATGCTTCAAAAGACAGTTTATGTAACAAGAGAACACACAAAGAGAATAGCGAAGGTCAGTTAAACAAGATAAAGTCTACAAGAATGGTGGGACCCAAACAGTGGAGTAAGACATGGATTAATCAGTCTAGACATGGATTTACAGACTCAGCAAAACCCTGACATCGGTTTCGTAAACATGGACAAGAGTTACTCTTTAACGAGAGAGACACGTAGCAGCTGAAAAGGCAAAAACATCGCGTTCACCACGTCCGCCGTGCTGCCTGAGTGAGGCAACACAAAATGGCGGTTAAACACAAAATGGCGGCTAGATACAAAGCGAAGTCGAAAACCACGTAACCTCAGAGAGAGTGTTTGAAGTTTGAAGTTTAAAAGTTCTTAGTAGAGCGCACTGTGACCAAGCGGCTTCCTGCCGCTGAGGTTAGGACTAAGGAGCTCAGAAGGTAGCCATTAAGGAGTTAGCAGGAGTACGCTTGGGAGAAAAGAAAAGTTTTAAGTGCCTTACGAAATTGTGAGTAAACAGAGATGGACCTAATAGACAGCGGAAGGCTATTCCAGAAACGAGGGGCGAGTACTGAAAATCTGGTCTTTCGGAATCGGGGAATATTGAGAAGGAATTGGTTAGAGGAGCGAAGGGAGCGACTGGGGGTGTAGGGGCTGATAAGAGAATTAATGAACCAAGGGGCAGTGCGGGCACGAGCCATAAAGGCAAGGCAGCCCATCTTGAAAAGGGACCTCTGGCAGATGGGGAGCTAATGAAGGGATTTCAAGAAAGGAGTGATGTGCTGAAACTTAGGGAGGTGGTGTATGAGGCGGGCTGCTTGATTCTGAATAGCCTGTAAACGGCGAAGTTCGAAGGCCGGAATTCCCACGTAGAGGCTGTTCCCGTAATCTACGCGGGAGAGAATCATAGCTAGCACAATGATTTTAAGGGCATCAGGGGAAAAAAAACGAGAAACTTTCCGGATGATCTGGAGCGACAGAAAACAAGAGGAGACCACTGAGCTAACCTGGGCATGCATGGAGAGGTCCCGACTGACTTTGATGCCCAAGGTCTTTGCTGAGGCCGCCGGCACTGGGGGAGGGCCAAAGGTGGACGGCCAAAAGGCTGATGACCAAGGGCTGATGTTAGCGCCAGTCAGGACCAACTCCGTTTTGTCCAGGTTAAGCTTGAGATGGTTGTGGTTCATCCACTCAGAAATGAAGACAAGGGAGGAATGAAACTTAGGCAAAGAGTCAGAGGAAGAAAGATCAAACACAAGCTGGAGGTCATCCGCATAATTGTACACGGAGACCCCCATGTTGGAAAGAGAAAGAATCAAAGGATGAATATAGAGATTGAAAAGGAGGGGGGACAGGGAAGATCCCTGGGGAACCCCACAGGTGACCGGGCGGGAAGGGGCAGAGAAGCCAGAAAGGTGGACTGCCTGGGACCGCCCTTTAAGAAAAGAGGCGAGCCAAGAGAGGGCGGTGCCCCGAATGCCAGCTGCGCTGACATGGCCGAGAAGGATGGAATGGTCGACCGTGTCAAACGCAGCGGACAAGTCAAGGAGCACAAGAGCTTGAGGGAGATTAGAATCAGCCCTACTCCTGAGATCGTCAAGGACGGCCAGGACCACTGATTCGGTCGAGTGGCCCCGACGGAAGCCCGCTTGGTGGGAGGCCAAGAGGTGGTTGTCCTCGATGTATATGGACAGGGAGGTGGTGATATGGCTCTCCAAAATCTTTCCTAAATAGGGAAGGGAAATAGGCCTGAAGTTGGAAGGGAGGGAAGGATCTAAACCAGGCTTTTTAAGAATTGGAAAAACTATGGCCGACTTGAGACATGTTGGAACTAGGCCCTGAGAGATAGATGCATTGAGAAAATAAAGGGGGAGGTCGGGGCAGTTAATGAAGAGCTCTCTTAGGATGCGGGCTGGAGCACAGTCGGCCGGTGAGCCAGACTTAACTTTCTGGAGTAAGGCAAGGAAGGATTCAATCGAGATAAGAGGAAAGTGATCAAGGAAAGAGGTAGGCGAGGGGGGACCGGGAAAGAGGAATGAAGAGGATGGAAGAGGAATATAAGCTTTAATCTTGACAATTTTATCTATAAAAAAATCATTAAGGGAGGAACAAAGTGCTTGGGATGGGACAAGGTTAAGCTTGACCCTATCGAATGTGACTAGGTTGCGAACTGTGGAGAAAATCTCTTTGGACTTTTTAGCAGATGATATAATTTTCTCTGAAAAATATTTACTTTTTGCCGAAAGAACGGCTCGTTTGTACTCAGTAAGCAGAGACTTATATTTGGCTCGCATGGTGGGCCAGTAGTTGCGCCTCCAATGGCGTTCAGCACGCCTGAGGTCCAATTTTAAGATTTTCAACTCACCGGTGAACCACTTGTGAGCATCATGCGGACGACAGGACTTAACTTTTCTAAGTGGGGCGACCAGGTCACAGGATGAGGACAGCCAGGAGTTCATGGCCTCTACTTGGTGGTCGAGGGGGAGCTCAGAAAGATCAGGAGAGGAAGAAGAGAGGGAGGCACAGAGAGAATTCAAGTCAACCCGAGAGAGAGAGTGAGTTAGTGAGGTAGTGAGAGTTGGAGGGTGGATTTGGAGGGTGGATTTGGAGGGTGGATTTGGAGGGTGGATTTGGAGGGTGGATTTGGAGGGTGGATTTGGAGGGTGGATTTGGAGGGTGGATTCGGAGGGTGGAGTCGGATTCGGAGGGTGGATTCGGAGGGTGGAGTCGGATTCGGAGGGTGGAGTCGGATTCGGAGGGTGGAGTCGGATTCGGAGGGTGGAGTCAGATCGAGTGGTGGCAGATCGAGTGGTGGCAGATCGAGTGGTGGCAGATCGAGTGGTGGCAGATAGAGTGGTGGCAGATAGAGTGGTGGCAGATAGAGTGGTGGCAGATAGAGTGGTGGCAGATAGAGTGGTGGCAGATAGAGTGGTGGCAGATAGAGTGGTGGCAGATAGAGTGGTGGCAGATAGAGTGGTGGCGCTAGAATTTGTGCGCTAGAGTGGTGGTGCATAGAGTGGTAGAGTGTTGGTGGAGAGAGTGGTAGAGTGGTGGTGGTAGAAGGCTGTACTGTGTGTGAGAGAGTGTGTGTGAGAGAGAGTGTGTATGAGAGAGAGTGTGTGTGTGTGAGAGAGGGTGTGTGTGAGAGAGGGGGTGTGTGTGAGAGAGAGGGTGTGTGAGAGAGAGAGGGTGTGTGTGAGAGAGAGGGTGTGTGAGAGAGTGTGTGTGTGAGAGTGTGTGTGTGTGAGAGTGTGTGTGTGTGTGAGAGTGTGTGTGTGTGAGAGAGAGTGTGTGTGTGTAAGAGAGTGTGTGTGTGTAAGAGAGTGTGTGTGTAAGAGAGTGTGTGTGTAAGAGAGAGTGTGTGTAAGAGAGAGTGTGTGTAAGAGAGAGTGTGTGTAAGAGAGAGTGTGTGTAAGAGAGAGTGTGTGTAAGAGAGAGTGTGTGTAAGAGAGTGTGTGTAAGAGAGTGTGTGTAAGAGAGAGTGTGTAAGAGAGAGTGTGTGTAAGAGAGAGTGTGTGTAAGAGAGTGTGTGAGTGAGGTAGAGAGAGAGAATGAGGTAGTGAGGTAGAGAGAGAGAATGAGGTAGTGAGGTAGAGAGAGAGAATGAGGTAGTGAGGTAGAGAGAGAATGAGGTAGTGAGGTAGAGAGAGAATGAGGTAGTGAGGTAGAGAGAGAATGAGGTAGTGAGGTAGATAGAGAATGAGGTAGTGAGGTAGAGAGAGAGAATGAGGGAGTGAGGTAGAGAGAGAGAATGAGGTAGTGAGGGAGAGGGAGAGTGAGGTAGTGAGAGAGAAAGCGTGAGAGAGAGTGAGAGAGAGTGTGTAAGAGAATGTGTGTAAGAGAAAGATACGTGAGAGAGCGCGAGAGAGAGCGTGAGAGAGAGTGCGAGAGAGAGTGCGGGAGAGAGTGCGAGAGAGAGTGCGAGAGAGAGTGCGAGAGAGAGTGTGGAGGCTGGCGTGAAAGTGGTTACACATGTCATGGGTTCATTTTCCTTAGGGGTTTGTCCCCTGTGTTCCAGGAGTGCCTCTCTGTGATTGGTCTTGGCTCTTTTCTGGGCTTTTGCTATATCCCTACATGGATATCCCCTCTCAGAAAGGTGTCGTGAAAGGATGGCTGATTGGTTCCTGTATTCCGTGAGGCTACTACAATTGCGCCTCACTCTCAAGAATTGTCCGAATGGGAGGTTGGTGCATAGGGCTTTGGGGTGATGGCTGGTGTAGTGTAGCAGGCTATTGCGGTCAGTTGGTTTCCTGAACATAGTGGTGCTGAGTTTGCCTTCCGTTAGCATGATGGTCAGGTCAAGGAAGGGGATCTGTGTCTGAGACACACTGTCATCATGAAACGCAAATAAAAATTAAGTGTATTAATCCACTCAAAAAAGGCTTTGTAGGAGTCGGTGGTTCCTGTCCAAAAGATCAGAATGTCGTCGATGAACCTCTTCCACAACTTTATGTTGTTGTGGTAAGGGTTCGCTGGGCGGTGTATGAATTATTTGCGTTTCATGATGACAGTGTCTGAGACACAGATCCCCTTCCTTAAAAATGTGCGATTCCACAAGAGAATGTTATCCTTTTTACTCATTGTGGTGAGCACCCACTTGTTACTTCACACATGCTAGTGCAACTCACGTGTTTAGCATGTCACCTTGTGTGCTTTTTGGTCACTAGGAGTGTGGGCATTTAACCACATATGCCCTTTAACCAGCCTCTTTTGTTCCCCAATCTAGGCAAGGAACAGTGCAACAGAGGTACTACATTTCCACAACTGGTAATAAGCATATGATACCGACATAGGCTTGAATGTTTGTAGACTTCCCCACATAGGTCCTGAAGAATCATGAGTCAATGTACCAAAGCGAGAAACATGTCGACCAATTTTTACACTTCTTAGTATAGTCTAGAGCCAGGAAACATTATTTTCCAGCAAGCCCAGACTATTTTTCGTTTTTAATTGAAGCAAGGGACCACCCAAATAAAGTTGTTTCTGGTACCCTTTGCTTCATTTTAATTCACCTCTTCGTCTACAACCTCTTGGCCCCATACCTGCATCTCACCCATAGGCAGTTGGATAAAAAGATCTCCGCTAAAGAGCCCCTCTCTGAGGTGTGCCCGTCTGGGATTGCACCGCCTACCCGACGAGGAGCAACGCCTATGATGAAGCATGACACCTGCAAAGGTGTGTGAGGCAACTATATCCAACATAATGGATACCCAGTGGTAGGCTCACATACGTTAACCACCACTTCCAAACCTCCAGGCGACCAGCACACACACACACACACTCACCTTCACCAGGAACAGCCCCGTCAACCTTTTTTGACAAATATGCCAACAAGAATGGCATACACAGGCTGGCAGAGAGTGACTGACGAGAGCACAAGCAGTGGCCGGAGAAGTGAAGCGTGCGGGGCGTCGGAGAAACTCGGGGATAACTTATCCAGAGAGGCAGGGGTAGAGACCTGCGTCAGACATCCACAGATAGAGGGCATGCAGAGCGTAGTGAGAGGTCAGACTTCACGACGTGGTGAAGGGTCAGGCATTGACGGGAAGAAGGAAATACAAATAGGTAGCATGTGAGACGTCCACGTGAGGAAGACCATGGTGAGGGGACAGACACCCACAGGGAGAGTGCATGCACATAGTGGTGAGGGGTCAGACACCTACGGGGAGAGGGCATGCACAGAGTGGTGCGGGGTCAAACACCCACAGGGAGAGTGCATCCACAGAGTGGTGAGGGGTTAGACACCTACGGGGAGAGTGCATGCACAGAGTGGTGAGGGGTCAGACACCTACGGGGAGAGGGCATGCACAGAGTGGTGCTGGGTCAGACACCCACAGGGAGAGTGCATGCACAGAGTGGTGAGGGGTCAGACACCTACGGGGAGAGGGCATGCACAGAGTGGTGCGGGGTCAGACACCCACGGGGAGAGAGGGCGCAGACAGTGTTGTGAGGGGTCATACCCTACTGAGGCCTGCAGGCATTGGAAAGAATAACAGGGCGAGACATAGCAGCGACCCACCAACACAGACCTCGGTGCCCACTCAGAGGGGGGTTGGTGGGTACTAAAGGGTGCTGGAAAGAGAAAGCCCATAGACCCTTGGGAGGCGGGTATCGAAGCCACGCAGTAATCAGCTGTGAGAGAAGGGCACATGGATGAGACATGGGAGGAGAGAGTATTCGAACAGCATAACTTGGTCAGACATCCACGAGAAGAGGGAATGCAGGCAAGCGAGATGGGGGAGGACGGGCCCATGGGAAGGGGCATACAGGCAGTGGCGAGGGTGGCAGAGCTACAGGCAAGAAGGGCGGATGTACCCATCATGGGTAGTGGTGACATAACAGATGGGAGAGAGGGCCATGCAGGAAGGGTATGCAGGAAAGAGTGGGAGGTTAAAGGGCATACACATAGGAGTGAGGACGAGGAGGTCGACTCATTAACAAGGGTGCACACATACGGAGTGGTAGTTGGGGAGGAGCCTCCAGACAGAAGGGACGGCGTGAGGGGTCTGTTCCCTTCTCCCCGGAGCCCTGCTGATCTTGCGGACACTCTCTCCATCGAGGCTGCCTCCTCCTGGAGCCCGGGCGACAGTCACTCCCTCCTCTGCCCCAGGCACCCGCCCCTGCGCTCTGCTCCTCAGTGCCCGTCCATCGAGCAGCCACAATCTCTTCTGCCAGCTTCTGGCTGCGCTGCTCCTCCTGCCTCTGGTGCACCAGCGAGGGGGTAGATCTGAAGAGTGTGACATCTTAGAAGACATGGCACAGTTTAGCTTCCTCCCATTCAGCCAACACAGCACCTCTGCTTGCTGCCTGCGTTGCGTGATATTTTAGTAAATATGCCCCAGCATTACTTTCCCCACACAGCAGGGGAGTACCACAGGCCACTGCAGCCCCTGCGGCGTAGGTAACCCCCAAACCTCCTGGGGCCTGCCAGCCCTTCAGAGAGGCCCATTCAGTCCAACACCAATGAATATCCTGGAGACTGGGGGGCCGTCTTCACATTCTGTAGGGAGGGGCCATTATTTTGGGTTAGACGGTGCCACTGCCTCAGAGAAGCAGTTCACACAAAAAAATCCATAGCTTATGTTTTCTACAGCGCACATTATCTTTTACCCATAAATGATCCTGTGGGAGGTGTGACTTCACTCCAGTCGCCCCTCCCCCCTACCCCTCCCACAATACCCGGAAACTCGAACCCCTGCTTACGACCTTAACTGCATTTCTATTTTCGCTTCTCCTTTCACCTACGCTTCTTCAGGGCAGGGCCGGTTCTAGGATTTGAGAGGCCCTGGGCTAAAAATCAATGTGCGAGGCCCCTCTAATGTAGATAAGTGGCCCCTTGCAAGGAGACCATTCACAGACACTGTGGGAGGCCTATTGTCCAGCATTTTGTCGCCCTCCACAGTTTTAACTTTGAGCCCACAAGCATTTCTCACACCTTCAGTCCGATAGGTGTGAGAATTACTTGTGGGCTAAAAGTTAAAACTATGGGGGGGCCAAAATGATGGATAATGGGCCTCCCACCGTGTCTGTGAATGGGTCTCCTTTCAATTGAAGGGAGCGTCTCCCTCCCTTATGTATCCAGATACCATCCCTGAGAGGCCCGGGGAGGGGGGCCCCTCCATTTCAAAGAAAGGTGACACCTTTCTTTGAAATGGATTGCCAGGGAACAGACAGGACGCATCACCAGTGCGTGGCCCCATGCTGGTGAGCTGAGTGCGAGGCCCTGGGCAGCTGCCCACGCTGCCCATGCCAAGCGCCGGCCCTGCTTCAGGGCATAGGATAATGCTGTTGGATTGAGCAATCTCTTTGAGTTAATCACGAGTTTGCTTTTCTATGGCATCCCGCCCGGTTCTGGTCAAACGAAGCAAGCCACCAGAAAGCCAGGATAGGCTCCTGCGGCGGTTAAAATGTACACATTATGCGTAATGGAAAACTGAAGGCGGTGGGCATTTCCTTATGCAAGATTTATATACAGGTTATGCCAGTCACCTCTGCTACTTCCGGCAGTGCGCACCCACTTCCTTTCCCTCCCTCGCTCCTTTCTAAATGCTTTGTCTCGCAGTCCCAGAAAAGCAGACTGTATGTGGTGCAGGGCTGTAAAGTGAGCATGATTGACAAGTATACCGATGTGTATTGGAAACCCTGTACAGCAGCACAGAAGGTTGAGTGCCTGCAGTCACGAGAAACGTGCTTTTTACAGTCCTTTTAACCAGGCTGCCAGCCTGTCCTTTGTTGAATCTAGTGTAAAGAGACAGCATAAACAAAAGCTGCACCTCCCCCGGTGCAAGCCTCGGGGTGGGGACGAAGAGGGCTGGCTGGCTGACCTCACCACGGGTTTATTTATTTATTAATGGTTTTAATTATAACCGACTAGGCTGGTTCAGGTGCAGGGCTCTGCACAATGTCAGTAAGACAAGAGAAAGGGGTCCGAGCAGGCAACCGGGAGAAAGAAGCTGAGGTGGTGGAAACACCACCATGTTTCTCCGAGGCGAAGCAGAAATGCCTAGGAGAAATGCACGGTCATTTTGGGATTCGGGGACGTGTTTTTCTTTCTCTCCTCTTCCCATTGGCTGGAATGTAAAATTCCAGCCAATGGGAAGAGGAGAGAAAGAAAACAGAAAGAAAGTAAAAAACACACCTCCCGAATCCCAAAAAGACGGGGCTTAAACAGAGTGACACCCCTCTCCTCCAATGGCTGTCCTCCGTTTAGGAAGCCAGCCAATGGAGAAGAGGGGCGGGTTCAAGCCCCACTCTGCAAAACATCAGTTCTCCCCAGTGAAACTGAGCAAGCGCAGCCTTCGCTAGGCGGAGACCTAACAATCATTTACAATGCAATGGTCTCGGCCTTGTTAAAGTTAGAGCCTCTAGCATTGCTCATGACATTATTTTTATTTATGTTTTAGTTTTTAAAACATATAAATAAATGGCATTGTCATTTACAATGCCAATAGCTTAATCTCTCGCAAATGCAAGACCTATTGGATTTGCACCCACACACAGAGCCATACACACAAAGCCACCAACACAGAGCCACACACACAAAGCCACCCACACAGAGCCACCCACACAGAGCCACCCACACAGAGCCACCCACACAGAGCCACCCACACAGAGCCACCCACACAGAGCCACCCACACAGAGCCACCCACACAGAGCCACCCACACAGAGCCACCCACACAGAGACACCCACACAGAGCCACCCACACAGAGCCACCCACACAGGGCCACCCACACAGGGCCACCCACACAGGGCCACCCACACGCACACAGAGCCACCCACACACACAGCCACACACAGAGCCACCCACACACACAGCCACACACAGAGCCACCCACACACACAGCCACCCACACACAGAGCCACCCACACACACACACAGAGCCACCCTCACACAGAGCCAACCTCACACAGAGCCACCCTCACACAGAGCCAACCTCACACAGAGCCAACCTCACACAGAGCCAACCTCACACAGAGCCAACCTCACACAGAGCCAACCTCACACAGAGCCAACCTCACACAGAGCCAACCTCACACAGAGCCAACCTAATACAGAGCCACCTACAAAAAAAAGCTACCCACACAGAGCCACACACAGAGCCCAACACACACACACACACAGAGCCGCAGAGCCACACACACAAATTCACGTCAGGACGCCTCTGCGTTTCCTCAGGCCCAGCCTCCTCCCGGCTGCAGCACAAGGCCCCGTTTAGCTGTGAAGTGTTAAAGGTTCACGTTCTTTTGAAGGCCGCCTTCTGTTATTTTTAAAATTATGGACGTAATTGTTTTTACAACTTGTAGGCTTTTAAAGCAATTAAACCTCACAGTTGTGTGGCGCATGGAAAGGAGGATTATTGCAATTTTCAGAGGTTTCAGAAGGCAGTGGGAGTGTTTTGCTGTCTGCTCATCAGTGAGGGACACATAAGGTCTACCTGGTATATTACATGTCAGGGTTTTCAGGGCCTCTACTTGCGGCCATGAAATAACACATGCCCTTATTATAGAAACCAAAATACACCTGTGATAGCATGTTTTTAAACAAATTTAAGCTATTGGCATTGTAAATGACAATGCGTTTTATTTATGTTTAAAAAACAAAACCTAACTAAAAGGCATTGTCGTTTACAATGCCAATAGCCGAAACTGGTGTAAATGCGAGACCTGTTGCATTGCAAATGCTGGTTGTTACTTTTTGTCCTGGCACTCCACTAAGAATGTTTCTTTTTGTTAACGGCTTCCCTGACAATGCTTTATGGGTGACTCATGCTTCATTGCACTCGGCAGATAATTACTGTGCAAGTTGGGAGCTCTGAAGGAGGCACAGTGATTAGAGCTGCCTTAAAAGTTTCCAGAGGCGTCAGAAGCAGACCTGCTGGCTGAGACACACTTGGTTACTCAGAGTCTGTTTCAATTTTGGCAACATTTCTTCCGCCAGCCTGTTAATTTATAAATTCATGAAGACAAGGGGGGGGAAGGTAAGATTCTTCTTGTTTCTAATGCTATAGCCGGCTCTACCCCTCCCCCTCCTCCAATGTCTGGCCCATGGCTTACAAAACAAACAGGAAGAATCTTACCTGCCCCCCGGTCTTCATGCATTTATAAATTAACAGGCTGGCGGAAGAAATGTTGCAAAAATGAAACAGACTCTCTTGAGTAACCAAGGGGGTCTCAGCCAGCAGGTCTGCTTCTGACGCCTCTGGAAAGGATTAACAGGATGGGGCTGCATGATATCTCCCAGAATACAGAAGACCACGTCCCTGGCTCCACCCCGCCCCCTCCTCCAATGGGGGCCCCAGAGGGAGCAGAGCGCGACCGCTCTCCCCCTGGGGTCTTTCGCCCAATGGACCAGACCGAGCGCAGGGATAGGACAGGTAGGTAGGGGGCAGGGGCGCGCGCTGTGAAACATCACAGTGTGTGCCGAGGGAGGTCGTGAGGCGGCAGCTGGGTGGAGGGAGGTGTTTTGTTTTAGAAAGTCCCACCCTCTCATCTCTAAAAAATAAATAAATAAAAAAAATTATAATGCACGTCGCTTGCCACTTTTAGATGGGTAGATCCCAGGCTTAAGAAAAGTTGAAGCGCTTGTATTGGGGTGGGTAAGTCTGGAGAGGGCTTGCCCACCTTGGATTTTGGGCAAAAGAAAGGTGAAAGGAGTAAAGGTAACACATGAAGAGAAATGAAACACAAGGTTTGGAAGGAATGTGATAACATACTATTGAGGGTTTCGGTCTGAATATGGTAATATTTTATACGCAGGAAAATATTAAAGGTTTTGGCATGTTTTACTAAATTGTTGAGATTATAAACACAATTGCCTGAATTTTGGAGTTACCTGATCTAAAATAAAGGTGGCCTTTTCTGCTATTTGATAAACATGTGTCCGGGTCTGGTTGTTTTGGGCGATGGCCCCTCCGGCAGAGCCCAACTGAGGAGCAGAGTGAGTAAACTTTGCTGTCTTGCTCGCTGGGTCTGTGCTGCGGTCACCTTCATAAACATTATATTTAAAAACTTCAGACGAAAGGGGGATATTTTTCTAAGAAGCGGAGAGGGGCTGATTAATGCGCTGTTCCCTCAGACAGACTTTTGCAGAATGAGTGATTAATCACCCTCCTTCCGAAAAGACAAAGCTTGGGCGATAGCTGCCCTGTAACCGAGGATGGAATTTTGAAAGAAATGTAACATTTTAGTAAATCCTTGTGGTTTTTGTATTACCTGGTCAGTGTTTTCCTTGGGATCAGGCCTCGCATTTGGAAAACTGAGGCACAATATCACTCCTTCTTATAAACCTCGTTAAGGGCAGCCTATTCTTCATAATGCGCCTTTCTGTGAGTCGATTTCCTCGTAATTGAGAAATTATGAGCTCCCTCAGAGAAGGATTAGGGAGCCAGACCTCACCCGCGAAGGTTCGCTTCAATTAAATGGGCCGGAGGTGAAAGTCAGAGGTTGGTGAAAGATACAATCAAAAGCGAAAGCATAGCGCGTTATGTAATTTGACCCACGAGGGAAGGAATGCTTCCACCCTGCGCGCTGCTCACTCCCGCAAGCCAAAGGCTGCAGGAGTGAACATTTGACAACAATCATTGGCCGCGAAACGGGATGGGGGGGGGTGAAGAAGGAGTTCTGTGCGTTCAGTTTTTGCAGTTAATTTATAGCAGATACTACCATGAGCAATGTGAGTGATGTGCATGTTATCCAACATGGGAGTATGGCGGACTAAGTCTGCTATTCCCAGGACGTCCTGCGCAGGAGGTCGAAGGAGCCGTGGTGGAGGCTGGTGTTGGGTCACTTTCCGGGCCCGACCTAAAGATGAGCTTCCAAAACGATAGCGCCTCGGAGGTGGAGTGGCCACGGAGGGTGTGAAGGGGGGGCTCTTACTGGACGGCTATGGGTCAGGCTGATGGTGCGGGCAATAGCGTACCACAAAATATTAGTACTGGTCGCCTCCCCCCCCCCCCCCCCCCATCACCCTTGACAAATTGTGATGAAGGGCCTCTGAGCATCCAATAATATCACGGACATCCCCAGGCCGTAGACATGTACAGGTGCACTAAAAGTTGGGAATTTTAGGTGCCCCGCAAAGCCCTTGAAATGTTTTTGGCTGAGGTGCAATGTAACCGTTACAGCTAGGGTCTGGGGTGATGGAGGGCAGTCACGGCTAGACCAGGCGTGGGTAACCGCTCTCTGTTGTCCTCGGTGGCACAGACTTCCGTCAGCCATGGCACAGCCGAGCGCGAGTTCACCCCCCCCCCCCCCCTCCCCCTCCAGACCTCCAAATGCACAAGGGTCCACCCTGAGAAACAAAACCGCACCGACAGCGCGGAAGCCGAGCACTTGCCTACAAACGAAGGATGCAGGAAGGAGGCCTCTACGTGATTACAGATCCCGGCTTTGAACCGGTCCCACGGGGCGAGTCACACGCACTGGCAGAGACGGGCCTTGGCAGACGCTACACAAACTACCACCAAGGCCTTGGCAGACGCTACACAAACTACCACCAAGGCCTGTGTATCACTGAGGCGCCCAGGGGAGCTCCGCAACCCCCAGGAAGTGCGAAAGGCGGGAGGATGCTGCAAGCCGTCAGGAGGGTAGTCGAACACCACCATCTTTCTCCGAGGTCATGCGGAAATGACTGAGATAGGCAGCGTCATTTTGGGATTTGGGGGCGTGTTTTCTTGCTCTCCTCTTCCCATTGGCTGGAATGTAAAATTCCAGCCAATGGGAATAGGAGAGAGAATGAAAACAGAAAGAAACGAAAAAAAACACCCCTCAATCCCAAAAAGACAGGGCTTAAACGGAGTGACGCCCCTCTCCTCCAATGGCTGGCCTCCGTTTAGGAAGCCAGCCAATGGAGAAGAGGGGCGGGTTCAAGCCCCACTCTGCAAAACATCAGTTCTCCCCAGCAAAACTGCGCAAGCGCAGCCTTCGCTAGGCAGAGACCTAAAAAGGACGCTTTCTGAGCCAAGCACTACCTTTTTACCGAATTTGGTGTAGTTCTGTTCAGCAGGTAGAACTATAGCCATGTCTAAAGTTTCCTATGGGAAACTGATTTTCCAACCTCTATTTTTTTAATTTCGCAGGAACTACTGAACGGATGTACACCATTTAACAAAAAAGACTCTTTCTGAACCAAGGGCTACCTTTTTGCAAAATTTGGTGTAATTCCGTTCAGCAGTTCGAGCTGTAGCCGTGTCCAAAGTTTCCTATGGAAAATACCATGGAGAAAACACGTTTTGGGACCCCCCTTTTTTCTTGATCCCCGCTTGGCTATTCAGCCCGAAACTTTCAAGACAGGAGCCGACCAGAGAGCCCCACTAGTTTTTATAATTTCGCAAAGATTTGTCAACCGGCGCCAAAGTTATTAGGAAAAGAAAAAACGCTTTTCCTATGGAAACTAGTTCCTAACTAGAACTATCTACTGGCGACCGCAGGTAGATAATAAATACCTTCTTACCCGAGGTCCACGTGTATTCCTGCCCGTGCCCACAACACAACATTCTCGCATGCAATCCCTGCCAGTGTAAACCTTGTCACCATTCTCTACAGCAAAGACATTGAAGAGCCTTAGTGGCTTATATAAGGAAGATTTGAACCCTGACTGCTTAGTAATGAAAAACTGGTTGTAAAACAAAAACACCCACGTCTTACGGAACAGCAGATTTTAGGCCATAGGGGAAGGATCACAGATGGAGAGATAAGGGAACAGGTTAGGAGGCTCAGTAAAGGGACAGCAGCAGGCCCAGACGTGATCACAGAGGGACAGATAAGGGAGCAGGTTGTAAGGCTCTGTAAAAGGAAAGCAGCAGGCTCAGACGGGATCACAGAGGGAGAGATAATGGAACAGGTTAGGAGGCTCAGTAAAGGGAAAGCAGCAGGCCCAGATGGGATCCCATCTGAATTCTATAAAATTGTTAAACTCTTTGGTCTGGGTATCTTATGTTAATAAGATCTCTCTGGAAGGCTGTTAAATTTCACCTTCCTAATATGAGGCAACTGTAGTTATGATCCTTAAACTAGGTAAAGATGCTAGATTAGCAGATTCCTATAGACCAATATCTTAGTTAAACTGTTTACAAAATGATCACAGAAATCTTGGCTAAGAGGTTATCAGATGTCCTTCCATAGATGATCCATTTCGATCAAAAGTGTTTTGTGCCTGGAAGGATGCTGTATGAATTAACCCATTGACATATCTGTGCGAATGACACAGCAGAGGCCTCTAATCTCTTTTTGACAATGCAAGAATTGATGCTGCTAAAGCATTTCATAGCGTTAATTTGTTCTTTCATTGAGAGGTATTGCAGAAGTATGGTTTCAACAACAATGTAACTAGAGTTGTGCAAATGCTACAGAAGGTGCCGGCAGCTAAGATTTTGGATGGCGAACTTATAGCTTTGTTTCAGTTATCCAGGGGAACTAAACAACAACAAAAAGTACAGAGTTCCCCGGGAAAAGTCAACTAAATGACTAACACTAACCTCTCTCTCATGGAGTTAAACAGAAAAAGTGAATGTTGTGAACCCTTTGCGGAATTAGGGATACCTCACACAGGTCAACGGTTGGATGACTACTGTCATCCCACCCGATGATCGTCCAGCGTCATCATCGGTATCCTGCCCCTGCGACAGACTGGCGGTGCAATGCCTGTCGGGCAACAACAGATGCTGCACTTTGGCGGGGATCTTTTATTCCTTAGCCAAAGGGTGTGTGGGTGTGAGGGGCCTAAAAAAGTGCAATAGTGAGCGTGAGTGTAGTCTAAAAAAAGTCAGTAGAGTCCATAGGGCGAAATTTTAATTCTATGGCTCACTGCTTTATTAAAAGGAACGTTAAGGGGTATTGAGGCGAGACAATTAAAGTAATCGAGCCTCATTCAACCCTTAGTGAACGTGTGGTCAACATGTTTCTTGCCAATAAGGCAATTCATCAGGACCAAAAAAGTGCTCATATAATTGCTGCTGATCCCTCAGTGATCAGAGGAATCGAGTATACGACCTGGTGTGTGTCGTAGGGCAATCCTTCGTCCAGTCCCTCCCCGGAACCGCAGTCCCCGGGTTGGAAATCCCTCAAGCTGACCTGGTGGGGCCATAACTGGGTGTAAAGTACCTTGTCAGTTGCTGGCAGAGGGCGTCTAGTCACCTACCCCTCCCACATCGGTGTAACCACAGGACAGCCGCTGCCCTCTGCCAGCAACTGACAAGGTACTTTACACCCAGTTCTGGCCCCACCAGGTCAGCTTGAGGGATTTCCAACCCGGGGACTGCGGTTCCGGGGAGGGACTGGACGAAGGATTGCCCTACGACACACACCAGGTCGTATACTCGATTCCTCTGATCACTGAGGGATCAGCAGCAATTATATGAGCACTTTTTTGGTCCTGATGAATTGCCTTATTGGCAAGAAACATGTTGACCACACGTTCACTAAGGGTTGAATGAGGCTCGATTACTTTAATTGTCTCGCCTCAATACCCCTTAACGTTCCTTTTAATAAAGCAGTGAGTCATACCATTAAAATTTCGCCCTATGGACTCTACTGACTTTTTTTAGACTACACTCACGCTCACTATTGCACTTTTTTAGGCCCCTCACACCCACACACCCTTTGGCTAAGGAATAAAAGATCCCCGCCAAAGTGCAGCATCTGTTGTTGCCCGACAGGCATTGCACCGCCAGTCTGTCGCAGGGGCAGGATACCGATGATGACGCTGGACGATCATCGGGTGGGATGACAGTAGTCATCCAACCGTTGACCTGTGTGAGGTATCCCTAATTCCGTAAAGGGTTCACAACATTCACTTTTTCTGTTTAACTCCATGAGAGAGAGGTTAGTGTTAGTCATTTAGTTGACTTTTCCCGGGGAACTCTGTACTTTTTGTTGTTGTTTAGACTTTCTGGGACATGTACATTGGACCCCGTTAAAAATTGTCCAGTTTTTGCTTCCCCCTTTTTGATACAAATCCAGGGGAACTAGGCAGCGGTGTCCTTTGTCGCCAATTCTATTCTGTGGATATATAGATACCTTTTCCCAGATGATCCGGCAGGATTAGACCATTCTTTCCTTCAAAGCTGTAGGGTTACCAACCAGAATAGCACTGTATGCTGATGAAATAGTACTGTATACATCAAACCCAGAGCTCTCGGTTCCACAGCTTGAGATGCATGCCAGAGATTTTGTGAGTCTGTCAGGATATCTATTCAACAAGAGGAATAAGAGATTATGACATGGGCTAAAGAGAAGGTAGGGCTTCAAACCAGAAACCAGATTAGGAATCTAGGGATCATCGTAACTCAAGAGTTTGGAGGAAATTCCAGAAGTAAACTTACCTAAACTATCCCATTGTTAATTAGGAAAAAAACGATGCCGATATGACAAATGATACATTCATTTATGTGAACAATATCTCGTCCTTATTCACAAATTCACCCATGGGGAACGCCACATCAACAACGACTCGCAAATACTTAGACTGGCAAGCACTGAGACCTTAGCCCAAGGATACTGATGGACATGCCACAGGTGGGGTAGCACGTAGCCGGCAGACAAATGCATGGACGGGAAACTCGAGATCAACCCCACAGATTAGTGAAGAGACACTACAATGGTTAAGGGAAATTGGCCCCATATAAAGCACGCAGGGCTGGAGGGGGTACGCGCACTCCAAAAACAGCATAAAGTCAGATGCCACACGAGTAAGGAACATAGAGCAAATCAGATCACAGCACACGCAGTGATCACATGCTCCCCGTGCCAGAAATCTGGACACTAACCACTGGCAGCATTGTGTCCATGCAAGGTCGAGGCCCACCTGGATAATCCATTAAAATGAATTTATGACTCTAGAGGCAGCAACTTACATTCCTCACCATACAAGTATTGCCAGAAGCATTGTATTGCCTATAACAAACTGTAAACAGGAATGCTACAGATCGATTGTTACTTGAGACAGTCTGTAGGAAGGTGGATATCTGACTATGGTTACCCCCAAGCTTTTTGCCTGGTGTTTAGCTGGTTTTGGACTTAGTTGGCCTGGGATCCTGCTATTCAGGGCCCCAGGCTGATTGCTCTCTCCTTAAAATGGACTCCATGTACCTTAGGTGCATACACAATTGGAACTGGTTCACCTTATAGGCCCCTGTAACCGTGTACCATAGGTACCCAGGGCATAGGTGTAGCCAAGGCCTACCAGGGGCTGCAGCATGTTTTGTGCTACCCCTGGCCTGGCCTCCATATTTGACACAACTGGCTGATCACTCAGCTGGTTTAAGTTGGTGTAATCACCTCTTACTTAGATATAGTATATCTATATCTAACCTAACTGGACACATAGTAACCTATAAGTCACTCTTATGGCAGGCCTTAACAATCCTGGAGGCAGAGTGCTTGGTTTCATGTGAGATGGTGGTCTAGCATGAGCTGAGCCTGTCTGCAGCTGTCGGGAACAACTCCCTTAGCTGTTCCGGGATATTGCCATACCATATACTCTTAAGTGCATTATAATCCTCGCGGTTATATGGTTGGTTTGGCTTTATGAAAACATGTCGAGTAAGGTGTCATACGATTTGGAATACTATCCCGTCGACAGTCCTGTTGACGGGGATAGCATTCCACCCTTCTAGAGGGACACGACATGTACATAACCTGAACCCCGGTTAAAGTTAACCCGAGCCTCAGCATCACAAAATGGATGCTGCCACCACAGACACAAGTCTGACCTCCTGCTGCTGGGAGTCCTTCTAGCGAGGGAGGCTTGGACAAAGGGTTTCCTGCCTTGGGAGGTGCGAGCACCACCCCAGACAGGATTTTGTGTATTGGGTAGGATAGGGCTGAATAGATTGAGACATGCCTGGGGCACACAAGGTGTCCCTGTGCATAAGCCAGTCCATACCGGTTCTGGGGCTCTCCAGCCCCAGTCCTGGCGCGGAGCTGGACAAAGGAAAGGGGGTGTAACATCCCCCTTCCTGGTCCCACCCAGAGGAGGGACCTAGCAGGTGATCCACCCCTCAGATTGGGAATAAGAGTGGGAGCAGTGCCATAGCACCTGAGATCATCCTGAAATCAACTTGAAACAAAGAAGAAGACTGGACTTCGACATTCTGCTGCACAGAAGACTGAAGAGTATCTCCCTTGTGGCCTAGGAGTGGCCACCCTGTGAACACAGGCACCATCCAGCAACTCGACGTCTGCTTTGCCGCCGCCTCCTGCCCGAGCCCGAGCCCAGAGCCTGAGGAGACCCAGACTCCCAGACTACACACAGCCCGATCCACAGTCCCTACAAAGAAGGGACCTGTGGAGGCACCAAGAGACGTGGGACCGGACATCTCGAAAGACCCCCGAGAAGCTGACTGCGCAACACCCGAGGCACCCTTGATGCTGTGCTTTGGGGTTTGAGAAGCCCCACAACCGAGCAGCATTTGCACTGAAGATCAGCCCCCCAGCATCTTCACGATCTGCGTAGGGCCCTTTTGCATTGTGCCACTCGACGCGCCATCCCGGCCACTTGCCACGTGGTCAGCGGCCATCTTGGCAACGAAACCTACAATTTACACTGTGGGTCTGGTTGCTCCAGACTTGCCCTCACTCCTGTAAAAAGGAGCACCCGCTCTGACCTTGCTGGTCCGAGTGATAAGCTTCTTCCACTTCCTGCGTGGCTTGCATTAGCCAAGGCCTGTTTGCTCCAATCAAGTTGCCGACACCGCCATCAGCTAGAACCTTCATGAGACAGCTCGTGATCGACTCCTGGACGTCCTCGACCTCTTCGTGTCCACGTGGCTGCAGAGAGAAGCTACACCTCATCGCCTGTTTGCACCCAACATCGCCTGGTTCCAATCTGGTTCCACAGTAGTCACTGGCTAGTGACTTTGAACATTGTCCCCTCTGCTTTCAGGTCTTCACCCCTTCAGATCCACCCTTGGATCCACCGGAACTCTTCACATCGAGCCGCCTGCAGCATCTTCATCTTCAGGCACCATCGACCTGCGTGACGAAACCCGACACTACTTCGCACCTGTGCACCCGCTTCCTGTGGGTGAGGTAACTCAGCAACGCCGGTGTTCCTACACTGGTACACACCTCTAGTGTCTATCTCTAAAGTTTTGTCCTTCTAGGTCACTAGGAAGTTTCCTTAAACACTAACTTTGTAACTTTTACACACCATTGACGTTGCATTGGTGTATGCATGCACTTCAAGCACTGCGCCCGAGTCCCGCGGGCCTTTCCCGACTTAGTCACTGCTAGTCCCGATCAGCTCCAGCGATTCCCAAGGCCCTAGGCCTACTTCCTTTTCAATTGGTGGTTCTTATACCACTATTTTAGTATATGGTTTAGGTGGCCCCTAGGGCTCATCCATATTGTGCAACTTTTGTATATTTAAACTGTTTTGTTTTAACGCATTTGCTTCTGTGCTCATAAAGAGTATAGGGGATATTTGTAGTCAATAAATATATATATATTTTCAATATATATCTGTGTGGTGTCCTTTCATTTGACATTCAAGGGGATTGTATATGGTAAAACAGCTTGCTTCACATGCCTTACAGAGTTTAGCCTAAGACTGCTTTGTCCACGCTACCACTAGGAAAGCTGGTCTATAAGGTTGACTTACAACCAATCATCATAAGGGTTGCTTGGCATGGTACAAGGTGATCACTAGAACTAGTGAGCATCATATACCAGGCCAACTTCTCACACAGTCCTCAGACCCTTTGCCTGTACTGTATTCCCGGCCGCTATGTTTAATTAAAAGAACTGTTTCTGTTTTGCCAAACGCCTCTTGTCTCTTGTTCTTCAAAGGTATTTCATGTTCAAGCAACACCGTGATATAGAAGCTCTCCTTACAAGATGGTGGCAAAATCTACCCATCGGTATCTGTGGGAGGGTGAACTTCATAAGATGCTGGCTCTTCCTAAAGTGATCCTCTTGTTTAACACTAAACCACTTCCTTTCCCCAACCGGCTTTTGCAGAAATGCAAGGAAAGGGTCGGCAGCTTTATACAGGTATCCAGGGGAGCCAGGATCCCATGAAAGAAGGAGGAGACTGAAGCAAGGGGGGTCTGCACCTTCATATGGGCATCCAGGGGAGCCAGGGTTTTATGAAAGAAGGAGGAGACTGAAGCAAGGGGGGTCTGCAGCTTCATACGGGCATCCAGGGGAGCCATGATCTTATGAAAGAAGCTCCGGGGGCGACTGAAGCAAGGGGGCCTGGCTCTTTCGGAATTTCCCGCCTATTGTTATGATTTCCAGTTCTAGAATTCCCAGCTCTTGGCTGGAGAGATAGCTCATTCTTACATGGGTCAATTGTATAGAGCTATGTTGAAGCATTTAGGCCTGAAAACGTTTTTTGTTTAAGTTTGGGGGACCCAAAGTTTTTAAACAAGTTAGGTTAAAGGTAACCTTAGAAGCCCTGAGGGTGTGGGAATCCTTAAGAAAATTTTTCAGGATAGATTAACATGCAGACCTGGCACCAATTTGGGGCTCTCCTGGAACCCCCAAGTGACTTAAAGATAAACTTAGTTCCCCTCTCCAGCATGGAAACTTTTCCACCTGGGGTGACATTACAGGAGCTCTCTGAGCTTTTGAAGGGGGGGCTTTCAAAATTGAAATGCCGGCAGCTTTGTTCTTGGTGGTCATCACAAACTTAGTCAGAGGTGAGCGGTTCGGTGAAGGAGGACTTCCTCAAACGGGTGAGAGCTAAGCAACAACCTAAAAAAGAGGTTTCACAGTGGTATTTGGTATTGATTTCTGAAACAGATGAGAAAATGAGAGTTCCATCCCTGCGCTGGGAAAAGGACCTTCTGGTGCTGGCTAAAGAGCAATTATAGAGTATCTTTAATTCTGTTACACACTCTGATCAAAACAGTACCACTTAAAAGAATCCTTTGTTTACTCTCCATAGACCCTATTGGTCACCAACAAGGTTGGCTAAGGTCACATTGGAACTATCAAAATATAAGGAGTGCAATGAAACAGAGGCGGATGATATACGCATGTTCGTGGACTGCCCGTTATTGGCCTTCTTCTAGGGACATGTATGTCAGGTGTTTTGGGAAATTACGGGCTGTGAAATAAAGGTAAGCCTCTGCCTTATTCTATTTGGGATGGACTTGTGCCTGTACAGGGATGAGTTAAACTCGGATCTGCCTAATTGATATTTTTTCTGATATTACTAGCAAGAAAGGAAATCTGTAAGGAATGGATTACTCCCGACGCACCAGAGGTATCAGAATAGCTCAGATCTGTAAGAGATGTCAGTAGACTGGACTTGGACTGCAAGCCGGCCTCAGCAGAGGAAAGATGGCGTCCATTTGTGATATGGCAAAGTAAATCATAACATCCTATGATTACACCTCTATCTTGCTGAGAAATGGGCAGTTCTCCTGCCTACAAAAGGGCAGTACAATAAGTAATATTCAACAAACACATATGTTAGACACTCCGAGTGGAGGCATCTTGGCTCACAGCTTCCTTAGCTGGATGGTGATCAAGACAAAAAATGTAAACTATTCCTCTACAACCTTGGAAGGATTAGTACACAACACACAACCGCTGTTACTGCAAACTCCATTATTGCTGCTCCAGAACTTTAGAACACAAACCCCCCTATAAATATAACCCTGAGTTTCAAGAGGGCCCCGTGAGGAAAGTGATGTCTGACCTGAAAGACACAACTGTGAATCCAGCAAGGCAAACTCGTCCTTTCATCCTTCTCGGGTTGTTTCACTGCTCATCATCAAAGTGGAAAATATCTATTTTATGAGCATCAAAGATGAATGATCGAAAGCTACAGAACTTTGGGAGATCTCTGCCCACACACCCTCTCTACAGAGGGAGACAGGCACACAATCCCTGCCACTGTACTCACCATCATCACTGCTCTAGAACCTTGGTGGGATTAACATACAACAGCTAACACTGTAATCACAGTCATCACTGCTCTAGAACCTTGATGGGATTAACATACAACATCTAACACTAATCACAGTCATCACTGCTCTAGAACCTTGGTGGGATTAGCACACAACCACTAACACTTTAATAACCATCATCACTGCTCTAGAACCTTGAAGGGATTAACATACAATACCTCAACTGTAAACCCCTTCATCGTTGCTCTAGAACCTTGGACCAATAAACACAGAATCCCTGCCACCGTAAACCCGTCTTCCCGGTCCTAGAACTTTTCATGGAATTAGTGCACCGCACTACCTCTGCAGAGAGGAGAAGTCATGTCACTATACGCTGTAACCTCGAGGCACTATTCCTTCTTAGGATTCTTCTTTTCACCTTTGGATCTGTTATTTATAGGATCTAGCTGTTCATTTATCATATGGGGGATCCATAGGATCAACAAGGCCATTAATTTTATTAATGATAGATAAGATTGGGGGGGGCGTGGACAACTAGATGGCCGGGCGGCAACACTCAGAGAGCTGCAGCCCAGACTCCGGCATACTCCATACTCCTGCCACTCCCTCAACTCTGAGAATCTTGAAACTGATCTTCGGATAGGGCGGCGCCAGGGGGCATGGAAATAGTGCCACCCCGAAACGGTCTCCAACGCGCTGATGCACAATCCGAGGAGATGCCTACGAGTCACTCCCTCTCTGCCGGAGCCCAGGCGGCTACCGAAGCTGTGGGGCGGACCTGGGGGGCTGCCGCAAGGAGGTGAACGGAGTGTGGGCTGTAGAGCGGGACGGCCGATACCCCGAGAGCGGTGGGGCTGCCCTGCTAACAGCACCTGCAGCCTGGGACGAAGCACCGGCGTGCCTCCACTCTTGGTGACTGCTTTGCCACGGAGAGACCCCCAACATGGCGGCTGCATTGATCTAACCCCTCCTCCTGTGCGAGAGAGACTGCAGCCGCTGATCTGGACATTGCAGGCACTCCTACACGCTGTGGCAGAGATGAGCCGCAACAACTGTGCGCCCTGGTTGATAGAAGCGGTCCTAGGTGAAATGCCAATCCAATACAAACAAGCTTTATTCGACAATTTAGTCATAAAAGCACGGTACAAAAATATTTAATTATATAAAATGCCAAGCATGATTATAGAACCAGTTTGGGGAAATTAGATCAAATCATCATAACATACTAGATTTCGATAAAAACATTAAAAGCAGAGACCTTCATGGAAGACCGGATCAAGATGGCACTCACAAACTCAAAAACGAGACACTATTGTTCGTGGTGGAAAGGGCCCACAAGTCATTGTTCCCACCTCCGGAACCAGGAGCTCGACCCAGAAGTATAATAGTATAATTTCTAAACTACAGAGACCGGGATGAACTCCTATGAGGGGTTTGGAGCCATGCAGACCCGATATTTGAAAATAGCAGTATACAAATATTCCCAGACTTTACAAGAGCTGTCCAATTCAAAAGCAGTCCTTTATTAGTGTTGAACAAAAGCTAAGAATGATGGGCTTGAAGTATATATTGCCTTACCCTGCCGACCTGAAGGTGCTGCATGATGGGTGTTCTCATTTTTTCATAATGCCAGAGAACATTGGCTAGAGGTCCATAGTGCTGAATATCAGCCTTCGACATCCACGGGACGGGCTTGGGATCCACTGTGGCACGGAGATGGCCCCTCGGCTACTCCAAGGAGACAAAGCCGACGTAGACGCCATTCCAGATCTCCAATCTGATGGTACTCTGGACCTAGCAAAACAATGACAGGAGTGAGAAGCAGCCAGGGCCTTAGTAGAGGCAGGTACCTCTGCTGCTTCCTCAAGCACAGAATCAGATCTTTTGGGGCCTCACGAACACTTGAGCAAGTGGATGGTTAAATATGGACACATATTGATGGACCACACCGAAGGAAGGTGCTGTAGAATAATGTTGCACTTGCCCCTGGCGTAACAGGTATGAGGCAGACTGGAGGGGGAATGCCACCCAGTAGTACGACAGGACTGATAATTCTGTTTGTTGAGGCTTCCCCTGGGACACTCGGTCATTGTTGTACGGACTTTAAGTGAGGTGGGATAAGATGAGGTGGCAGCACTGACAGAGAGCCCGGGTCTTTCACTCATCAGGTGGCCAACCTTCCCTTTTTCTCTTTCTCTATTATACTTTACTTCTGGTTTTTCTCCCATACCTTCTCTTGTTTCTACTTTTCTGTGGTGTGGCTGATTACCTGACAACCAGTGTGAGAACCTTGGGGTATTAGGGTGCAGACTGCTGATTAAGCCGCCCCATTGGGTGAGATCTGACTGTTCTCTGAAAGAGGGATCATACACACACTGTTGTTCAATTGAGACTGTTATTGGGTGGGTGGGAGTAGCATTATGTGTGGGAGGACACTAGCTAAGTTCAAAGGTGTTGATCCGGGGTGGGACAATGGGAGTCGCATATGGTTTGGGGTCAATATCGTTGTTGCAGCGTCAGTTGTGTGTCTGATGGTGGCGGGGTTGGGAATGGTGTGGGGAGGGGTGTGTGCGGAGGGGAAAATGAGGGGGGTGGGACATTACGAGATGGGTGAAATTATAAATTTGCTCACATGGAATGTGAGGGGTCTAAACCTCTCTGTGAAACAGAATAGAACACACATCTATCTTAGGAGGATTGGAGTTCATATAGCTCTCCTCTGAGAGACACATCTGTTGCAGAAAGAAGCCAGAAACTCCACAAAAATGGAGGGGACAGCTTTACTCGTCCACTTATTCATCCTGTGCCAGAGAGGTATCCTTATAGGTGGCTCGGGGCTCTTGTTTCAGCTGAGTGGCCAGGTTTCAGACGTGACAGTGTGCTACATACTCATACACAACCTATTGAATGGCCAGGATATCTGCTTGATTAAAGTAGTCACAAGAGTGACTTTTTCAAGACCCTAGAAATTGAATTATTACCCTATGTTTGGTTCCCCATAATTTGGGCGGGCGATTTTAATTGAGTTCCAGATGGTAGTCTTGACTGACATCCACCACGGTTGGGTACAAAACCTCGAATCATGGCTAGATAACGTGACACAATGTCTAGACTACAGCTGCTAGACATTGGGAGGGAGATTCACCATCAGGTTGTGGAGTTATAATCCCACTCACGAGGTGCATAGCTGTCTGGATCATATTTTTAATAACCATTGAGGGGGAACTGAATGTGCAGAGGGCAAGTTACGAAGTACTCTTCTTGTGCGATCATGCCCCACTACTGTTGGAAAGTGGCGAACGGACCATAGACTCAGTATCCCACTATGGTGATTATGCTCTGAGGTTTTGGAAGATCAGGAATTTAATATAGATATAGATATAGCGGAAGCCTTGAGTGGCATTTTCGCCACAAATCGGAACTCTTCTCACACACGAGGTACGGACTGGGGACCGGTTAAGGTGGTAGTCCGTGGCGAGTGCCTCGGCTAAGTATATGGTAGGAGAAGGAAATTAGAAAGGGAACCGCAGGTGTAGGGGTCACTCACAAGTCTGCAGCGATGGTGCACAAGACTTTGAAAAAGCCATTGACACCTTATCCTGGGCATACTTGTGGGAGGTGCTTTGTCGTATGGGCCTAAGCGGGGTTTTCTGGCCTGGGTGAGACTCTTATATGTTAATCCAACTGCAAGGGTGAGTATGAGTAATGTAGTCTCCGAGTCGTTCTGCATTGAGAGGGGTACCTGACGGATGCCCGCTATCCCCTCTCTTATTAGCACTTGCCGCGGAGCCACTCACAATCTACCTAAGGGTTGAAATATGTGAAAGGGGCCTGCGTGTGGTGGATAAGGTACATATTGTGTCCCTATTCGCAGACAACGCGTTGATCTATGCGATGAACCCGGAGTAAATGGTGCCTTGCCTCCATCGGCTGCTGACGCAGATTGAAGACGTTTCAGGGATCTGTGTCACTAAATGAAAGACAGTGTTATTCCCCTTGGTGGTGTTAGCTGACAAACTCCAGCAGGTGGGACTGAAGTGGGAGACAATGAGCTTTCATTATGTGGGAATGCAAGTGACTCAAGAACAAGAACAGCAATATGATTTGAATATTGGCAGAATAAGGACCGGACTCACTGCCTCAGTACAATTTTGGACTACTCTCCCACTGCCAGTTACGGGCAGGGTGGCGCTGAGTAATATAGTATAACTGCTACACTGCCTATGCACCCTGCAGAATTCATTCTGGGAATTACCACCCTCGCTGTTTCAGTGTATTGATAGCATATTGGTGACCCTTGTATAGGCAAGTAAGAGAAGTAGAGTTTGCCTTGAAATCCTTAAATTGAACCCCAGCCAGGGAGGCCTTGGCCTTCTGGACCTTAAATAATAGCATCTGGCCGGCCCATCGCAATGTGGTGCGAAGAAGCCCCAACTGGGACAAGATACTCTTATCAGGCTCCGTTGAAGTAGCTGGCCTCTGAGGAATATATGACATTACAACGCATACCATTACAACGCATACTTTTACATCATAGTTTTTACAACACAACTACCATTACACTGCATGATTTTACAAAGCGTACCATTATGTTGCATGTTCATAGAAATACCTTAAAACTACCATTACAAAGCATTCCACTACAATGCTACGCACACTATTACAATGCATAATATTTTTTTATTGCAACAGTAGGGAAAGTGCTGGATAGGGGAGGGGTAAAAATTACTATTCCGACTCTAGTGAGTGCAACAGTATGGAAAGTGCTGAATATGGGAGGGGTACAAATTACTGTTCCCACTCCAGTGAGTGCAACAGTAGGAGAATGTTTGGGATAGCGGAGGGTTAAAAATTACTATTCCCACTCCAGTGAGTGCAACCCTAAAACCCAAACACACCCTGAACCCTAAAACTAACCCTTGCATCCCAAAACTCAAAACAAAATAAACCCTGAACTCTAAAAATAATCCTGAAACGCCAAAACCCATACCCACCCTAAAACATAATATTACCCTTGCTACCCCAGAACCCATTCCCACCCTAAAATTCTCCCTTACTAACCTTAAAATGCGTTGTTACGGCATGCATTGTAAAGGCACCTGTGTTGTAATGAGATGCGATGTAAAGGCACCTGCGTTGTAAAAGTTGCATTGTAAAGGCATTACGATGTGATGCCTACGTTGTAATGGACGCCTCCCTCCCGGAGTTAATCAGGAGTGGTCAAGTGCTCTCGGTGGGCACCCCGTTTTTAGTCATACAGATGATGTCAGCATGGGAGAGGTGATAATTTGGGCACCATATGCCGAGCTCCTTCCAATCTGGTGGTTTCGCCCTTTTGTGCATATACGAGACTCCATTGATGTCTCGGATTGGCTGACTGGGGGCTGCCGGAGGGCAGGAGACCTCTTCCTAAACGAAATCTTCATGTTGCAGGAGGAAATGGATAGGAGAGGGACAGTTTTTGGGACAAGAGAGGGACAGTTTTTGGGACAGGAGAGGGACAGTTTTTGGGACAGGAGAGGGACAGTTTTTGGGACAGCAGAGGGACAGTTTTTACAATACCCCCAGCACCTTGCACACGACCCAAGACATTTGGAGGTCATTCCCGGGAAGAACCAGGAGAATCCTGGGTGCTTCAAGTGATACTGGACCCTGGGTCAACAAAAGGTATTACATCTCAACTGAATGTAGCACTGAAATCTGACTGACAGAATTATATAGATCTGAAGCCCGCCACCTCCGACGAAGAGTTAGAATCCCAACCCATGGACACCTGTTGGACTTGCCCCTTTTTGCAGGTCATCCCAGAACTTTTTGCCTTCATCCTGGTATTTTTTCTGACATGGTAATGGTATTTTTATGACTCTGGGCACTTTATCACTGCTGTTCAGTGCTAAAGGGCATGTGCTCTCTATGGTAAACTTGGTCTACACATGTTTGGCGTATTTAATTTACCTATAAGTCCCTTGTAAAGTGGTATCTCATATACCCGGGCCCATAAATTAAATGCTACTGGTGGGCTTGCAACGTTGATTGTGCCACCCACCAAAGCAGCCTTTCAAACCCGTCTCGGGTCTCTGTCATTGCAGGGCCTGCGTGCGCAGTTTACGGACACTGTATCGTGGCACATTAAGTGGTTGCCACGCTGTGACTCCCCTTTTCCTACAGATCAGTCACCCCTAAGGTAGGCCCTAGCTAGCCCTATGTGCAGGGTGCAATGTAGGTAAAAGGTAGGACATGTGCCTTAACTGTGTGGCATGTCCCGGTAGGGACAAACAGCCATTTTGGTTTCTAACTACTGTGAAGCTGCCCTCTCATTGGAATGCATTGGGGATTCCCCGATATGTGTTTCAGTGGTAATTAATGCTATGAGAGGGGTGGTGTGATCTACTAACGACTAAACTGACTGACTGACTAAAGAAGCCATCAGCCGACCCCACCGACCTCAAGAACTACCGCCCCATCTCGCTGCTCCCGTTTCCTGCAAAAGTCATCGAGAAGACCATCAACAAGCAGCTGGCCGCCTTCCTCGAGACGAACGGATCCCTCGACCTCTCGCAGTCTGGCTTCCGGGCCTACCACAGCACTGAGACCGCCCTGATCGCAGCCACCGATGACATCCGAGCCCTGCTGGACAACGGAGAAACAGCGGCCCTCATCCTCCTAGACCTCTCCGCGGCCTTCGACACCGTCTGCCACCGTACCCTAGTGCGGCGCCTCAGCAACGTCGGAATCCAGGAGAAGGCACTGGAATGGATCATCTCGTTCCTCGCCGGAAGGACACAGAGAGTCCGCCTCCCCCCGTTCAGATCAGAAGCCACCGAAGTCATCTGCGGCGTTCCTCAAGGCTCCTCGCTCAGCCCAACCCTCTTCAACGTCTACATGAGCCCCCTCGCAGCCATCGCACGCCAACACAACCTCAACATCATCTCCTACGCCGACGACACCCAGCTGATCCTCTCCCTCACCAACGACCCCGCCACCGCCAGAGCCAACCTACACGAAGGGATGACAGACGTAGCCAAGTGGATGACGAACAGCCGCCTGAAACTGAACTCGGACAAGACGGAAGTCCTCATCCTGGGATCTTCACCCTCCGCCTGGGACGACTCCTGGTGGCCCCCCGCCCTGGGCAGCGCACCCAAACCGACAGACCATGCACGCAACTTGGGCTTCATCCTGGACTCCTCCCTCTCCATGACCAGACAAGTCAACGCCGTCTCCTCGTCGTGCTTCAACATCCTGCGCATGCTACGTAAGATCTTCCGGTGGATCCCCACCGAGACCAGGAAGACGGTCACCCAGGCCCTCGTCACCAGCCGTTTGGACTACGGCAACTCCCTCTACGCCGGAACCACCGCCAAACTCCAGAAGAGACTCCAGCGGATCCAGAACGCCTCAGCACAACTCATCCTGGACATCCCCTGTCGCAGCCACATCTCCGGACACCTGAGAGATCTGCACTGGCTCCCGGTCAACAAGAGAATCGCCTTCAGTCGTCTCACCCACGCACACAAAGCCCTACACAACCAAGGCCCAGGATACCTCAACAGCCGCCTCAACTTCTACGCTCCCACTCGCCAGCTTCGATCGACCGGCCACGCCCTCGTCGCCGTCCCCCGCATTCGAAGAGCCTCCACAGGAGGAAGGTCCTTCTCCTACCTGGCCGCCAAGACCTGGAACTCCCTCCCGACCCACCTCCGCCTGACCCAGGACCACCTTGCCTTCAGGAAGCAGCTCAAGACCTGGCTGTTCGAGCAGTAGCGGACCCCCCTTCCCCTAGCGCCTTGAGACCCTCCGGGTGAGTAGTGCGCTATATAAATGCTTTGATTGATTGATTGATTGTGATCAAGTTTGTTATGCTGCATAGTGGTGTATGCGTAGTGGTGTTTGCAGATTTGTTATCACTATGTTAGAAATGCCACTTTTAGGAAAGGGCATTTCTGTGTGTCTTTGTGCCTGCCTGTTGTGTAATGCATATCTGGAGTGATAGGGACTGGGGAGGTGCAGTGGCTCAAGAAAGCCTGAGCGAGTCAGAGTTAGGCTGAATAGACCTGATCTGCATTTGGAGTAGTGGGAGGAGTAACACATGGACCTGAATAGGACTGTGCCTGCCTTCCACGATGCTGGCTCTGCCCCCCGTGGTGTGTCTGGGTCTATACTAACAAAAGAGATGTTTTGTATGTACGTACCCCCAGAACTGGTCTGGACTGCGCACAGAGCCCTGTGACAGGGGGAATTACAAAGGGGCATATTAACAAGCGGCAGCGATAATTTTCGCTGGCCGCGCCTGGCGCGAGTTTCTCTATTGCTGGAATTCATTGCCAAGCTAGCGCTGTATTTATTACGCTTAGCGCATTGGCAATGAAAATTCCAGCGATAGCAGGGAAATCTCCCAACATCGCTGGAAAAATAGCAATTACCTTGCTGATACGACCCTGTGGTCGTAACCCCACATTCCACCTCCAATGCAAAGTATGCCTAACACTAGATTTTAGCAGACATTGAAATCCAGCGTTAATGCCCGGTTAGTGTGATTTGCTTTATCGCTACACTGGCCGGGGCATTGTTGTAAATATCGTAAAGCTGCCTTTGCGATATTTCCCCATGCAGCCTATTGAGGCACACTTATTTGCATCTCATTAACGATGCGATGCAAAGCGGGTGTCAAATCACGGAAACACGCGCTAGCATTTCCTTGCTAATATTGCGATAAAATTATCGCCACTCTTTGGCCGAAAACAGATGCTAAGTGGGGATAATTTTATCGCGCCCCCTTGGTAATATGCCCCAAAGACTTTATGTGATGCCTACGTTGTAATGGACGACTCCCTCCCCGAGTTAATCATGAGTGGTTGAGTGCTTTCTGTGGGCACCCCGTTTTTAGTCATACAGTTGACGTCAGAATGGGAGAGGTACATATACGAGACTCCATTGATGTGGTATAAATGTGTCAGTATTTATGTGGTATAAATATTGGGGCTGTGACGCCATGTTTGGTTGTACACACTGGACTGGTGCTTACCGGAGGACTGCTGGACGCCAGGAGAAACCGCCACAAAGGATTGCCCCTCTGCTGGAGGGCCCTGTGAGCTAGCCTGCCCAGCTCTGCCCCGTGTGACTTTGGGCTGGGGAGAGGACTGCCCCTGTGCTTTGTGCTGGCCTGACTGTACCTGGTGGTGGGTAGCCTCAGGAGTCCCCCAGGACTGAGTGGCTTGCCCTTGGTGAGATAGGAGCAGCGCGGCAAGCGCTCCAATATTTCTGCACACTGTGAGTTCGAGCCCATCACACGGGCTCCTGCTGAAGTATGCCATTGTGGAGGCAAAGAGAGCAATTGCGCTGTGGCAAGAGTGGCGGATCATCTCCCACTGTGGTTGTGGAGAGGAGTGGGCCCCCGCTGCTGTGGAGCGCTTCACATTTCCTTTTTCTTGGTGCCAGAGATATTTGCGCCACTGCCGGAAGCCAGGCGGCTGTTGCCTGGTTGTGGGCGGGGCCCGACAGCAAGAGGAAGCCGAGCCTCATGGGCTCACATTACCTGTTGGGCCACCAGAGTGCGGCAGCATGATGAGCAACGCCGGGAGTCTACCCCGCAGTATTACGGCAGGAGGAGGATCGAAGATTCCGAGCCTGACAGAGACTTCACTCCGTATCTCAGGCCACGGGGTGTCACTAGGAAGTTAGGCAGAGGACGCCTGACAGCCGCCAAGGAATGGTGAGTGGGGCTGAGCTTTTTTGTATTGAGCTCCCATTGCTGTGAGGTCGGAGGCCTTGGTGTTCCATGCTGTGTGTGTTGAAAATCATTGCATAGCGGGTACAAGGCTGCGTTGTGTCCTGAGGTGCTCTGCTGAGGTGATTTCATTGCAAATGCCTCTCTCCAATGACCATACGTGCATGCCCTGACAGTATGATGTGCTGTGGGGGCTCATAACGTGCAATTGTCAGAAAGGAGCACCTGGGTGTGCAGTATGCTGTATGCTGTTGTGGTAATGTGTGCACCCTATGAGCAGTTACGTTTATGCCTGAGATGTGCTCGTGAAATGTGAATGGTGACTAGTGATTACTATGGTGCACGAAGGTTGTATATGTGTAATATGCTCTTCTATGAAATGGTATAATGTTCATGCCTCATGCTTGGTGCTAAGTGCGCCCTTAACAGTAGTTACCGGTTGCCTTCGCTGACTGATTTATGATGTTATGACAGTGGCCCGATTGGACCTGTAGTGTATATAATCCCTGTAAAGTCATACCAAGTGCCAGGTGGCACAGTGTATATATGCGATTATATTCTAATGTGTTTAATGAGTAATACAAAGGCTATTTTTGATATAACCTTGTGTGGAGTTTCTTTTATGGTGTGCCTAGTGTGTCACTGCTCTGTGTGTGTGTTGCGCAAACGCTTTACAAATTGCCTCAGGGACTGCTCGTGCCAAGCTACCAAGGGGGTGAGCAGAGATTATCTTTGATTGTAACTCCTCTGCCCTGACTAGAAGGGAGGTTTCTGCCTCGCTTAGGCGCATGCCCTAGCCAAGAAGAAATCCCATTTCTAACACTGAAAGGAAAAGGACCCTGGCATAAGTATGGGAGGTGACGAGTAAGGCCAGGTTTAAATTGACACAATTCTATTACATATATCAAGCTAACCTGACACCACAGTGCCTACACAGGTTTTACCCGGAGAGACCAGAAGGTGCTGTAATCCCGGCTGATTTCAGTTATGTTACTTTGAAATGTCCATTGTTCCACCCCTACTGGGACGCGGTGCTGTGTGAGGTCCGCAGAATAATGCATGTGAATGCATACCTGATGATCCGTCATTGTTTACTGGTGTTGGGGCCATTTCACAGAACTAACTTAAGACAAAATCCTAAACTTACTACTTTTGGTATTCACAGAAGGCATTTAGTAGTAGTAAAGTTAGGATTTTGACTTAAGACAGACTTAAGACAACATCCTAACTTTACTACTACTAAATGCCTTCTGTGAATACCAAAAGTAGTAAGTTTAGGATATTCTCTTAAGTTAGTTCTGTGAATCGGGCCCGTTGTTGCCACTCCACAAAAAGGGGGAAAAAATGCAGCACAAATTTGTCTAGTTGGGGTTTGTACAAGTCCATGGGTGTGTAGCAATACACCATGCAAGCCTTACACTCCTGAACATGGACTAAATGGGTATCTGATCTCCTGGTGTGGTCGGTGGCTCAGGAGGGCAGACTCCAGAGAGTCGGCACAGGCAAAAACGCAGAACGGGACCTTGAGATCCAGGCCAAGATGATTACGAAACTGTACAATCATGACATTGAAAGGAGAGTTACTCCAGGAACATGTAGTTGGAGAAGGGATCAACTGGCCTGCCAATGCTGATTGCTGCCCAATCACCCCTGAACAGTTCACGGAGGCCACCGGCACACCCTCGCCCAGCGATTGTACATGATTGGAGGGACCAGGAGAGGGGTGCAGTAAGTCCTTAGCCAAGGATCAGCGACCCCTGCAAAGACTATGTTTTACATTTGAATGGTTTGGTGTGATTCTCCTCCTCCTTTCCGTGATTGCACCTTTGTCTCCAGTTTTCTCTCCCCACCTTCTGCAATGGCTATTATTATTAGTATTACTGTAATGTTACCCGTACCCGACGAGGGCACATGATGATGCTGAAGTTGTATTGTTTATACCGCTCTTTTTTCTCTCCGGGCAGAGACTGATGTGACACACTAACCCCTCGAAGGATTCCTGCTCCTATGTGTCAAATTCCTGTTTTGTCGGTATTGTATACGACCTATGTTGCCATAAATAAAAATTAAGAAAAACATTTTCTAAACAATGATAGATAAGATTACTGTCTGGAATTCTTCTTTGAGTGTATAGTTTTGTAGAATGAGATGTGTTAAATAAGACCCACCACTGTGCACTTTAATGCCCACGCGCACCAGGAATTGCATCTAAAACTATTTATACAATTCCAGGGTTATGCTACACCTAAAATGCATCCATCGGATTAACTTTAATGGGTAAGAAATAGGATGTAATTCATTGAACTTTTATCTGCATGGATTCTGCAATCAGAGACCCCCAGCTCCCAATGATTCTCCCTCAAAAACATGGTAACATTGGTTTAAACCTGATTGGTACATTTAATTTACCATTTAAACATGTCTCAGGCCTACCACTGTGTTTGAAACTGACATTTCGACCTGGAAAAATAAACCCTTAACCAGGCCTAAACCTTTGCTTTTAAATCGAGCTTAAGCGTACAACTTCTTGTATATTTTTGTATTCTTCTCTTGAAGGCTGAAAGCCATCCCAGTGCTTTTGATTTGTTGGTTACAATGTCCTTTAAAATTCCTTGCTTGCTAGTGATCAGCCCTGCCTCTCTGTCCCTCTTTCTCTTCCATTCCTCCCACGGAGCTGGGACTAAGTACTGTCTCATTCCTCTATGGTTCATTATCCGTTCTTTGGGGGAATATTTTTTTGGGGTTTCCTACTTGGTTACTGTTTGCCTGTGTTTAACATTGGTGCTATAGCTGCTTACATATAAATATAGCATTCCTTCTTTCCACCTTCACTTAATGCCACAGTTGGCAAACTGACATTTCGACCTGGAAAAAAAACCTTGCACGAGGCCTAAACCTTCCTTTTTAGGTTGAATTTAAGCGTACGACCTCTTGTATACTTTAGTATACTTCTCTTGTGGCCTTAAAGCCATCCCACTGTGTTTGTTTGTGTCCTTTAAAAGAACTTGCTTGCTAATGGTCAGCCCGGCCTCTTTGTCCCCCCTTTTCCCTTCTGTTCCTCCCACGGAGCAGGGACAAAGTACTGTCTCATTCTGCTATGGTTCTTTATCGGTTCTTTAGGTGGATTATTGTTTTCTTGGTTCCTACTCTGCTACTGTTTGCCTGTGTTCAGCTTTGGCGGCATAGCTGCTTACATTTAAATACAGATTCCCTTCCACCTTCTTTTAATGCCACAGTTGTGTTAGTGCTGCCTCCCGTGCCGTGCCTCCAGCTCCGCTGTTTGTATATTTATGGCCTTTTTGCACTAATTGATGTTCACGGCCAGTTGGGATTTTTTGGTAGGACAATCGTTTGGTTAGGACTTCCTTTTGAAGAGGAATTGTGTTTGTTGAAGTCTTGTTTGTAAGAAGGCATGAGGCATTGCAGCCCCTCCCGCTCCTCCTTGCGCCTGGTGCTCCCGTCCTTACCCTGACCCCTCCCGTCATGTTACAAGAGCTGCAGCCTGGTAGGAGCCACCTGCATCCAGAGATTGTGCTCAGAAGTGGTTCATGGATGTGCAGGCGGTTTGGCTGTATCGTATTTTGAGGTAGACGTGAAACCACTCCTATTAACTAAATTCTACTTTTCTCGCTTCAGTGATTGGCTGTAGACGGAGAGAGGTTAATGAGGAAATGACTCACCCAGCCCACAAACGAACAATGCTTCAGTGCTGGGCGGTTTTTGTTTTGGGCAGTTTTATATAGCGAAACTCGACCAGAAAGTTTCAGAGAACTTTACATGAGCACCAGTTGCATTAAAAAGGGGCACATTCATTTTATTTCATTTTTTTTTAGGCATTTGCCCAGAATCACAGGATGTTTGAGCCTCAAGCCAGACTCAATCCTGGATCCACAGCTTCAAAGTCGGCCGCTCTTGCCCTCTTTCCTAAAGTAACCGTTCTGGTAACTTCTCTGTAAAATAATGTTTATGGAACAAGACCATTGTTACAGTAGAAAGGCATCCTACCGCTGCTGTAAGCAACATACATAACGATGCAAGAATGTATCAGATTCATTCTGCAAGTAAACTGCACGCAGTGGATTAACATACCGAAGAGATGTGAATATAACCAGCTGAAAAGGGTCCTGCACGGGCAGTGGCACCAAGCCCAGGGGCATAAGGAGCCCCCTGCTTCGATATTAGTTGTGTTATATATATTTTTACTAAAAGCCGGGGGAAAGGGCTGCAAATTTGATTGCTTGCATTAAGACCAAAAGCACCTTGGCTTCACCACTGTAAATATCCACAAAACAAATAAATTATCATTTTAATTAGTTTTCACAATTGTAATCTGAGAACCTGTGAATTTATGATGAGAGCAGGTAGGAAGAATATGTGTATGGTATTGAAGTAATTAAAAAATATACAAAACACATTGTATAGTGACAGCTAAGAAGTAGCCTGGTTTGAGTGATACACCTTAAGTTGCACATTGAATATTACATGGCGACTTTATTCCACAGTACGTACCTAAACTTACTACTTACACATTACCGGAAAAAAAAGTGGACGAATGCAAAGTGCTGTGTGATCAAAATCATAACTGGGTGATGTATGCTTGTCTTGAAGACATTTGGGGCCTCATTTATGAGACTCCTTGCGCTTCTGGAAGTCACTTTTTGTGACGTTCCGTGGCGCAGAGGCCTGCGTGATATTTATCAGGCAGCACTAAGCCACTTTTTTTGGCTTAATTCTGCCTGATAAATATCAGTCCCTTTAACGCAGTGTTCTGCGTTAAAGGGGCGTGCAATGGGTGCTGCTGGGGGCGTTCCCAGCCACATCCATGGCCTTTTGACACTGCCCCAGATTTACGAGAAATCGGAAATCTGAGGCAGTACCAAAAGCTTACTCCTCCCCAGGGGAGGCGTAAGGGAGGCGCAAGGGGGAGAAAGATCTTTATTTCCCCTGGCTAGGAAAAGTCTCATGTGATTATTTTTTTTACACAAAGGTTTCCCTTCCTGTACAAAAAGAATCATCCCTGCAATGCAGGCACCCTTACACCATTGTGCAAAGGTGCCTGCGTTGGCGCACTGCAGCCCATTGTGCGCAGGGGAAAAGGACAGGAATGCGCCGTATCTTATAGATACGGCGTATTCCTGCCCTTTTCTTTTGCTGTAGAAAAGCGCAGTAGGAAGGCCTGCTCCGCTCTCTACGGCAAAACCTCATAAATGAGGCGCTTCGAATTTAAGCAGGAAGAGAAAGGCAATGCAATATAGAGGTCTTGAAGATTGACACGTTATGTTATCAGCCATTAGTGTGGCCCTTGTTACTCTCCGTATGGATTACAGAAGGAGCCATATTATGGTTTGGAGAGGAGTATTATTGTTTCTATGCCTTTTGTAGGCAGAGTTGGGGGTGGTACTGGCTCCAGGTATACTCACATCACAGCAAATCTGATACTGCTGGTCTGCATGCTCATGTGTAGAGGTTATGTGAGAAACATGATAGGTCACACTTTAGGTAGCTTGTTTACACTTAAAATTGTTGAGGTGTCACTTGGCAGATGTATTACCCTGTTGGTGTTATTTTCAGTTTAAATAATGTTCCCTTTGTAAAATGAGCATTATTAATTTGAAATGACAATGCAGTGAAGAACAGAACTGTGTTTTCTTGACATATGCGAATTAGGCCTCAATTAGGCTCGGACTCCATCTTGGATTGGGAAAGAGCCATGTTTTTATTTCTCAGTGACACCGCTCAAAGCAAAATGTACCCTGATGCTTTGTGTGGATACGCTGCATTTTATTTGAATTGTTGCTTTTCACTGCCTCTTCCTGCTCACTCGCTGTAGTACGATCCATTTCTAAGGCTGATATTGTTTATGTGGCCAGATTTGTGCTAAAATGTCAGATGACTTCAGGTCAAGGAGAGCTAATTATTATCGTCTTAGAGAGATAGTGCTAGGATGGTGGCATTGAATGACTTATTACATTTGTATTCTGATTGGACAACATGCAGTACATTGTCACACCCTATGCTAACTGCGATTTAAGTTGCTGTTATGATTAATTTTGTTACAAAAGGATGCATGTTAACGGGTGTTCCAGAGAGATATTTTAGACTCTTTCCCGAGCCGCTAGGGATGTTGTCTGATACTTTATTGATTTGCTGCATATTCTGGCCTTAGACCAGTTTTTTTTATTTTGTTCATGCTGTTTTTTCCTAATGACTCAATTATGCAATTGAAACTAACTATCTCGCTGCAAAAAGTCCAAAACGCCGCCGCCCGCCTACTTACGGGCACACCAGGAAGATCCTCCGCCAGGCCGGCTCTTAAATCCCTCCACTGGCTCCCAGTCAGAGAAAGGGTAGTCTTCAAGGCCCTCTGTCTGGCCCATAAAACCCTCAACAATAACGGCCCCCCTCTTCTCAAAGAACTCCTAATCCCCTACAAAGCGGAGAGAGACCTCCGGTCTAGCGTAGAAAAACTTATCGTAGTCCCCAGAGTTAGAAAAGCCAAGACCGGTGGCCGTCGTTTTTCGGTTCACACGGCCAAACAGTGAAACCATCTACCACGAAGACTCAGGACAGAACCGAACTACCTCCAGTTCAGAAAAACCCTAAAGACCCTCCTTTTCCCGCAGACATAATTTCATCAGACGGCAGAAACCCTTGGAGAAACAGGTCAGCGCTGGGATGCTCTTCGAGTTACTACGCGCTTTATAAAACCATTAAATAAATAATAAATAAATTTTACCTTCTGTATTGCACTTTAATATTTTAATAAACCTTCATGGTTTCTAAATTACTGATCTTGAACCTTTTTAAATTAGAGTTGACTCAAACATCAGCATTGACTTATACATGTATTGGGATTTGCTGGACACTGGGCCCGATTCACAAAGGTAAACTGAGACAAAGATCTAACTTAACAACTTTCGTAATTCACAAAGGGCATTTACGAGTAGTAAAGTTAGACTTTTGTCTCAGTTTTGGTCTCAGTTAAACTTAAGACCAAAATTTAAGTTTAACTGAGACAAAAGTCTAACTTTTCTTCTCGTAAATGCCCTTTGTAAATATTAAAACGTGTAAAGTTAGACTTTCATCTCAGTTTAAATTGGGTCCTTTATTTCTACCTCATCATATCGACCTTATCATAGCTAAAGACAACATCATTCAACTGGAGGACATTTTACCCTGACTGGTTGGATCATCACCAAATATCTTTCTGCATCCTGGAAAAAGGTCATGCGCAGACAGGGCCAACCACGTAAAATCAAACAACTGTCTCGTAAACCGAGACACATCAACATTAGTGTATAAGATTTGGTAACTGTTCAGGTTTGAGCGCACAGCAAGTAAAGGTCTGTTACAATGGATATATTACGTTTCGGTGCTCTAGATGAAACAGGTCGGTTACCACGACGAGAAACGGAGATACGCGATCCGAGGCACGAAAATACTCTCTCAAGAAAATGTAATATGGAACTTTGATATGACGGACTTTTTGCATTTGAGTGAATAGACAGATTAATAGATCAGAATAAACTGAGAACTCCGTGCTTTTGGAGATTTGGCTGGAATTCAGAGTTTGGCATGGAGGAGGAATATAGCCCTGATGAAGTCAATGGTCGATTGAGACCAGACTAAACACGTGTTGGCTGTACATGTTTTGGAGATTATATTGAAGAATAATTTCAATGAAGATGCCAATTGAAATAGACTAAGAATAAAAGACTATTAATGCATATGAGAAATCTAATTGTGGACTCTGAGTTGCTCGATGAAAAAAGTTTACATCAACATTAGTGATCTAACATCCATCAGCAAGAATAGTCTTAAGCCACCCCCTAACATGACCAATCTGGACGACCTAACTGATCACCACATTAACCATATGACTAATATTTTCGACTCTATTGCGCCTAAGCAACTCAAAAGGTTTCCGATCAAACAATCCAAACCCAGCTTCAATAGCTCCCTAAATGATGAACGTTGCAAACGTAGGCTTTCAGAGAGACTTTGGAGAAACTCTCTCTCCACTTTCAGCCTCAATCAGTGAAGGAAGATGAGAAGCGCATACAACAAACATATTCGCAATGCTAAAACCTATCACTTCAGGGCTCAGCTTGACAGCGCTAAAAACAGACCCAAGAAACTCTTTGATCATCAAACAGCAAGCTAACCACTCTACCGACCATAGCGCGACACATGTGATCTCCTTTCCTAGTGGAGAGGACTTCTCAGCACACTTCTCTGAAAAGGCAACGAAAATTGAACTTGAGCTGCAACCTACCACTCCACATTTGCTCCCTGTGAACTTCTTCACATCATTAGAGGAACCTACGGAACCCCCTCCAGTGAGCGCACCTTCCTTCCACATAATTTGCGCTCCCAAAAACAACGCATCATGGAATACTTTTCTTCTTCCAGATGACACGGAGCTGCTCCAATCTATGGTGTACTTAAAAACTTCTAATCCCTTCAGCCATCCACTACCAGCCAAGTTTTTTTTAAAGATCTCAATTCAGCCATCCTCCCACTGTGGTCCCGGATCATCCAAGAATCCCTCTTACATAGGAGGATTCCAGATTGCCTCAAGTCGGGTCAAGCCACTCCCATCCCAAAGAAGCCCAATGCCGACTTAGCTGATCCTAACTACTTCCGTCCGATCACCAGTATCATGACTCTAGCTAAACTGCTTGGGAATGCGTCCACACACAGCTCTGCAACCATATTGAGAAATTTCAACTCTTTGACCTCTACCACTTGGGTTTTAGAGCAGGGCACAGTACTGAAACAGCACCAACTCACATCGTTGGTTGACACCTTGAGATCTCTTGATCAAAATGTCCCTTGTCTTCTGATAATTCTTGACCTGTCCTCAGCATTTGACACTATTAAACATGAAAACCGAATTGCTCTTCTTCAATATAGGATGGGATTTTCGGCCCAATGTTAAACTGGTTTGCCTCTTTCGTAGAGAACCGCACCCAAAGAATCAAAGTTAACCAATCCCCTGGTCACCAATGGAGTACCTCAAGGCTCCACACTTTCGCCCACTCTTTTCAACCTTTTTATGGAACATCTCTCAGATATTTTGAAACGGTCTAACATCCAGTACCATATGTATGTGGATGACACGGAACTATATTTGAAGATTGCCTCTACAGATGACAAAAAAACTCTAAATGATGTACTCCTAAAATCTCAACAATGGTTAACTCATAACCATCTATTGTTAAATACTCTCAAAACTGAATTCCTTCTGATTTGCCCCCCCCCCCAACACTCTGCACCTACCCATGACTGGCTAGCTAAAACAACTTTCTACTCTTAACTGCACACCGCATGTTGTTGACTTTAGGTATAGCCTTGGACAAATACCTAAAAATGCTAAATCACATCAGGGCTACTTTTAGGGGAGCCAATCTTCAGCTCAACATCCTTAGGAAAATCAAGCCTTTCCTTCCTCCTGAGGACATCCAGCCAGCTGTACAGTCCCTAGTTATCTCACACTTGGAATATGGATTGGTGACATTGCTGGGCTACCCAAAACTCCACTTAGAGCCACAATGAACACTTCGGCCAGACTCATCACTGGCTCTAGAAAACTTGACCACATTACGCCAGACCTAATTCAACTAAACTGGCTGACCATTGAAGCGAGGAGGATCAGGCTCAAGATAGCTTGCCTGATGCACAAAGCTATTCATCACAACACCCCTTTTACCTGGCAAAAAACTTGAGATATCTGGCTCGAGATGAAACTTCAGTAGCTCTAACACCCTATTATTGAATCCTCCCAAATTCAATAAGAAAAGAACTTACAATTGTGCTTTCTCTGTTCTTGCTCCAAGAGTATGTAACCCTCTTCCCGAGAGATCAGAACCAACTCATCTACTGCCTCTTTCAAAAAACATGTCAAAGGGCTACTCCTGAATGACCTCCAACAGTATTAACATGGATATTATCTCAATCTACATCTTTTTCCGGTCTGGATACTCTTTTAACGTGCTGTTTCAATTGGTTTTATGTTTCTTCTCTGCTGAAACCATTCTGGTCCCACTAATCCAGCTGACTCCCCATGCCCCCCTTTGACCTTGTGTTTTCCCCTCTTGACCTTTTGATTGTTAAGTTACCTGTTCTGATCCATTTTGTTGTTGTACTCATACTTACGCCACTTTGTACAGCGCACTGCTACCCGTTTGGGTCATATTCGCACATAATAAAACTTTTCAAATAAATATAACCTGGCAGAGATAAAACCCTGTATTACGCCTTGTGGGCCACTAGTTTTGTTTATTCTTCGAAAAGATACAGAGACAGGTTTTTACAGCTACCGGAAATCAGAAGATGGCCTCCTTTCATTGCATTTGCCAGACAGTACAGGAAAAGGCAAATGTATATTTTATTGTTTTATAGCCTCTGCAGCTGGGGAGGCAGCCATAGGAATCACATTTCAGTTAGGCATCACAGGTCCTCAGGCCTTGGAATGCATCCATAAATGATTCCGGGGGCACACGTATATTCCTGAATCAGACTGCAGGACCCAGTGTTTAGTAATTGTATAGTTATTTAGTCCCTGGTGGCACAGCACACAGGATAATATACTGCATTGCTAAACACTTATAAGGTCCCAAAGGCCACACCCATGTAAAGCAAATCACATGGGTAAATTATATTCTCCTTTACACCGCAAATAGCTTTAACTCACAAATTTCTAGACCTATTGCATTGCAAATGCTTGTTAATGCTTACAAGGACAGGGTGCATTGTATTGAAAATGTAGGACATGTGTTTACGTTGTACATATTCTAGCAGTGAAAATCTCATTTTACACTGCGTAGGCCTATCTTTCCCATAGGCTAACACTGAGTTACCTTATTAAACTTAATAAGTGATAACTTCAGTTTGGGGACAGATAGGGAAATATGTTTACACTCAAATACATTTTAATTGAAAATTAAAATTTTGATAACGCCACTTTTAGAAAGTTATTTTTGCACTTTAAGTTGGCATTTTTCTGCTCAAATCACTTGTGCCTGTATGCCAGTGTCCTCATTTACATGACTGTGATTGGCTCACATATTGTGGGTTGTGTATTCCTTCCAGACACTAAGCAAAGCATGTGAGGGGAAAGGACCTTCCTGATAGAATGGTTGGGGAAAAGCTGGACCCTACCTTAACTACATTTCTAAAGACTCTGCTTGCAGCACCCACAAGGGAACCTAACATTAGGCCGGCCTTGCCTTTGTCACCTTGGACAGTTCTGAGACACGACCAGGGGATGGGGAAGAACTGACCAGAACTAGCTTTAGGGTTCGTTGGGGAATTTCCCCACACAAAGCTGACCCTAGTATGAAACTGGGACCTTCAAAGCATACCATCAGAACACTCCTATTAGTTTGGAAGATCCAGAAGGACTTCCCTGCTGCTGGAAGGACTGCATTGCTGTCTGAAAAAAAGGACTGGACATGCCTGCCTTTATCACAAGGGTTGGTCAGCTGATGCCCTGTGTGACCAGTACCAACTTGACTGGCCTGGACCTGCCTGAGCCTTTTGTTCACCTCTGTCTGAAGTGAGTCCTGATTCACAACAGGTAACCTCAGGTCCTGGACCGTTGGCTGGCATCAGTGGAAGCGCCTCCTGCAGAAAAGGTGAAGAAACAGATGTTTTGGGCTCCTCTTGGCTGCAAAGCCATTTCTTTGCGCCACAAATGGACCAGCAATGCAAAGCTTCAGCGGGACTTGATATTTACTACGACAACAACAGTTCATGATGACTGCCAATGGGAGGCCTCTGCCACCCAGAACAGCGCTCGTTGCAAGGACTTGAGAAAGTAACTTCTGAGTGGGACTACCATAGTCCTTGAGTCAAATATACACTCCATTGCTATTGTCCTGACCTTGTAACTATATTCCACTTCCCCGTGACCAGATACTTGAAATTGGGTGTTGTATTTCTTGGCGCTATGTCTACTAACAACTTTAAAAATGAATAACTTTGGTTCTATTGATTGGATTCATGTTCTTTTGGTATCATTTTATTTATTAAAATAAACTATGTTTCTAAATTGCTTTGGGATTTTTATGGTTCACCCTCATAAGGATTGTGGTTGTTGCTGGAGTGGTGTTCTCACCCCATCAACTAATATCCCATTATCATACAGATACAATAGAGTGAGACCTAGTGAGACCACATGAGGAGGTGTAAAAGCACAAGACTTGGTAAAACCACAGGAGGCGGTAACGGAGAGAGACCTTGAGAGACCACAGGAAGCATAATTCAGCGAGACCTAGTGAGACGACTGGAGGAGGTACAAGAGAGACAGGCCTTGTGAGGCCACAGGAGGGGGTATAACTGAGCGAGACCTAGTGTGACCACTGGAGGAGGTACAACAGAGCCAAACCTTGTGAGGCCACAGGATGGGGTCAGCAGAGCCAGGCCTGATGAGAGCACAGGAGGGTACAACAGTGTCAGGGCTGATCGGAATTGTACAAGGCATACAACAGATTCAGTCCTTGCGAGAGGACATAAGAGGAAAATAGAGCTAGGCCTTGTGAGACCACAGGAGGGTAAAACAGGGCCATACCCTGTAAGACCAGAGAAAAGTGCACCTCAGACAAGCCTGTAGAGAATAACCAAGACAGGACTTGAGATCACACGAATGGACAGCAGACACCAGGAGGAATACGATGGAGCGATCAATCAATCAGGAGTTTGTTAAAGCGCAACTACTCACCCGTAAGGGTCTCAAGGCGCTAGGGGTGGGGGGGGGGGGGCTTGGGTGCAGGTTCCATTCCATCAAGGAGGGAGTCTGTCGAAGTGCCAGGTTTTGAGGTTTCTTGCGAAGATGGGGAGCGATGTTGTCTGTCTGAGGTGGAGCGTAAGGGCATTCCATGCTTTGGCCGCGAGGAAGGAGAAGGAGCGGCCTCCCGATCTGGTCTTTCTGGTGCGGGGGACCTCGGCATAGGAGAGCTGGGCTGATCGTTGGGTCCTTTGGGGTGCGTGGAATTTGAGCCGGCTGTTCAGATATGCTGGTCCGGTGCCGTGGAGGGCCTTGTGTGCGTGGGTGAGCATCTTAAAGGTGATTCTCGCCTCGACGGGGAGCCAGTGGAGTGTGCGCAGGTGCTGGGAGATGTGGCAGTGTTTTGGCAGGTTGAGGACCAGTCTTGCGGCGGCGTTCTGGATGTTCTGTAGCTTGCGGATGAGGTTTTTGTTTATTCCGGCGTAGAGTGCGTTGCCATAGTCGAGTCTGCTAGTGACCAGGGCGTGAGTGACTGTCTTTCGGTGTTCGAGGGGGATCCATTTGAAGGTCTTACGAAGGAGGCGGAGGGTGTGGAAGCAGGAAGATGAGACAGTTGATCTGGCGGTCCATTTTGAGCTCGGAGTCCAGGATGATTCCCAGGTTGCGTGCGTGGTCTGTGGGGGTTGGCGAGTTTCCGAGGGCGGTGGGCCACCAGGCGTCGCTCCAGGCATCGGGGTTTGGGCCCATGATGAGTACTTCTGTTTTGTTGGTGTTTAGTTGTAGGCAGCTGTTTTTCATCCATTTGGCGACGGTTTCCATGCCTTCTCGAAAGTTGCGTCTGGCAGTGTTGGGCTCGTTGGATAGCTAGAGGATGAGCTGGGTGTCGTCTGCGTATGACACAATGTTGAGTCCGTAGGTTCTGACGATGGGGGCAAGTGGAGCCATGTAGACGTTGAAGAGTGTCGGGCTGAGGGAGGAGCCCTGGGGGACTCCGCAGGTGGTAGGTGTGGGGTCTGAGAGGAAAGGGGGGAGTCTGACCCGTTGCGTCCCGCCGGAGAGGAAGGAGCAGATCCAGTCGAGGGCCTTGTCCTGGATTCCTGCGTTGTAGAGTCTGCGTGTTAGGGTGCGGTGGGACTGTGTCGAACGCCGCTGATAGGTCTAGGAGGAAGAGGGCTACTGTTTCTCCTTTGTCCAGTAGGGTGCGGATGTCGTCTGTTGCGGCGAGGAGGGCGGTTTCCGTACTGTGGTTTTTTCTGAAGCCGGATTGGGAGGAGTCGAGGATGTTGTGTTCTTCAATGAATGTGGCGAGTTGGCGGTTTATTGCTTTCTCGATGACTTTCGCTGGGAAAGGGAGCAGGGAGATGGGTCTGTAGTTTTTGAGGTCGGTGGGGTCCGCTGAGGGTTTCTTCAGGAGGGGGTTGACCTCGGCATGTTTCCAGTCGTCGGGGAACGAGGCGGTCGCCAGGGAGCGGTTGATGGTGTGGCAGAGCATGGGTGCGATGGTGTCAGCGGCTCTGTTGAAGATGTGGTGGGGGCAGAGGTCCGTGGGGGCCCCTGAGTGGATTGACTTCATTGTCTTCAGTGTGTCTTTGGTGGTGAGGGCTGTCCAGTCATCAATCGCTGGTTTCCGGGTGTCGGGGTGGTTGGTGAGGGTTCAGTGTGTTGGTTGTCTTCGTCGAAGTTGTCGTAGATGCTCTTGATTCTGTGGTGGAAAAAGGTGCTGAGTTTGTCGCAGAGGTCTTGTGAGGGAGGGATGTCGGTAGACTCGCTGGTGGGTTGGGCGAACTCCTTGATGATGCTGAAGAGTTCCTTGCTGTTGTGTGCATGGGTGGAGATTCTGTCTTCAATCGCTTTTTTCCTCGTTTCTCTGATGAGTTGATGGTGAGCGTTGGTGGCGGCTCTGAAGTTGTTGTGGGCTTCTGTCGATTTGGTGTTTCTCCAGGCCTTATCGAGGCGGCGGCATGTGCGCCTGGACTCTCGAAGTTCGGTGGTAAACCATCTAGCTTTCTTGGCACGGGTATTGTTGTTTTTCTTGAGGGGGGCTATGGTGTTGGTGCTGTCCGAGATCCATCTATGCAGGGTTCGGGCTGCGGTGTTGGGGTCATCGTTTTCCGCGATGGTTGGGGTGGAGTTGTTGAGTGAGGAGATGAGCTGGTCGTCGGTGATTTTGGTCCAGTTTCTTTGTGGAAGCAGGTGCTGGTGTGTGGATGGTGGGTGTTCTGAAGGTGAAGTGGACGCAACAATGGTCGGTCCATGGGAGTTCGGTGGTGTGGGTGAAGGTGATGGAGTTTCCTGTAGTGAAGAGGGGGTCGAGGGTGTGTCCTGCTGAGTGCGTGGGCTCGGTCACGATCTGGCAGAGTCCAATGTTGTGGAGGTTGTCCAGGAGGCATGTGGTGTTGGGGTCCAGTTGATTGTCGAGGTGGAAGTTGAGGTCTCCCAGCAGGGTGTAGTTGGTGGATGAGATGGCCTGCAGGGAGATAATGTCCGTGATGGCTGCCATTAAGTAGGGGTCGGGGAGGGCTGGACAGCTGGGAGGCGGGAGCGGGGAGAGGATCTGGATTGGGCCGGTCGCGCTGGGGGGGGGGGGGGGGGGAGGGGCCGCGGGGGCAGCAGCGGCGGGGAAAGGTAAAGGGGGGAAAGAAGGGATAAGGGAAAATAAGCAGAAATAAGGCACAAAAGAGCAGAGATGCAGAAAAGGGCAGAAAGGTGAAAGATGGACAGGGTAGAAAAACGAGTGAAAACGAGTGAAGGAGCAGAGGGAGAGAAAGGGAAAATGGGCAGAAATAAGGCAAAAAAGAGCAGAGGTGCAGAAAGGTGAAAGATAGAAAGGGTTGAAAAAAACGAGTGAAAACGAGTAAAGGAGCAGAGGGAGAGAAAGGGGAAATGGGCAGAAGTAAGGCACAAAAGAGCAGAGATGCAGAAAGGTGCAGAAGGGTGAAAGATAGAAAGGGTAGAAAAACGAGTGAAGGAGCAGAGTGAGAGAAAGGAGACAGAGGTCCACTGGACCACCAGGGATGAGGCGCAGGAAAACCTGCGGGTGGAGGAGGGCCTCGATCACTAACACTCAAGAGTGCAGGGGCACCTCACTTGATGGTGGAGCTGCGAGGGTGGGAGAGCAATTTCACTGACAATGAGTCACTGGTCCAGACCAGTAAATCCACAACCAGGCCTTAAAATACCCGGGGGGTGGAGAGCACAGCCAGGCCTCAAGGCTGGAGGAGGGTACAACAGAGACCAGGGCATGAGACTACAAGAGGGGGTACAACAGAGGCAGGACTCATGAGACCACATAAGGATAAAACAGGGCCATACCTTGTGAGGCCAGAGTCCGGTGCAACGGAGAAAAGCCTGGTCAGACTACAGGGGAGTATAACCAAGACAGTACCTGAGATCACAGGGAAGGACAGCAGAGCCAGTTCTCACGAGACACCAGGAGGAATACGATGGAGCGAGACAAGTGAGACATTAGCCAATCCTTACAACACCCAAGGAGGGGATGGCATAGCCAGGCCTCAAGACTAGAGGAGGGTACAACAGAGACAAGGGCACAAGACCAGGCGCGGTGCGTCCATTAGGGCGATTGGGCGGTGCCCCACCGAGAGTTGCCGTCACACGTCACTCTCTGACTCTCTGTATGATGACTCACCACAATGTAATCCAGGCATTCCCTGGCCGCCGGAGACAGTCAGCTTAGAAGGGGGCGGGACAGCACTACAGCAGTTAAGCTGCAAGTGTCTGATTGACGTGACATCCACCATAATAACACATAGGTGGTCAGGGAGCGCACAGCAAGAGTGCGCATGGTCTGCTGAGGGCTTAAACATTTTGCACCAGCCCTGAACATGCGCACACTAGGCTCCTCATTAGAAGTGCGAGGGTTGTTCCATGTCGCTCTTCTAATGAGCAGCCTAGTGCGCATGTGCGGTCTGGTAGCAAAAAATGTGAAGCCCTAAACACAACATGCGCATTACTGCTCAAGCCAATCCTGGCGCTGCTGCTGGAGCAGTGCCTGGATTGGCTGAAAGCAGGCGGTATTTGCCAAGGCGCCACTGCGGAATTCGGACCCCGGCCCAGGAGGACTGCAGGTGCGGCGCGGATCCGGTAAGTTTAATTTTGTTAATAATGGTGTCTTTTAAATCTCCCCGCGCTCCCCCCCCCCCCCCCCCCCCCCCCCCCCCCTTGAGTATTGTAGCACGATGCCGTGACTGTTGGTGACAGCCTAGGCTGTGTCGGTCAAAGGGTCGTAGTTCTAATTTTGGAGACCGAATCTAAGAGGAAGGATCATGCGGAGGCCAAATGTCCAAAGGTAAAATCTAATTAATAGCGTGTGTGTTCATGTGCCTGATTGCATGGGTTTGTGTGTGTTCATGGCTGTATCTCTGTGTATCGCGTCACTGTGAAAGCATGTGTGCAGTGCATGACTGTCTGTGAGTGGCAGTGTGCATGACTGTGACTGCCAGTGTGCATGATTGTGTGTAACCAGAACTGCCAACTTAGGATCTCGGGATCGGTTTGAATCCTGCCGTCAGTTTAGCATCCTGTGATCCTGGGCAAATTACTTAATTCATCGATTGCCTAAATGTATCCATCCAGTGCCTAAAAAAATAAACTTAGTCTTGTTCAATGTCACTGGCGATCTCCATTTCTTCTCGAAAGGCCGACTCCATTCCTCTGGGACTTCAAGAAGTGCTCAGGCTAATAAATACAGCAGCTACTGACAAGACGGGAAACAACTAATTGCTAGCACATACCTTCAAGAAATGATTTCCCTGTTAAAGCCCACTTCTTCTTGTGCCTCGTGTACACACCTGATGCCTACAGGCCTAATAGAGGTGCAGGTGGAATAACTGGCTTTAGAGGCTTACATTCAGTTCAAATAAAGAAGAATGCTTTGAGGAATTGTAAAAATGCCCCTAAAATGTAAGCAAGCTGCCACACAGAAGTAGTGTGTATGTTTTAAGTATTTTGTTTGGGTGTGACGACATTTGGGGGCTTCTGCTTTGTAGCCACAGCTGGAGGATGATCTGACGTTTTTAGATTTGGCTGGAAAGCCTATTATATTCACACAATACATAGAGTGCGGCTTTGGCTCTACTCAGAACTGTATATACCCTCACCTAGTGCAATTAATTGGCTCAGTTATAAGAATAAGCACATGTGGCAAGTGGTCATTAAGTCACATATAGAAATGTGAGTGAAAGTGATTGTTCAGTTGCTTAAGCGCTTTCAATGTCTGCAGATAAGGTAACTGACGTACAGGAGCACACAAAGAGCCTAAGTGACTAACCTGGGATTCCATGCTTGATATTTACCTTCATGCTTTCTCAAATTTGCTTACAATACAGCATTTGCCAACTCTTTATTTGAAATAAATTATCAGGTGGAGAACCCCCACAAACCCCTCCACAATGTTGGTCAGGCTTGTTCGCTTCAATCTCACCACATAACGCGCAGCCAAATGTCTACGCCCTACCACTTTAAAATGTCACCAGCCGCCACTGCACAAGACTACAAGTGTGGTGCAGCAGAGACAGGACTCATGAGATCACAGGATGTCTACAAACATCAGGCAGAGTTCACAGTAATCTGTCCTTCTCTGGACTGGCCCTTACCCCCAAGTCTCTTTCCATGTAAAACCTCAATTAAATGATCCAGAGACATGCTCTATGTCCTACCGCTCTCAGATAACATCATTTCTCAATTGATGAATCCCTGTTTCTAATAAAAAAACAAGCTCCAAATCTGTATCCTCCCCCTAGTTCAATCCCACCCTCTCTTTTGTTCACTGACGAGTCCAACAATCTTCCGCGCAGCAGCAGATGTCTGTTGTGATCATGGAAGTGCGACTGCTAGTCTGAAGCAAAGCTGGAATAAAGAAATAGGAGCCTGTCTCCTTTTGAGTAAAACCTGGGCTCGTTCTTCTTAATACTTTTAACTTTTGTTCTGTGTCTCGTTTAATGGCAGCTGCCAATATTAGTGAGTCCGATGCGGCAAAGCAATGCTGCACTTTTCTAGAATCTCACACCGCCTTAGTTGACAGATTTTACCCAAACAGAAACACTAGAACTGTTCTCCTTGCAATGCTAGATGATAATAGAATGGCTGTGGATCTCATCAAGCCAAGACATGAAGAACATATGTTTGTTGACATGTTTTGTCACTTTTAACCCCTTAACTGCTGGGCTTCCCCCCCACCCCCAGTGCTGAGCACTTATTTGGGTATTTGGGGGGAGTTCCCGCTTTGGACCCTGTAACTTTTTGTCCATATAAAGTATCCACATCAAATTTGGGTACTTTTCTTACAACATCCGGAGGATTCTAAAGGTACCCAGGGTTTGTGGATTCCTCTGGATGGGACCCAGAAATCAGCCAAAATACAACTAAATTTTTAATTTTGGGGAAGAATGGGAAAAACAAGCTGCAGATGAAAGCGTTTTTTCCCTGCAAATGGTATCAACAAATGGTTTGTAGTACTGATATCACCATCTTCTCAGCTTTCAGAGACTGACAGACTTTTGTCAGAAAACCAAATTTATTCACAAAGTTTGGGCATTTTACTGGGACAAAGCTCATTTCTGCTATTTTTTGTGCTTTCAACCTCTTGCAGTTATTGGTAAAAATTGGTATGAAAGCAATAACGGATCCTGAAAAGCTATAACTTTTTTTAAAGTAGACAGAACTCGTAGTTCAGTAAGGGGTCATTTATGTAGAATCTTCAAGGATTTCTTATAGGAACTAACAGTTAAAAATAGGAAACATTGAAAATGAGTTGAAAATTCAGCCATTTGTGCCAACGTTGTCACCTGTAACTTCTTTTAAGTATGACAGATTTTTTAAAGCAATATACTGTTACATCCACAGGACCCTTCTGGTTGTGGAGATATATAGGACTTGTAGGTTCACCAAGAATCTGATGTGCCCAGAGCCAATAATGAGCTGCGCCTTGCTATGGTTTTTTATTGTGTTCCGGGTATACAGCAAACCACTTGGTAAAATATAAAGAATGAAAAACAGGTATTGAGGAAAACTATGTATTTCCGAAATGGGAACAACATATGGAGTTTAGAAGCAGTGGTTACGTGTACAACTCAATATATGTGGGTACCTATACCAGCATCTGAATTAGAGGACTTTTCTGAAAATTATACTTTCGGAAAGGATAAATGCATAGGAAGTCAATTGGCAAAAACACTTCTACTATTCTATGTTTCTTGAAGTCTCCCGGTAAAAATGGCACCTCACTTGTGTGGGTAGGCCTAGTGCTAGTGACAGGAAACGTCCCGAAACGCAATGTAAACACACCATATTTTCACAGTGAAAACTGACCCTTTCTTTGTGAAGTGCCTAGTTGTAGATTTTTAACCCTAGCTCTGCCGGTACCTAGGGAAACCTAGCAAACTTTGTAAAAAAAACACACATTTTTCTCAAACTTCTGTGATGGAAAGTTCTGGAATCTGTGTGGATCCACAAAATTCCACCCACCCCACATTCCCCAAAGTCTACTGATAAAAATTATACCTCACTCGTGTGGGTGAGTCAAGTACCCGGCACAGGCAAGGGCCCAAAACATTGTGGAGACATCAAAAGCACCTATCACAAAAATACCTGGTTTTGCAAAGGGAGTGCATTTGGGTTTTTGGCCCCGGACTCAGAGGCCATCTAGGGAAGCCTGCCAAACCCACACATTTCTGAAAAGTAGAAGCCCTGGGAGTCCAGGGAGGTATGGCTTGCATGGATCGGGCTAGGGGATTCCCTAGCCCGAATCCCCTGCAAATCACAAATATGGCTATAGAAACTCACATTTTACTTAATTTCTCTGTGGGAATGTTGTGGGATCACCAGCCTGACACATATTTCCTACCACCTAGCCTTCACCAGGTCTCCCGATAAAAATGGTACCTCACTTGTGTGGGTAGGCATAGTGGCTGCAACAGGAAATGGCCCAAATTGTACTGTGGAGACTTCAAAATGACCTACATTAAAACCACCTGGTGTTGAGGGGGGGGGGGGGAAACTCGTGACGGTTTAGGGAAACCTACCAGACCCACACATTTTTTTAAATAACCTGGGAAGTCCAGTGAGGTATGGCTTGCATGGATCCCCCAGCGTTTTCTTAACCAGAATGCCCTGCAAACATCATATTTAGCTATATTAAATCACTTTTTCACACATTTCTGTGTGGATTACTGTGCCGGCACAAATGGCCTACTACCCTTGGTCTCCGAGTAAAATGATACTTCACTTGCGTGGCTCCCTAATGCAGAATCAGCAAAAAACATGTATAGTGCTACTCCTTTAAGCCCTATGTTTTTAGCTCTTGCCAGTCACAGGCCTTTGGCCCACCCACATAAGTGAGGTATCATTTTTTTCGGGAGAACAAGGAGAACGTTGGGTGGTAGGACATACGTGCCGGCACGGTGGTCCCATGCAGAAAATTATAGGGAAAGTGATTTTTTGTTTAATTTGAAGTTTGCAGGGGATTCTGGGTAAGAAAACGTTGAGGGATCCACACAAGCCATACCCCACTGGACTCGCCAAGGTGTCTAGTTTGCAGAAATGTGTGGGTTTGGTAGGTTCCCCTTGATGGCCGTGAGCCCGGTGGCAAAAACCCAGATGCACCCTCCCTGCAAAACCAGGTTGCTTTACGATGGGTAACTTTGAAGTCTCCACAATATTTTTTGGGCCTTTGCATGTCGTGGGTACTTGACTCACCCACATGAGTGAGGTATCATTTTTATCGGGAGACCTGGGGGAGCGCTGAGTGTTAGGAAATTTGTGTCAGTACGGTGATCCTACGACTTCTCACACAGAAATTTGAGAATTTTTTTTATTTTTTCAGCAACATTTCAAGATTGCAGGGTATTCTGGCTAGGGAAACGTTGGGAGATCCAGGCAAGCCATACCTCCCTGGACTCTCCCCGGTCTCTAGGTTTCAGAAATGTGTGGGTTTGGTAGGTTTCCCTAGATGGCCTCTTTTGGTATTATACGGACCGATCACCACCAGTCAGTAATAAAATGCTTCTTGCTCATTTCCCACTCCACAAGGAAATTCGCAAGACAAATATTCATATATTTGCCCTTTTCATTGTATTGCACTACACATGGAATCACTTCCCTTGTTTACCCTGGGTTACCAGTTTCCATTCTGAACTGGTCTACTTTTATATGTTGTTCTTTGCACTTCCCTTTCTACATCTGAGGAGACTTCGCTCTCCTTGTGGTGAACTAATGTTTACATTTCCGCACACTACTATATTTTCCTCAGCATGGTCGCATATACACACACAATTTTAAATATATTTTAAATAGATTCTGATAAGATCTTCTCTGTATCTCTCGGACAACTTTTGGACATTGTCCTTACTACAGGGCGCTCAGGTATTCTATATTTTTATTAAATCTTACTACTACTGTTTATTCTATCCTTGCATGCAAAATGGAACACTAAATACACATATTTCTTCGTATCTAAGAAAGCACAATGCATGCAAAATCAAGTTTTTCGCTTGTATTATAATATATACAGGCATTCTCTATGGCCCCCTTCCTTGTGTTCTCATCTTTCGGTCAACATCACCTATCATGGGTACCACTTTTTATGGCTTTGGGTGAGCTGACGCTATCATGCATTTTTACACAATATCCACAGTGCAGTGTGACCAGCATATTTAATTTCATGTCACTATTTTCCAACGCCTCTTCTCTGCTATATGAGGTTGACTCGTAAGAATTTTACGTAAAAGATTTCATGAGAGATGATGTTCCATTCCAATGTTTGTATTTTGTATTTCTGCAGCCTTGACAAAGCCCAATGGACGAAACACGTGTCAGCTGCTTTTGCTCATATAGACCAGATATTGGCCATTCCTGCTTATATATAAACCGAACATTGTGAAAAGTACAAATGGAATAAAATAACTTCACAAAAAAAAACTAAAATGTGATGGACTTCATGTTAGGACTAATTTCTTTATTAAATGGAATTCCTATGTGTTCTCTAGTACTTACTATTTTGTATATTTTTTGCCAAGGATATTGTCCTACGCAGGTGAAAACCCTAGGTGGCAGGGTGTCTGTAGTACCATGGTAGCACCTCTACCCCACATGAAGTTATATGTGTATGTTCTAACATCCCTAACAATAATGCTGAAAATTGGATCTGCAATTGTTGTGAGCATAGCCACCATTTGTGTCTGTATAGTTAGGGCATTATGACTTAGTTTTTGCCCAACTCTGAATTGAGCAAAATCTGGGGGACTTTTCCAGAATGGGCTTGCGTTTTCTGTATGTTCAGGGTACTTTTCGTACTACTTCAGTTAAGCTTTAAAGATACAAATATGTTTTGAGAGGAGAGCAGCTCATTTCTGTGGCAATTATTTCAAGACTCAAAAAGACTTTGCTGAAAACTTGCAGGGACTTCTGAAAATTTTAAGAGAGTTTCCTGATGTTGCAGGGGAGGTTTATGAGGACTTAGATTTTTTTTGAGAATTTAAAGTGAATTTATGAGGATCTGAAAGTTTCCTAACACTTTGTATGAGCTCAGAGTGGCATTTGCACACAGCAGCATTGAGACCTGCTCTTTACACACGGACAGGAGGATAATAAACCAGCCTTACCTGCTTAAGGTGCTTCTGACATCCTGCAAAACAGAGAAACAAACACAGTGAAATCAGTTTCCACAGGAGATGTCAAAGTTATGGCAGTATTTTTAGGAGTGAAACACTTAACTATCTATGGTATGAAAACAGCGACTGGGGTCACATGACACGGCACATTCTCGGGTATCTTATAACTAAGCACAGAATGTGATATTCTGAATGAGATCACAGGATATAACAGAAACTGATACTCAGAATGGTTATGACAGAGCACAGTGTCATTCTGAATGGAGTCACAAAACACAGCACATTCTGATATTCCGAATGAGATCACTTGGCACATTGTATGATGTTCTCAACAGGGTCACATGCATGGGCATCATTTAGGGATTGCCAGGGGTCACAGCTGTGACTCCTTTTTGCCCCTTGTGACCCCGACACTGCTTGTGCGACCTCTGGCTTCAGAAGTAGCAAACTCAGTACCAAGTACACATAGGAAGCTCGCCCTTATGAGAGCCGTGCTCCACCTTTGTTTTCAGCCAGTTTTATATTAAACTAATAGTGAATAATAGATTATTATTAACTGTTAGTTTAATAAAAAATGGGGCACAAGGATCTAGAATGACAACTTCTGTGGCAGATGTCTTAAATAAAAAAAATGCTTTTAAATGTACGTAGGGAACGTGCTTGGGGATCAGAGTGTGGTTGTGTGTTTGAGAGTCTGTACGTGTGAGCATGACATGAGTGTGTGTAAGTAACTGTGAGTGTCAATGACAGGTAGTGTGTGAGAGCCACTAAAAGGGAGTGAGTGAGAATAAGTGAGAATGAGTGGCAGTGAGCATGAGTGAGTCAGAATGCTTGCTAGTCTGCCATTGGCCCTAACATACTGAAGGTAATTCGTAGCTTATAGAGGGACTCATAGAAAACGTCTACTGCTGGAATACTGGAGGCAATTGTTGGCATGGACAGGCACCTGTGAAAACCACTGCAGCTGGCACACTGGAGGCAATTGTTGGCATGGATAGTCACCTGTGAAAACCACTGCAGCTGGCACACTGGAGGCAATTGTTGGCATGGATAGTCACCTGTGAAAACCACTGCAGCTGGCACACTGGAGGCAATTGTTGGCATGGATAGGCACCTGTGAAAACCACTGCTACTGGCACACTGGAGGCAATTGTTGGCATGGATAGGCACCTGTGAAAACCACTGCTACTGGCACACTGGAGGCAATTGTTGGCATGGATAGTCACCTGTGAAAACCACTGCTACTGGCACACTGGAGGCAATTGTTGGCATGGATAGTCACCTGTGAAAACCACTGCTACTGGCACACTGGAGGCAATTGTTGGCATGGATAGTCACCTGTGAAAACCACTGCTACTGGCACACTGGAGGCAATTGTTGGCATGGATAGTCACCTGTGAAAACCACTGCTACTGGCACACTGGAGGCAATTGTTGGCATGGATAGGCACCTGTGAAAACCACTGCTACTGGCACACTGGAGGCAATTGTTGGCATGGATAGTCACCTGTGAAAACCACTGCTACTGGCACACTGGAGGCAATTGTTGGCATGGATAGTCACCTGTGAAAACCACTGCTACTGGCACACTGGAGGCAATTGCTGGCATGGATAGTCACCTGTGAAAACCACTGCTACTGGCACACTGGAGGCAATTGCTGGCATGGATAGGCACCTGTGAAAACCACTGCTACTGGCACACTGGAGGCAATTGTTGGCATGGACAGGCACCTGTGAAAACCACTGCTACTGGCACACTGGAGGCAATTGTTGGCATGGACAGGCACCTGTAAAAACCACTGCTACTGTCACACTTGAGGCAATTTTTGGCATGGGGGTAACTGTGGCAAAATACTGGCACTAGCTAATTAGAGATGCTTCTTGGCATATGGGAGGAAAACCATGACATACGGGGGCAACAATCACAAAATTCTAGCCCTTATGTACTAGATTTAATTCCAGCATGTTGGACAGGCCACATGAAGGGCCGCTCTCCCCCGGCCCGACCAGGCCCGAGCCCGGTCACACCAGTACCACCCACCACCATTGCACGGCCTCCGTCCCCTCAGGGACCTCTGCCTTCGAACATATCGACCTCGTGGGCCCGATCCACTGCTGGCCCGCGCGCCCTCCGGGACGCCATCTTGGACACTCCACCACGAGGCCGCCTGGCCCCCGATCGACCTCAACCCTGGGCCTAGCCAGGCCTCAGACATCCCGGCACCACCATCCACCCAGGAGGTGAGCGGGCTACTTGGTAAGTCAATGGGAGAAAGAGGTGTCGATGGCTCTCCCCCGCCAAGTACCGCTCGGCCACCGCCTCCTCGGGCGCTGGCTCCACCCCCCTGCTGGGTGTCGGGACACCCTCATCCCGGACCTCCCGACCTCCAGGTGCGAGGGTCCGGACATCAAAGAACATCAGCCCTATAACTGGGGCAGCCCAGAGCAGGAGGGTAGTTGTATCTTGGAGTCGAGAGACGCAAAGAAGAACTCATCCTTGACGGACTACTGGCGCTGCCGTAGCTCTGCCTCGTGCACCTTCGTCCTACCTGCCGGCGCTGCCGCAACCTTCGTAACCTTCCAAATCCTTCATCGTCGTCGGGACCTGCTGGCGTGGCCGCGGACCGTTTGCAACCATCATCTCATCGGGACCTGCTGGCTCCGCCGCGGACCGTCGTTTCCTTCGTCCATCTCGGGACCTGCTGGCTCCGCCGCGGCCCGATCATCTAGAACGCCGAGCTCGAGGATTGAGAGCTATTTCCACTTTTTGGTAACAAGACTGTCCCGCTACCCTTTTCCCAAACCAGAGACCAGAATCGAGGGGACCCCTGAGTCCAGACCTCCTTGTACAAATCCATCGTACTTAAAGAATTGCCTATAAAGTATCGTTGAACCTTACCCTTGTGTGGTGTCCGTCTGTGGGGGGGAAGTTACTTGTCTGTACGATCGCTGGAGACGGCTCTCCCCGGAGACCTCTCCCCTTATCCTCGGCCGACCCTCCCGGTCCGTCTAACATTGGTGGCCAGCGGCGCGATCCGAATCACCGCATAATCGTACAGAGAGTAGCTCACCCCACGACGAAATCACGATGACGACTAAAGAAAGCGGAGCAACCGAGAAATTCCAGATGGAGAAATTGGACGAGTACAGCCATCGTGAACTAAAACAATTCTGCATCGAACTAGGTATCGCTACCACCGGACTAAGTACCAAAGACGATTTTAAGCATGCCCTAGAATCTTGGGCAGAAACCGGGGCTGCCGGAACCCCGGATCAAAGCATCGCAGCAAAGACCACCACGGCCCCTGAAGAGCAAAGAACGGGTCTCTCGCAAGACGAGATCCAGGAACGAGAAAAAACCCGACTACACGAGCTGGAAATGGCCCGACTCAAAATGGACATTGAACTTAAGTTGGCCGAACAAAAAATCAACTTAGAGCACCTGCGTCTCCGAGAAGAAAGAGAGGAGAAACAGAGACAAAGGGAGCTCGAGGAAAAGAAACTGGCATATGAACACGAGCGAAAACTAGCGGAGATCGACTTACGCAAGCAGAATAAAGAAGTAGGGGTGTACGAGCAACCCCACACCTCAGGGGCAACAGAGAAAAAGGTACACATCCCCAAAGATGTCGTTCGAGAATACTTCCGAGAGGACGACATCCAGCAATGGTTTAAGGCCTATGAAATCGCTATGACTGCACACCGGATCGATAGAAGCGATTGGGGAGCCGGTCTATGGGGGAGATTCCTCAATGAGGGCCGCGACGCCCTGCTACAGCTCCCGGACCACCAGATGACCTCCTATGACCATATGAAAGCTGCACTCCTCACTCGCTATGGCCTCACACCCGAGATGTACCGTCAAAGGTTCCGAGACTGCACCCGCATCCCGGGTACAACTTGGGTGGACTATGTAAACTACTTTAGCCGAGCCTTCGAGGGCTGGATCAAAGGAAGCAAGGTCACAACCTACGAACAACTGTTCAATCTGATGGTATGGGAGCACCTATCAAACAATTGTTTTATTGAACTCCGCCAACACCTCCTCGACAGCAAGTTAACCGATCCCCGGCAGCTCGCAGCCGAAGCTGACCGATGGGAGATCACCAGAGTGGGCCGGAATGGGTCCTACGAACAGAACCGGAACAACAACGGTCAGCACCGTCCCCGAGGGGGAGGGGGGGGCCAAGGACGAGGAAGAGACAACGCCCCGGTCGCCCCCGCTACCAGCACCACCCCCCCGGCCAACCGGGGCAGCACCCCGGCGCGACCGGGATACCGAGCCAATGTTACGTGCCATCGATGCCAACGAGTCGGCCACTATGCAAACGACCCAAATTGCCCACAGTACCAGAGCCCAAGACCCCGCCAGGTGGCTGCTGCTGCCCTGGGGGAAGAACAGATCTCCGAGGAGCAAGAAGAATATGAGCAAGAGCATCAGGAATGGGAGCCAGCCGCCATGGCTCTAGCCTGCCTAGGGGGGAAGGACATGGTCCCGCGGGTCGCCCTACCCGCTAACACCCAGAAGTACAGCCAATGGGTGAGCATCAATGGACGCCGGGCCGAAGCCCTTCGTGACACCGGGGCCAGTGTAACAGCCGTCCGCTGTCACCTGGTGACCCCAGAACAGTATCTGCCGAACATTCTCTGCCCTGTACGTTCAGCCGATAACTCAGAAAGCCTGTGTCGGATGGCCTGCGTCCCCTTTGAGTGGGGAGGGGTCTCCGGCATGTTGAAGGCAACGGTCCGAGACGATGCCCCCGTAGACTGCCTCCTGGGGAATGACCTTGAAAGCTCTCCGTGGGCAGCCGTAGAACGAAGAGAACACCTGGGGATGTTGGGCGTCCCGGACTGGGCGTGTGTCACCACCCGATCCATGGCCGCCCGTGCCAACCCCCGCCCAGAGGAACCCGAATGGCCGGCGCCGCCGCCTCCGGTCGCCCCGGCCGAAACCACTGACCGTGACGCCCCCCCAGAGCCAGCTCACTCTCCAGACCTCGCTAACCTCGACCAGTGGCCCCAAGAGGGAGGGCCCACGCAAGAACAATTTCGCCAAGAGCAGAAGACATGTCCCTCCCTCGAGGGACTCCGCCAGCAAGCGCTCGCCCAAAGCGCAGGGGATACCTCCGGAACACACTGGATCTACTGGGACAATGATCTGCTTTACAGTGAGCAAAGAATCGCGGAGCTGGGAGCCAGCCGAGTACTAGTGGTGCCCCTCCGTTTTAGAGACTTTCTGCTAAACCTGGCCCACGATGTCCCCCTGGCGGGACACCTGGGTCAAGATAAAACCTACAATCGTCTGGTGACCCACTTCTTCTGGCCCAAAATGAGGAACGATGTACACCAGCATTGCCGATCTTGCCCCACCTGCCAAGCCAGTGGAAAGAGCGGCCGCAAACTAAAAGCCCCCCTGCAACCGTTTCCCGTGGTCACCACCCCGTTCGAGAGGGTCGGGATCGACATCGTGGGGCCCCTGGACCCGCGTACAAAACAAGGCCATCGATTCATCCTGGTGCTAGTGGACCACGCCACCCGCTACCCCGAGGCTGTTCCCCTGCGAACTGTGACAGCCCCGGTAGTCGGCCGGGCCCTAATGGGGATCTTCTCCCGTGTGGGCTTCCCCCGAGAAGTCGTCAGCGACAGAGGCACGAACTTTATTTCTAAATATATGAAGTCCCTCTGGCAACAATGCGGGGTTACCTACCGATTCACGACCCCCTATCACCCTCAAGGAAACGGACTCGTTGAGCGGTTCAACCGCACGCTCAAAGGGATGATCGGGGGGTTGGAAGAGCCCCTCCGTCGCCAGTGGGATGTGCTGCTGCCATGCCTCCTCTTCGCATATCGAGAGGTCCCCCAGAAGTCCCTGGGCTTCAGCCCGTTTGAACTGCTGTATGGACACCCAGTACGGGGGCCGCTCAGCCTCGTCAAGGAAGGCTGGGAGATGCCCCCTCTCAAGAACCCACCAGATGTCTTCCGGTACCTCCTAACCCTCCGCAACCAGACCCGGCGGTTCAGAGAGCTGGCAAAAGCCAACCTAGAGGCCAGTCAAGAGGACATGAAAAAGTGGTATGACCGGAATGCCTCCTCCATCGAATTTGAACCTGGGCAACAGGTATGGGTGATGTCCCCCACCGAACCCTGCGCCCTGCAAGACAAGTGGACGGGGCCCTTCAAAGTAGTCGAGCGCAAGGGTCCTGCCACCTATCTCATCAACATGGAATCTTCCCGGAACCCCCTCCGGGTCCTCCACGCTAACAGACGGAAACCCCACTTTGTGCGTTCCGAACTCAGCCTCCTGATGGCCACAGACAATGGGGCTGAAGAAGACTCCGAGCCCCTCCCTGACCTCCTACGGACTCGGGAGAAAGACGGCTCCGTGGACGGGGTCCGACTCTCAGAGGCCCTCACCCAAGAGCAACGCCAGGAGTGTCGGGCCCTCCTATCGCAGTTCGCCAGCCTGTTCTCCCTCACCCCAGGTGTCACTTCCTGGTGTATGCACGATGTGGACACGGGGGACAGCCCCCCTATCCGTCACCGGGCCTACCGCGTGCCAGATCGGGTACGAGCCTGCGTCCAGGAAGAGGTAGCAAAAATGCTCACGCTCGGGGTCATCGAGCCCTCAGACAGCCCCTGGGCCAGCCCTGTAGTACTGGTCCCCAAAGCGGCCGCACCAGGCACCACACCGGAACTCCGGTTCTGCGTTGACTACCGGGGCTTGAATGCGGTCACCCGAACAGACGCACATCCCATCCCCCGGGCAGATGAACTGATTGACCGCATGGGAGCTGCCCGCTACCTCAGTATTTTCGACCTGACGGCGGGCTACTGGCAAATCGGCCTCACACCCCGGGCCCAAGAACGTTCTGCCTTTTCCACCCCCGATGGCCATTACCATTTCAAAGTCATGCCCTTCGGCATGAAGAATGCCCCCGCAACATTTCAGCGGCTCGTCAATCAGGTCCTGGCGGGGCTCGAAGGGTTCAGCGCTGCCTACCTAGACGACATCGCTGTATACAGCCACCAGTGGCCCGAGCACCTCCACCACCTCCGAGCCGTGCTACAAGCCCTTCAGCAGGCTGGCCTCACGATCAAGGCCAGCAAATGTCAAATTGGTCAAGGGTCGGTAACTTACCTCGGACACCAGGTGGGAAGCGGCCTGGTGGCCCCTCTGCAGCTCAAAATTGCCGCCATCCAGTCCTGGCAGCCCCCCATCACCCAGACCGAGGTACGAGCCTTCCTGGGCCTCACGGGCTATTACCGAAGGTTTGTGAAAGACTATGGTACTATAGTGGGGCCCCTCACAGAACTTACGTCCAAAAATCAACCCAAGAAAGTCAACTGGACCGCCGATTGTCAAACAGCATTCGAGCAATTGAAAGCCGCCATGTGTTCCGCCCCTGTGCTCCAGGCCCCCGACTACAGCAGGGAGTTCGTCGTCCAGACGGATGCCTCCGACCATGGCATTGGGGCAGTCCTGTCTCAAGTAAACACCGAGGGCCTTGATCAGCCAGTGGCCTTCATCAGCAGACGACTCCTACCACGAGAACAACGCTGGAGCACCATAGAGAGGGAGGCCTTCGCAGTGGTATGGGCCCTCAAGAAGCTCCGGCCCTACCTCTTTGGCACACACTTTCGGGTACAGACCGACCACCGACCCCTGCAGTGGCTGATGCAGATGCGGGGAGAAAACCCGAAGTTACTACGTTGGTCCATCTCCCTACAAGGGATGGACTTCACCGTTGAACACCGGCCTGGGCCAGATCACGCCAACGCAGATGGCCTGTCCCGGTTTTTCCGCCTCGACGAGGAGAGTCCCCAAGAGGATGGGTAACTCTCCCCGCCTTCAGCTGGGGGGGACGCATGTTGGACAGGCCACATGAAGGGCCGCTCTCCCCCGGCCCGACCAGGCCCGAGCCCGGTCACACCAGTACCACCCACCACCATTGCACGGCCTCCGTCCCCTCAGGGACCTCTGCCTTCGAACATATCGACCTCGTGGGCCCGATCCACTGCTGGCCCGCGCGCCCTCCGGGACGCCATCTTGGACACTCCACCACGAGGCCGCCTGGCCCCCGATCGACCTCAACCCTGGGCCTAGCCAGGCCTCAGACATCCCGGCACCACCATCCACCCAGGAGGTGAGCGGGCTACTTGGTAAGTCAATGGGAGAAAGAGGTGTCGATGGCTCTCCCCCGCCAAGTACCGCTCGGCCACCGCCTCCTCGGGCGCTGGCTCCACCCCCCTGCTGGGTGTCGGGACACCCTCATCCCGGACCTCCCGACCTCCAGGTGCGAGGGTCCGGACATCAAAGAACATCAGCCCTATAACTGGGGCAGCCCAGAGCAGGAGGGTAGTTGTATCTTGGAGTCGAGAGACGCAAAGAAGAACTCATCCTTGACGGACTACTGGCGCTGCCGTAGCTCTGCCTCGTGCACCTTCGTCCTGCCTGCCGGCGCTGTCGCAACCTTCGTAACCTTCCAAATCCTTCATCGTCGTCGGGACCTGCTGGCGTGGCCGCGGACCGTTTGCAACCATCATCTCATCGGGACCTGCTGGCTCCGCCGCGGACCGTCGTTTCCTTCGTCCATCTCGGGACCTGCTGGCTCCGCCGCGGCCCGATCATCTAGAACGCCGAGCTCGAGGATTGAGAGCTATTTCCACTTTTTGGTAACAAGACTGTCCCGCTACCCTTTTCCCAAACCAGAGACCAGAATCGAGGGGACCCCTGAGTCCAGACCTCCTTGTACAAATCCATCGTACTTAAAGAATTGCCTATAAAGTATCGTTGAACCTTACCCTTGTGTGGTGTCCGTCTGTGGGGGGGAAGTTACTTGTCTGTACGATCGCTGGAGACGGCTCTCCCCGGAGACCTCTCCCTTTATCCTCGGCCGACCCTCCCGGTCCGTCTAACACAGCCTCTGCAGTTTCTCTATGGGGGTTTGCCCCCCTGGACCCTAAGATGCATTTAGACCGTTTATATTACCGGTGGCCATGCTTATATTACAGCCGTGGGCTGGCTGCACATTGCAAGCAGCAGACATTCAATTTATGAGTGGGCGGGGGTGGGGCATCATTATGGACAGCACTGGAAGAGTGACTGGGTCTAAAGACGTGTAAGTGCGCATGTCAGGGTGAATGGGTGTCTTCCTATGACCAACCCGACATGTGCACATAAGGCCTCTCCTACCTGCACAACGTTAGTGAGCCAGGGATCACATCTGCAGCCTCCCCAGTCTCCTAAGGAGCGCTGACTTTGCCTGCTCCAGCCAATCCCGACGCTGCTCTTATGCTGTGAAGCAGCTTCTGGATTGGCTCAAGAGGCGAAGAGTAGGACTAGTCTTGGAGGCAGCAGGTTTTGCTTTACAGAAGAACATGGCCAATCACAGTATGGCTTTATTATGAAGTCATGCACTGATGGGTCATTTTCTATCCCTTGCTGCCTTTCCTTCAGTCGCTCTACTGTTTCCGCCTCCTCATCATGCCCAGTCCAGGGCGTAGCAAAGACGAGGGTGAGAAGTGCTGCGAGTAAGTAACGGATATGATAAACAACTATTTTATAGGATTATTGTTTTCTTAAGATGTTTTACAAGACAGAAAATTAACCTGGTAAACAAACATTGGAGATACTTGAGAAAATGTTCAGAATATGGTAAAAAAAAATCATGAAATCTGGCCACGAAATTAAAGGGTGTAGAAAGATAAACAAAAGAGGAGCGAAAAATAAAATCACAAGTGGAAGCCAGATGATTGAGGCACAAAAATATACATTTTCTGATTAGTAAAATGTAGACTTCATCTAAGAGCCCTTTTGTGTGCATGTTTGTGCTGGTGAATTTTCGTCAGTGTAGTGTGCCATTCTCTTCAGTCAAGTGACATGATGGGGGTTCCTCTTCAGCACCCTGCGGCTTGACCTGGGTGCTATCCAAAATGAATAACCAACAATGGCACCTATTAGCCAATAGCTTTTATATTAGATGGCACCTGCACAACCTTGGAACCAGCTCCAGCTTCCACATCTTAAACAATAGTGGCAGCTTCACAATTCCGGTGTGTGATATAATTAGGGGACCGGCTGTTGCCTAACGGCTAGAGCGGTCAACCTCGAAGCTGGGGAACGGGTTTGAGTCTATGCAGAGATGCTCAACATCCTGTGATTCTGGCCCATTCAGTTAATCTCTCCATGCCTAACAAAATGAATGTGCTAGTCTGTAACGTAACCAGTGCTCATGTAAAGCGCTCTGATACCTTCGGGTTGAGTTTGCGCTCAGTAAAACTAAAAGAAAAATTAAACTGTTATCACAGGAAAGGCCACTTAAATATGGATTCTTTTGGCAGTGCAGGCTGACTGCTGGGGAAGCGGGTGGTGCATGTTTATGACTCCTTAAGACCCTCACTGGAAGTATTATAAATTGTAATAAAATAATGAGAGAAATGTAAAATAGGTTCCTGGCTCCGGTTTGTGCCTAAAATTCTACCGTCTTGGAGGGTGCTGCTCCCACATCTGTGTATTGCCTACTGCTGGGGTCTCCACCTTTTTCTGCAATAAGAGACACTTATGATCTAAGAAAAGCACCCGAGCTGCTATCATTTGTGTTGCAATAGTGACCACGTCAGACAAGATTACAGGAGTCGTTGTCCCGTGCACGATTTCCAGCATTTGAAATGCCTCTGAATGATGGTAACACGTACAATAGTAATAATATTAATAATACATCCTTCCAATGTATGAGTAATACATGACGACCATAGGTGCCATGCCCACTGCCCATGGTAATAATATTAATAATATGTTTCCAGAGGCTGCATGAGTAATACATGATGGCCGTAGTTGCAATGCCCCCGGCCCATGGCAATAATATTAATAATGCGTCTCTCCAAAGCTGCATGAGTAATACATGACAGCCACGGGTGCAATGCCCCAGGCCCATGGTAAGAATATTAATCATACATCCTTCCAAAGCTGCATGAGTAATACATGACAGCCGTAGGTGCAATGCCCCCGGCCCATGGTAATAATATTAATAATACATCCCTCCAAAGCTGCATGAGTAATACATGACAGCCACGGGTGCAATGCCCCCGGCCCCGGGTAATAATATTAATCATACATCCTTCCAAAGCTGCATGAGTAATACATGACAGCCGTAGGTGCAATGCCCCCGGCCCATGGTAATAATATTAATAATACATCCCTCCAAAGCTGCATGAGTAACAATGACAGCCATAGGTGTATTGCCCCCGGCCCATGGTATTAATATTAATAATACATACCTCCAAAGCTGCATGAGTAATACATGACAGCCACAGGTGCAATGCCCCCAGCCCATGGTAATAATATTAATAATACGTCTCTCCAAAGCTGCATGAGTAATACATGACAGCCACAGGTGCAATGCCCCAGGCACATGGTAAGAATAGTAATGCGTCTCTACAAAGCTGCATGAGGGCCATAAGGGCAATGCCCCCGGCCCATGTTAATAATATTAATGATGCATCTCTTCAAAGCTGCAGGTTTTATCACTCAAATAACAGCTTTAAATATATCTTGGAAATCCATTTTCCTTCTAAACATCAGTTCATGAGTTCTGAAACCAAATACATGTTCATCTCAAACACGCACTTCAGAATTTTAGTACATATATTAATTCAACCAAGCAAAAACGTCTAATTTAGTAGGCTGGCTACATACGAGAGCTACTTGCAGGTAGCTGGGGAGACGCCAGTAGTTCACAAGCTAATCGTGGGAGAAGCCTGGTCTATTGAAATTATACGTTTTTGCTTGGTTGAATTATTTATAAGCCAGTAGAGTGACTGCTTTAGTGGGTGGTGCAAGCAGGGGACCACTATTGTCAGATAAACCAAATGCATAGGACCCTTTGAGGTTCATCAACAGGCCATGGGCCATCGTCCACGACAGACACAAGAGGTTCATAAACATGTCAGGAGTCATCTTCCTGTAATTACAAGAGAGGGTAATCCACAAGGTCATGGGAGAGCATCCCAAAATGAGTTGCAAGGTCATATCAACGGGTCGGGTCCATCATTCTAGCAGGAGGCAAGAGTGGTCCTCTCTTGTGAGAAGGATGAGCCTCCCTTGGACTGTGGGTCTTACGGGTCCCATTTCATTTCTTAACATAGACACAAAACTATGGACCAAACCTTATCTACATTGGTGATGGTGGGCTTGATTCCCATATTCGTCACCCGGGAAACATATGTTTACTATCTATAATTTTCTTAGAAGCAGAAATGGCATTTGAGCATGTGTTTAGATTGACTGGTAAATTACATGTTTGTACCAACATTGACAGGTCATGGTCATTCTAAACTACTTCAACTTACACTGTTCCAGAATAGGCTGTGGAACCACCGTCGGAGGGATGCTGTCCGTCACCCTCGGAGGGATGCTGTCCGTCACCCTCGGAGGGATGCTGTCAATCACCCTCGGAGGGATGCTGTCAATCACCCTCGGAGGGATGCTGGCAATCACCCTCGGAGGGATGCTGGCAATCACCCTCCGAGGGATGCTCGCAATCACCCTCCGAGGGATGCTCGCAATCACCCTCTGAGGGATGCTCGCAATCACCCTCCGAGGGATGCTCGCAATCACCCTCCGAGGGATGCTCGCAATCACCCTCCGAGGGATGCTCGCAATCACCCTCCGAGGGATGCTCGCAATCACCCTCCGAGGGATGCTCGCAATCACCCTCGGAGGGATGCTCGCAATCACCCTCGGAGGGATGCTCTCAATCACCCTCGGAGGGATGCTCTCAATCACCCTCGGAGGGATGCTCTCAATCACCCTCGGAGGGATGCTGTCCATCACCCTCAGACGGATGCTGTCCATCACCCTCAGACGGATGCTGTCCATCACCCTCAGACGGATGCTGTCCATCACCCTCAGACGGATGCTGTCCATCACCCTCAGACGGATGCTGTCCATCACCCTCAGACGGATGCTGTCCATCACCCTCAGACGGATGCTGTCCATCACCCTCAGACGGATGCTGTCCATCACCCTCAGACGGATGCTGTCCATCACTCTCAGACGGATGCTGTCCATCACTCTCAGACGGATGCTCTCAATCACCCTCGGGCGGATGCTCTCAATCACCCTCGGACGGATGCTCTCAATCACCCTCGGAGGGATGCTCTCAATCACCCTCGGAGGGATGCTCTCAATCCCCCTCGGAGGGATGCTCTCAATCCCCCTCGGAGGGATGCTCTCAATCCCCCTCGGAGGGATGCTCTCAATCCCCCTCGGAGGGATGCTCTCAATCCCCCTCGGAGGGATGCTCTCAATCCCCCTCGGAGGGATGCTCTCAATCACCCTCGGAGGGATGCTCTCAATCACCCTCGGAGGGATGCTCTCAATCACCCTCGGAGGGATGCTCTCAGTCACCCTCGGAGGGATGCTCTCAGTCACCCTCAGACGGATGCTCTCAGTCACCCTCAGACGGATGCTCTCAGTCACCCTCAGACGGATGCTCTCAGTCACCCTCAGACGGATGCTCTCAGTCACCCTCAGACGGATGCTCTCAGTCACCCTCAGACGGATGCTCTCAGTCACCCTCAGACGGATGCTCTCAGTCACCCTCAGACGGATGCTCTCAGTCACCCTCAGACGGATGCTCTCAGTCACCCTCAGACGGATGCTCTCAGTCACCCGTGGAGGGATGCTCCCAGTCACCCGTGGAGGGATGCTCCCAGTCACCCGTGGAGGGATGCTCCCAGTCACCCGTGGAGGGATGCTCCCAGTCACCCGTGGAGGGATGCTCCCAGTCACCCGTGGAGGGATGCTCCCAGTCACCCGTGGAGGGATGCTCCCAGTCACCCGTGGAGGGATGCTCCCAGTCACCCGTGGAGGGATGCTCCCAGTCACCCGTGGAGGGATGCTCCCAGTCACCCGTGGAGGGATGCTCCCAGTCACCCGTGGAGGGATGCTCCCAGTCACCCGTGGAGGGATGCTCCCTGTCACCCGTGGAGGGATGCTCCCTGTCACCCTCAGAGGGATTCTCTCTGTTCCCCTGAGAGGGATGCTCTCTGCCAACCTCGGAGGAATGCTATTTGTCACCATCGGAGGGAAGCTTTCCGTCACCATCGGAGGGAAGCTTTCCGTCACCCTCTGAGGGATGCGGTCTGCCAACCTCGGGGGGGATGCTCTCCGTCACCCTCGGGGGGATGCTCTCCGTCACCCTCGGGGGGATGCTCTCCGTCACCCTCGGGGGGATGCTCTCCGTCACCCTCGGGGGGATGCTCTCTGTCACCCTCCGAGGGATGATCTCTGTCACCTTCAGAGGGATGCTCCTCGTCACCCTTGGAGGTCTGTATCACCCTGGAAAGGATACTCTCTGTCACCCTAGGAGGGATGCTCCCTGTCACCCTCCGAGTGATTCTTGCTGTTCCCCTAGGAGGGATGCTCTCTGTCACCCCCAGAGGGATACTCTCCGTCACCCTTGGAGGGATGCTTTGTCACCCTCGTAGGGATGCTCTCTGTTGCCCTTGGAGGGATGCGCTTTGTCACCCTCAGAGGGACGCTCTCTGTCATCCTCCGAGGGATGCTCTCTGTCACCCTCCTAGGGATTCTCTCTGTTGCCCTTGGTGGGATGCTCTCTGTTGCCATCAGAGGAATTCTCTCGGTTGCCCTTGGAGGGATGCTCTCAGTCGCCCTTGGAGGGATGCTCTCTCTCGTCCTCGGAGGATGTCCTGGATGTTTTCCGTCACCCTCATTTAGTGCCCTCTACATGGAGCTACTTCCCATGAAGCTTCTTGGCAGTAAACTAATCAACCAATTTGATCAAAACATCACTGTTAAAGTGACAGCATATGACCACAATAGGGACGTTTACACCTCTACCTCCACCCTAAGCCAAATTAGAGAGGAATTTGGTTGCCGTTTAAGGTGCCAAGAAAATCTAGTTTTAAATTAGATTTCTAATGCTGCCAGGCAGCAATTTGCAGAGATTCATTTTGCACACTCTGTAATATAATCCAGGGTTACTCATATAAGCTCAGTGAGGAGTCAGGAGAACATGGCGGCCGGCTAAGCGGCTCGGTCGGGAGCTCCGTCAGAATGAGGTGTGCAATGCAGGAGTAGTCGACCTGAAGACTCGAAAAACGGTAAATCAGTAAACTCGGTAATGCGGGAGTGCGGACTATACTTCAGCAGCAGTAAAAGTTAAAACAAAGTTTAAAATTCCTACCCAGTTTGAACGAAAGACTAGGCTCGGCGTGAGAGAAGACTCCAACGCTCTGTCGCTGTGGGAAAAACGGTGTCAGACTCAGAGCTGGAGGCAGGGCCCGGTGCAATATGTGGTGCGTAGCCGCCAAGGAGCTCACGGAGGGAGAGTGTTGGGAGCAGGAATAGGAGGATTGGAGGTGTTTGGATGGAGGCTGTGCTCTGCCTGTTAGCACGCAGTAAAGTCTTGATTAGGACGGATTTTAGAGGGCCACCCAACAGCTGCTCCCTTCTCAGCGTGGGAGCTGATCTCAAAGAAGATGGTTTAAAGGACTGTTTAAACTGCAAGGAGGGGTGTGAACAGAGGAAAAGCTGCAGGTACAGTGTGTGCGCTTGCATGAATCTGACTAGAAGTCCAGGAGGGGTGACCTCAGAATTTGATAATTAATTCTTCTCAGGAGAACACAATATTACAAGCCCAAGCCCAAATACAAGCTCAAGCTAAAGCGCAGATTACGGCGTCAGAGGCTGAATTGAAAGAGGAAAAGGGTTAAGAGAACCCCACAAATATTAAAGAGGCTATAAAAGTGGATACAAAAAAATCATACAAAACAATTGTACTCCTAATATGAGCCTTCCCTTACGCAACACAAGATTACCCGCGTCGCCCTCTGAAAGTTAAGGTCATACTGTACTTTAAGAGGGACTTGAAAACTCCCCGGAGTTTAATAAAATAAAACTCACTAACAGAAAACAACAAGCATTGGCATAGCCAATAGGTCTCGCTTTTGGGACCTTATAAGCATTTAGGTTTGCAGTACAATATTCTTGGTGCCACAACATCAGCTGTTGCATGGCTAAACCTTGTACCTTATAAGTGTTTAGCCATGCAACAGTTGATGTTGTTGCACCAAGGATTTTGTGCTGCATAACTAAATACTTATAAGGTCCCAAAAGCGAGACCTATTGGCAATGCCAATGCTGGTTTACAAAAGCAGTGACTCACATAAATCGATGGATTTATGACTCAGACTAGCCCAGGCTTGAAACTGCACTGAAGGCCTTCGCTCTGTGCCTCACTTTCATGGACCACTTTGCGTGCAGAGAAATGCCAAGACTGGCCGGGGACGGTGTGTTTTGTGGTCATAAAGGTGCTTCCTGTTTGTCCTGTACTCTGAGATCCTCTCAGCCGGCTCCTTCCAGTTCTCACCAGTTTGCGTCAAAACTACCATAGGTGCTGGTGCGGAGTAAATAAAAAAGTAAACAAAATACGCTCCTGTTTAGTTTTAAAAAGGTAATGGTTTTGTGTGCCATCGCTTGCTCCAAACACATGAAGCCTATACCTTTAAAAAATAAAACCAGTGCAGTGGCAGAGGATATGGCGCTACAGCCTGAGCTGCAGACTAAAATAATCCTTCAGCGAATGCTAATAAAAAAAATGAAATAAAAAGAGAAAAACAGCATGGGGTCAATCTAACACTTACAGTATGGATTCCGGAGTTCCTGCCACCGACAACTCGTTCTGGTGTTGTGGGTTGCTGATAAGATGCTGCAGGGGAGGAGGCAAGGCATGCAGGTCGGAGCCCGGCTCAGTAGCTAATCACCTGCTGCTGTACAGGTGATCTAGAAGAGGCTTTTGGAGTGTCAAATAGGCAGCCTGTTTTTGGTGGCTGGAGGGCGAGCAGATGCAGCTTTGAAGTGCTGCAGATAAAATTAAAAAACACAGTTGATGGACAGAATGTAGAACAATGTCAACATTCAACCCAGTACAAGGATCTGGGCCTAAATCCATCGTTTCTTTGCACTCCACACCACCCTAGGTTAGACACTGGCTATATGCAAATCAGCTCTGACCCTGTGCCTCATGGGAACAGGCCAGTCCGAACTACCAAGCCATGTCTTTCCCAGACCGGAATCAAGCATCCAAGGACCGGTTTCTGGCCATCAGCCTTCATTCAGCCTGGATAGCTTGACTCCAGTGGTGTGGAGAGCCTGGGACTCACGTCCGAGTATACCCAGCCCACTCGGGGTGAAAATTGCAAAAAACACAGTTGATGGACAGAATGTAGAACAATGTCATACATTCAACCCAGTACAAGGATCTGGGCCTAAATCCATCGTTTTTTTGCACTCCACACCACCCTAGGTTAGACACTGGCTATATGCAAATCAGTGTAAATCAAAGGAGAGAGTAAGGGAAATTACACAGGCTATGTGTAGTGGGAACTCCTGGTCCCCTAGTAAAGAGTTTAACAACAATGGAGGAGTACCCCCTAGATGCAAGGTATACAGTGTAGGGATTTCCTCTGTATCTAAAGCATAAGGCTTAGGTTAGCAATAAGTGTCCCAACCTTGAACCGGACAAAAATTGTCTTTTTGAGAAGACCCCTCACTCACCAACCTAGTTGGTGACATGCTTCATCATCGGGGTCCCACCCCATAAGCCGAATGCCTATGGGGTGTGCTGCGACACCTGGTTACAGTGGAGCGGGTTCTTTGTTTTTTTATATGTGAGAAAAAATTGTGAAAAGTGGGTTAAAAAGGGACAAAGCTACTCACTGCAAAGACTTTATTCTTGAGTTATTTGTCCCTATTAAAAATTATCGTGTGGCACCAGTGCCTACTTAGGAAGGCTGTGGTGTCTCAAAACGTGTGGTATATCTAAAAATAGCGTAGTGTGCTATGTGTGGTTTTAAAATTTAGGTCTACATGTTTCAACCATTTCAAAAAGATTCTATTGGTTTTCTTCAGGACCGTGTTTTTGAACGGGGTGGTCCGCACACGCTAAGGCGCGTCCAGCCCTCGTCCAATATAAAGACCACAAATTATGGTCTTGTGAAAAAGTGGTGTTTTATCCTGAATCAGGAAAAACCTGTAAAGAAAAAACATATAAAGGGTTGGGTTGTACCGGGTAAGACAATACAAAGGTACACACTTAGTGAATAGGTGAGCTTAGTGGATTCACCAGAGCTGTAGTGGTAGAAAAACCTAAGGTTCAGGTCGTACCAGTGGTCTGTCTCTGATAAACGACAGTAGTGCCCAGGCAGTATTTACCGCGTTTGTGACGTGTTGGGCTAGACTGTTTTGTTCATCAACTGGTTCTGTGCTAAACGATCTGTATCGTATGCTGGTGGTAAACATACTGTGGGGGAGGGGAGGCAGGGGGAGAGCGATCACAACCATTCACGCAGCAGACACACAACATGCCGATGCATACCTATAGGTGAGCGTCCAATATACGGCAGTGCTTTGGAGGTGCCGCATGCGTTTATATAGATTGTACTATGCAATTAGTACTAGCGTTGCTTACACGTGAAGCGTTAGAGTATTGCTTCATGGGCAGCGGGAGTTCCAAGACGGCAAGTGTCCGTCACCTGGAACCATGTAATAAGTAAAAAACACCGTTAGGATCGTGCCTCGTGTTAGAGGCGTTTCGGGCAGAGAAGCGCGACAGCGTCGTGCTTAGATTCATATCCCACTTACTTGCGGCTTCTGCTCGTCTTGTTTTCAAACCTACTTGGTTTCCTCTCAGTCCTGCCCCGTGGAGTCAGCCGGAATGGAGACGCCGTGCAGAAGTAAGCAAATTGCTACCTCCTGGTAGGGCGTGGCTGTAGTCAGAGGGGTACCGCGGGCCAATGGGAGTGCGGTTCGGGGGCGGGTGATAGATGACGCTTTCAGTAGCTTCTGTTTCGAGTGGTTGTCAAGGCAACCGGTTTAGCTGGAAAGCGAGTGCAAAAATAAATACGAAAAAGGCAGAGTTAGAGCTATTCTTGGAACATAGGAGTTTAAGAACTTAGGAGTTTTGGAACGATGCTTGATTTTGGGACAGTATTTTCTCCATAACAACGGACCCACATGGCTAAATGAGGAAATTGATAAGGTATTCTGGGGTGGCAATGATCAGGGGAATATAATAGGTGCCTGGGACTGCACCTAAATCCTGATGTTATTATTGTGCCTCAAAACGCAAGGAAAAGTTTTCAGTGTGTCTCAAAAAACAAAGTTTTCAGTGTGTCTCAAAAAAGGGGGGAAATTAACCCATTACAGAGTGCCATGGGATATTGTCATTCAGACCGGTCATGTGCGTTGCCAGTCTGTAGACCCATCGCTGCTCCTTTTCAAAAAGGCGTTGGCTCAGGTTTATACCTGGTCTCACTTGCTCGATGATTGTCCATTGGATCTCGTCTGGACTATGTCCAACAGAAAGGTAATGTTCGGTAAGCCTAGTATTGGATTTTTTGCACCTAATGGTGCTTCTGTGCTCTCCTAGGCGTGTTTTTATTTTTCTGCTGGTCATTCCTACATATCGTAGGTTACAGGGGCAAGTTAGTAGATATACCACATTTTCACTATTGCAGTTAGTGTGCCCTCTGATCGTCCATACTTTGTTAGGCTCCAGTTGTAAGGTTTTAGTATTTTTTGTGAAGGGGCAAGCACTGCAATTGCCACATTTGTAGTGGCCAGTTACCTTTGGTAATCCCCAGGCATTGAGGACTGATTCATTTTCCATCGTCATTTCTCTTGGTCTTGTGTTAACCACTGCATCTCTGATGCTTCTAGCTCTTTTGTAGGAAAATAGGGGTTTTCCCATCTCATGTTTCCGGTGTTTAAAATTCCCCAATGTTTTCCTATTATTTTTGTCACATCGTTAGATATTGTGTTATACGTAGTAACACATGTTAGAGGGGTTTGTTCCTCTATTCTGACTGGATCCTCCAAGAGAATTTCACGTTGTTGATTGCGAGCTCTTTTTTAACTTTTGTTCAAAATCCTCTCCGGGTATCCTCGATTTTTCAGCTTGGTTGTGAGCTCCTGGGCTTGTTGTTTGTAATTATTCAGGTCACTGCAGTTTCTGCGCAGCCGTAAGTATTGTCCGTACGGTAGATTTTCCCGTAACGGTCTTGGATGAAAGCTCTCGAAACGGAGTAAGGTGTTTTTTGCAGTGGGTTTGTGGTGCGTGACTGTTGACAACTTTCCATCAGCTTTCGTTATAGTAAGGTCTAGGAAGACCAGGGAGTGATGGTCCTTCACACAGGTGAATTTCAGGTGATCATCTAGTGTGTTAATCCAGTTGAAAAATGATGTCAGAGTCTCCTCACTACCTTTCCAGATTGTCAGCACATCGTCTATATATCTTCTCCAGAGTAAGATATTAGAGCTATAGGGGTTGTGCTGGTCGAGAATGAATTTTTCTTCAAAGTTATACACATACAGGCCTGCTACACTAGGAGCAAAAGTACTGCCCATGGAAGTTCCACCCGTTTGGAGAAAGATCTTGTCTTCGTATTGGAAATAGTTGCGTGTCAAGGCCAGTCTTGCACACTCCAAGATAAATTCCTTTGGAGTTCTGTGTGTCCATTCTTCTTTGTCCAGGGCCTCCTTGAGTACTTCCAAGGTTGCTTCCTGCGGAATGCTCGTATAAAGGCTCTCAATATCAAAGCTTACCAAGATGGTGTCATCATCTATGGTAAGTTGATCCAAAAGTCGTAGTACACTCTTGGTATCCTGCAGGTAGGTGCTTTTTTCTGCACCATGGTTTTAAAGAAGAAATCACAGAAACATGATAAAGGTTCAAGTAGTGAGCCGATCCCGAAGACAATAGGTCTGCCTGGTGGTGGTGTTATGTTCTTATGAATCTTTGGAAGCGTGTAGAAATACGGGATCTTACCGTCACTTTTGCATAAGAAGTCGGCCTCCTGTTTTGAGATGTAGCCTTCCGCTTCTCCGTGTTCTACTAGTGAAACGATTTCGCTTCGGAGATCGTTTGTGGGATCCAGAGGTAATCTGCGATAGTTCCTTTCGTCTCCGAGTAGTCTGAGACACTCTGTCTGGTACGCTAGTTTGTCAAGGATGACTATCCCTCCGCCTTTGTCGGCCGGTTTAATGACGATGGTGTCTGAGTTTTTTAAGGTGTCAAGTGCAGTTCTCTCATGTTTTGTAAGGTTGGCGAAAGGTTTCTTTGGGGACGCTTTTTCAATGTCGTTAAACACTGCTTGTTCAAATGTGGATATTTCCACTGGAACTGTGTGGGGTGGTGGCATAAAAGTTGATTTTTTCTTTAGTCCAGTTTCATTGGTATCTGGGCTATCTTCTGCAGTGGTTTTCTTTTCGAAGAAAGCCTTCAGTCTCAATTTTCTAAAGAATGCCGCTAATTCGCAGTGGAGCTTAAACTTATCCAGGTTTGCAGTTGTACAAAACCCAGCCCTTTGTTAAGTACTGACTCTTCCTCTTTGCTGAGGGGTCTGGTTGAGAGATTTACTATTAGGTTTTCCGATTGCTCGGTCCTGCCTGTTGTGTTTTGTTCCTGTTCTGGTTGGTGTTCGAGTCGTCCGTTGTCCAATGGACTTGGTTGCCCTGATTGGTGTTTTTCCTCCTTCCTCGTCCTCTTCCGTCCCGGTTTAAAAAAGGGGGCATGTAAGGATTGGGGGAAAAAAAAGGTTGCTGGAACGGTGGCTGCCATCCATACATAGGGTAGTTAGGTGGGTGGTTGTACATCTCCTGGTAGGGCGGTATTGGCATCGGATTGTATGTCTGCCAATTACTTCTACCTCCCCCTCGACCTCTGCCTCTTGTTTTTGTACTCCCATTACTGGAGTTTCCACTGGAGTTGGAAGCGTTGCTGGATGCATTGCTAGAGGCATTGCTTGACGCGTCTGAGTTGTCATCCCCTTTGGATGGTGGTACATATTCGGGATCTGAGTAGGGGTATGCTTTCACCATCGTGAAACGTTTCAGGTCCTTTTGGAATTTTTGCACTTTTTGTTGGGTTAAGTTGTCTTTGTAGTCTGTCATTTCCTTATTTAATTCATCAAGCTTTTTTTTGAAGCCGGTGATTGTTGTTTTCATGTTTCCTTCAGCTATTTGTATCTCGACTTGGATTTTTTCGGATAGTCTTAAAGCTGTTTTTAAAATTAATACTATCCAGTCATGGGTACAGTGCCATGCTATGGCTGCCCAGTCTTTTCGGAAGATTTCATCTTCTAAAAAGATTCGTGGGGCGTTGGAGACTAATAGTCCCTTTGGCGCCATGTTTTTGTCTAGGTATTGTTTTAAAATTGTCCCATGTAGAATCGTTCTGATTCTGTTCCGTTTTAGCTCAGATAGATTTTCCCAGTCTTTGGTTGCAGAGATGCTCTGGGCAATGCTGGGGTCCGCAAAAATAGATAGATCGCTCATGACCTCCTCAACCTCCTCAGAAGTATAGGAGAGGCCCTGGTTTTCGGCCATGGTTGTGAGAACAAAGTTTTATTTTGAATATGTGTAGCTCTCGCAGCTGTGCGCTGCCAATTATGTGCAAATCAAAGGAGAGAGTAAGGGAAATTACACAGGCTATGTGTAGTGGGAACTCCTGGTCCCCTAGTAAAGAGTTTAACAACAATGGAGGAGTACCCCCTAGATGCAAGGTATACAGTGTAGGGATTTCCTCTGTATCTAAAGCATAAGGCTTAGGTTAGCAATAAGTGTCCCAACCTTGAACCGGACAAAAATTGTCTTTTTGAGAAGACCCCTCACTCACCAACCTAGTTGGTGACATGCTTCATCATCGGGGTCCCACCCCATAAGCCGAATGCCTATGGGGTGTGCTGCGACACCTGGTTACAGTGGAGCGGGTTCTTTGTTTTTTTATATGTGAGAAAAAATTGTGAAAAGTGGGTTAAAAAGGGACAAAGCTACTCACTGCAAAGACTTTATTCTTGAGTTATTTGTCCCTATTAAAAATTATCGTGTGGCACCAGTGCCTACTTAGGAAGGCTGTGGTGTCTCAAAACGTGTGGTATATCTAAAAATAGCGTAGTGTGCTATGTGTGGTTTTAAAATTTAGGTCTACATGTTTCAACCATTTCAAAAAGATTCTATTGGTTTTCTTCAGGACCGTGTTTTTGAACGGGGTGGTCCGCACACGCTAAGGCGCGTCCAGCCCTCGTCCAATATAAAGACCACAAATTATGGTCTTGTGAAAAAGTGGTGTTTTATCCTGAATCAGGAAAAACCTGTAAAGAAAAAACATATAAAGGGTTGGGTTGTACCGGGTAAGACAATACAAAGGTACACACTTAGTGAATAGGTGAGCTTAGTGGATTCACCAGAGCTGTAGTGGTAGAAAAACCTAAGGTTCAGGTCGTACCAGTGGTCTGTCTCTGATAAACGACAGTAGTGCCCAGGCAGTATTTACCGCGTTTGTGACGTGTTGGGCTAGACTGTTTTGTTCATCAACTGGTTCTGTGCTAAACGATCTGTATCGTATGCTGGTGGTAAACATACTGTGGGGGAGGGGAGGCAGGGGGAGAGCGATCACAACCATTCACGCAGCAGACACACAACATGCCGAGGCATACCTATAGGTGAGCGTCCAATATACGGCAGTGCTTTGGAGGTGCCGCATGCGTTTATATAGATTGTACTATGCAATTAGTACTAGCGTTGCTTACACGTGAAGCGTTAGAGTATTGCTTCATGGGCAGCGGGAGTTCCAAGACGGCAAGTGTCCGTCACCTGGAACCATGTAATAAGTAAAAAACACCGTTAGGATCATGCCTCGTGTTAGAGGCGTTTCGGGCAGAGAAGCGCGACAGCGTTGTGCTTAGATTCATATCCCACTTACTTGCGGCTTCTGCTCGTCTTGTTTTCAAACCTACTTGGTTTCCTCTCAGTCCTGCCCCGTGGAGTCAGCCGGAATGGAGACGCCGTGCAGAAGTAAGCAAATTGCTACTTCCTGGTAGGGCGTGGCTGTAGTCAGAGGGGTACCGCGGGCCAATGGGAGCGAGGTTCGGGGGCGGGTGATAGATGACGCTTTCAGTAGCTTCTGTTTCGAGTGGTTGTCAAGGCAACCGGTTTAGCTGGAAAGCGAGTGCAAAAATAAATACGAAAAAGGCAGAGTTAGAGCTATTCTTGGAACATAGGAGTTTAAGAACTTAGGAGTTTTGGAACGATGCTTGATTTTGGGACAGTATTTTCTCCATAACAACGGACCCACATGGCTAAATGAGGAAATTGATAAGGTATTCTGGGGTGGCAATGATCAGGGGAATATAATAGGTGCCTGGGACTGCACCTAAATCCTGATGTTATTATTGTGCCTCAAAACGCAAGGAAAAGTTTTCAGTGTGTCTCAAAAAACAAAGTTTTCAGTGTGTCTCAAAAAAGGGGGGAAATTAACCCAATACAGAGTGCCATGGGATATTGTCATTCAGACCGGTCATGTGCGTTGCCAGTCTGTAGACCCATCGCTGCTCCTTTTCAAAAAGGCGTTGGCTCAGGTTTATACCTGGTCTCACTTGCTCGATGATTGTCCATTGGATCTCGTCTGGACTATGTCCAACAGAAAGGTAATGTTCGGTAAGCCTAGTATTGGATTTTTTGCACCTAATGGTGCTTCTGTGCTCTCCTAGGCGTGTTTTTATTTTTCTGCTGGTCATTCCTACATAACGTAGGTTACAGGGGCAAGTTAGTAGATATACCACATTTTCACTATTGCAGTTAGTGTGCCCTCTGATCGTCCATACTTTGTTAGGCTCCAGTTGTAAGGTTTTAGTATTTTTTGTGAAGGGGCAAGCACTGCAAGTGCCACATTTGTAGTGGCCAGTTACCTTTGGTAATCCCCAGGCATTGAGGACTGATTCATTTTCCATCGTCATTTCTCTTGGTCTTGTGTTAACCACTGCATCTCTGATGCTTCTAGCTCTTTTGTAGGAAAATAGGGGTTTTTCCCATCTCATGTTTCCGGTGTTTAAAATTCCCCAATGTTTTCCTATTATTTTTGTCACATCGTTAGATATTGTGTTATACGTAGTAACACATGTTAGAGGGGTTTGTTCCTCTATTCTGACTGGATCCTCCAAGAGAATTTCACGTTGTTGATTGCGAGCTCTTTTTTGACTTTTGTTCAAAATCCTCTCCGGGTATCCTCGATTTTTCAGCTTGGTTGTGAGCTCCTGGGCTTCACAAAAAATACTAAAACCTTACAACTGGAGCCTAACAAAGTATGGACGATCAGAGGGCACACTAACTGCAATAGTGAAAATGTGGTATATCTACTAACTTGCCCCTGTAACCTACGTTATGTAGGAATGACCAGCAGAAAAATAAAAACACGCCTAGGAGAGCACAGAAGCACCATTAGGTGCAAAAAATCCAATACTAGGCTTACCGAACATTACCTTTCTGTTGGACATAGTCCAGACGAGATCCAATGGACAATCATCGAGCAAGTGAGACCAGGTATAAACCTGAGCCAACGCCTTTTTGAAAAGGAGCAGCGATGAGTCTACAGACTGGCAACGCACATGACCGGTCTGAATGACAATATCCCATGGCACTCTGTAATGGGTTAATTTCCCCCCTTTTTTGAGACACACTGAAAACTTTGTTTTTTGAGACACACTGAAAACTTTTCCTTGCGTTTTGAGGCACAATAATAACATCAGGATTTAGGTGCAGTCCCAGGCACCTATTATATTCCCCTGATCATTGCCACCCCAGAATACCTTATCAATTTCCTCATTTAGCCATGTGGGTGCGTTGTTATGGAGAAAATACTGTCCCAAAATCAAGCATCGTTCCAAAACTCCTAAGTTCTTAAACTCCTATGTTCCAAGAATAGCTCTAACTCTGCCTTTTTCGTATTTATTTTTGCACTCGCTTTCCAGCTAAACCGGTTGCCTTGACAACCACTCGAAACAGAAGCTACTGAAAGCGTCATCTATCACCCGCCCCCGAACCGCGCTCCCATTGGCCCGCGGTACCCCTCTGACTACAGCCACGCCCTACCAGGAAGTAGCAATTTGCTTACTTCTGCACGGCGTCTCCATTCCGGCTGACTCCACGGGGCAGGACTGAGAGGAAACCAAGTAGGTTTGAAAACAAGACGAGCAGAAGCCGCAAGTAAGTGGGATATGAATCTAAGCACGACGCTGTCGCGCTTCTCTGCCCGAAACGCCTCTAACACGAGGCATGATCCTAACGGTGTTTTTTACTTATTACATGGTTCCAGGTGACGGACACTTGCCGTCTTGGAACTCCCGCTGCCCATGAAGCAATACTCTAACGCTTCACGTGTAAGCAACGCTAGTACTAATTGCATAGTACAATCTATATAAACGCATGCGGCACCTCCAAAGCACTGCCGTATATTGGACGCTCACCTATAGGTATGCCTCGGCATGTTGTGTGTCTGCTGCGTGAATGGTTGTGATCGCTCTCCCCCTGCCTCCCCTCCCCCACAGTATGTTTACCACCAGCATACGATACAGATCGTTTAGCACAGAACCAGTTGATGAACAAAACAGTCTAGCCCAACACGTCACAAACGCGGTAAATACTGCCTGGGCACTACTGTCGTTTATCAGAGACAGACCACTGGTACGACCTGAACCTTAGGTTTTTCTACCACTACAGCTCTGGTGAATCCACTAAGCTCACCTGTTCACTAAGTGTGTACCTTTGTATTGTCTTACCCGGTACAACCCAACCCTTTATATGTTTTTTCTTTACAGGTTTTTCCTGATTCAGGATAAAACACCACTTTTTCACAAGACCATAATTTGTGGTCTTTATATTGGACGAGGGCTGGACGCGCCTTAGCGTGTGCGGACCACCCCATTCAAAAACACGGTCCTGAAGAAAACCAATAGAATCTTTTTGAAATGGTTGAAACATGTAGACCTAAATTTTAAAACCACACATAGCACACTACGCTATTTTTAGATATACCACACGTTTTGAGACACCACAGCCTTCCTAAGTAGGCACTGGTGCCACACGATAATTTTTAATAGGGACAAATCACTCAAGAATAAAGTCTTTGCAGTGAGTAGCTTTGTCCCTTTTTAACCCACTTTTCACAATTTTTTCTCACATATAAAAAAACAAAGAACCCGCTCCACTGTAACCAGGTGTCGCAGCACACCCCATAGGCATTCGGCTTATGGGGTGGGACCCCGATGATGAAGCATGTCACCAACTAGGTTGGTGAGTGAGGGGTCTTCTCAAAAAGACAATTTTTGTCCGGTTCAAGGTTGGGACACTTATTGCTAACCTAAGCCTTATGCTTTAGATACAGAGGAAATCCCTACACTGTATACCTTGCATCTATATGCAAATCAGCTCTGACCCTGTGCCTCATGGGAACAGTCCAGTCCGAACTACCAAGCCATGTCTTTCCCAGACCGGAATCAAGCATCCAAGGACCGGTTTCTGGCTATCAGCCTTCATTCAGCCTGGATAGCTTGACTCCAGTGGTGTGGAGAGCCTGGGACTCACGTCCGAGTATACCCAGCCCACTCGGGGTGAAAATTGCAAAAAACACAGTTGGACAATTTGCTCCCCGAGTGTGCTGGCTATACTCAGACGTGAGTCCCAGGCTCTCCACACCACTGGAGTCAAGCTATCCAGGCTGATGAAGGCTGATAGCCAGAAACCGGTCCTTGGATGCTTGATTCCGGTCTGGGAAAGACATGGCTTGGTAGTTCGGACTGGACTGTTCCCATGAGGCACAGGGTCAGAGCTGATTTGCATATAGCCAGTGTCTAACCCAGGGTGGTGTGGAGTGCAAAAAAACGATGGATTTGGGCCCAGATCCTTGTACTGGGGTGAATGTACGACATTGTTCTACATTCTGTCCATCAACTGTGTTTTCTGCAATTTTTACCCGAGTGTGCTGGGTATACTCAGACGTGAGTCCCAGGCTCTCCACACCACTGGAGTCAAGCTATCCAGGCTGATGAAGGCTGATAGCCAGAAACCAGTCCTTGGATGCTTGATTCCGGTCTGGGAAAGACATGGCTTGGTAGTTCGGACTGGACTGTTCCCATGAGGCACAGGGTCAGAGCTGATTTGCATATAGCCAGTGTCTAACCCAGGGTGGTGTGGAGTGCAAAAAAACGATGGATTTAGGCCCAGATCCTTGTACTGGGGTGAATGTACGACATTGTTCTACATTCTGTCCATCAACTGTGTTTTTTGAAAATAAAATTAAAGCGCAGTACCTGTAAAATGGGCGCCCCGCAGATTTATATTCAAGCATTATAAAAAAATGGAGATGAGCAAGCATCGCAATGCTGGGAAAAAGCACAGCACCCGGTATATATGTGACTGCGAGTGAAACAGGCATGCTGACACAAAATGCGGCGCCGGGTATGTGCATGGCTGAGAGTCAAGCTCGTGCCATGGTAAACAAGCATTGGCCGCATAAAAGCGAGATACCTGTAAAATGGGCGCTGCACAGATTTAAATTTGAGCATTATTAAAAAAATGGAGATGAGCAAGCATCGCAATGCTGAGAAAAAGCACAGCACCCGGTATATGCGTGACTGCGAGTGAAACAGGGATGCTGACACAAAGCGCGGCGCCAGGTATGTGAATGGCTGTGAGTCAAGCAGGCCCCATTGTAAACCAGCATTAGCCGCACAGCTGTGAAAGTGACGCGGCCGCACGGCAGCGAAAGTGAAAGTGATGACGATCGCGATGCCCTTAATGACCCGTGACAGAGGAAAGACAAATGGCGGCTGTGCGCGTACAAGCGCGCGTAACCGCAAGCTTGAGGCCAGCAAAAGCCTGTGGTAGCACTTTCAAAATCCACTTAAAGGTCTCGCAGAGCGGCGCATGCACTGGCTCAGGCGAGACCTAAAAAGCTCACAAAACAAAGAGGGTGGTATCTACCGGAGCTATTAAGGCGGCCAAAAGTGAACGTTCCAAGAAGAGAGCTAATCCAAATAGAACGCCATCCCTCCGTACCTTTTTAAAGTGCAAGACAAACAGGCGAAGGAGGGGATCTCATTAAGCGAAGGGAAATCAATCGCTGCTATCTATAAGATGCAAGATACAAAATCTCCTTCAAAAATTGGAATAGCAGAGTCCCCAAACCGCTTTCAAATATTGATGACAAAGGGGGCAGAAGATGACTGTTTGGTAGATGTAGGTGAGGTAGGGGATGGCCCGCAGACAGAAAAACTCAATACACGACATGGCTTCAAATTATCAAGACGGAGATTCCGAATCGCTCTCACAGGGGGAGATATGCAGACTGACAGCTTCCTTGCTGCTGAAAGAAATTAAACTGGGCTTTGCTAAGTCGGAAAGAAACCAAGAAATAAAACAAGCGTCTTGTGAAGCGTTGGATTCCAAAGGTAATGCTCTGTTTGATAGGGTTGCCGATATGGAGACAGTTGTGGACAGAACAAAGGAAGAAGTAAAAAGATGCCAGGCTGATATCAGCAAACTGAGAACCAGTGAGAAAGAACTTAGGGACAAGGTTGAAATCTTAGAGAATAACTCTCGAAGGGAGCCTGTGTTTTTCTTGCCAGCACTTGCCTTGAATCGCCTCAGAACCTGCCTGACACACAGAAGGGGCCGCCGCACCGCCCGAGTGCTGCCATTGCCCTCTCACAATCAGGGGACTACATCCCCCAGCATCCCACGCTGCAGTTACGCCACGCCTCACACTGGTGAGCACCAGGAGATGCTCATTTGGGGATGTTGTGTGTTCATATTCTGCTTTTTCTTCTCCCAGGCCAGGTTTGGTCCTTGCTGTGTTAATGGGACAATGGAATTAACCAGGATAATCTATGTTTTGGCCATTAGAAATTGACCATGGTAAGACATTTTGGGGGGGAGAGAGATTATATTTTTTTGACAACGAGAGACCCCTTTCTAATGATAGATACTACTGTTTATTTTTAATATAGAAACGGTTCTTGCAGAGCTTAAAGGATAATTCAATAAATGATCAATCAGACTTCAGGAATAATGGTTCCAACGAGTCTTTGTCTGTAAGTAAACACGTGAAAACAGACATGGACAGGGTTACATATAGTACTCACTTATGCCAGGACTTATTTTGATTAACTCTCAAAATTCTTCCTTTTTTCCCGTCTCTTCAAGCATGTTTTTAACCACATAGCTGCTGTGGTTATTTTTCTCCTGTGCTGGATATTGCCATTTCCCATTGTTCATGACGAGCTGGGCTCGTCATCAGTGTTTGAGGAGGCTACACCATGACGAGCCCAGCTCGTCATCAGCCTCGAAGGGGTTAACAAATGGTGATGGTGAAGGTGTACTTTTGGATTGGTGGTTGGCTTTTTGGTATTTTATCACATATCAAAATTCTTTACACTAAGGGAGGGTGAGATCATGTTGTGTATGGTTGGAGCATACAAGTGTTCCTCTTGTATAGCTGCATTGTTGTAAGAATGTCCCTTGACCTTCAGTCTTATTATGCGCTCATAGATGGCCAAATAAATTATTGAAAATGTATTTTTTGAGATTAGTATCCACAACTGTGTTTTATTCTTGTTTCCTTATGTGCATTTTAGGTCCCTTGGGAGCTGTATATTGTATGTTGATATCTGACAAGGTCCTGATGAACTTGTTCTAATTCCCTTTACACCACCGAAACGCGCATCAACGCTTTGTTGAGCCTTGTGCTCCAAATGTTTACATCTGTGTTGAACAAAGGTTCTGCTGGTCATCTGTAAACATCTACCATGTACAGATGCAAAGTGTATGTGAGTGTGTGTATGCGTATGAATGGGTAATGTGTGTATTTATTTGAATACAGTCCAGGGACGTTTTGTTTTTGTACATATTAGTTTAAATAATATTGATTGTAATGATTGTACTCACTTTTTGCATTTGTTAAAAAGAATTCTTGATTTTGAAATAACAAAAAAGAAAATATATATAAAAGAAGAATAAAAAAGAAAAATGAAATGATGAAGTTATACAAAATAAAGACAATGGAAAATCGTTCTGCCTAAAGTCACTGTTGTGAGTGTATGTATATCAATAATTGAGAAGAACCACGTCTTGATGTAAAGCATGGATAGACTATGAGGGAGGATATTTAGCTGTGTGTTGTCTCTTTACCCTCTTCTCCCTAGTCTTAAAGTATCTCCAATTGAGGAGGTCTACCATTTTTTGCAGATGCTCATAAGGGGGCCGAGGCTCCCGCAAGGCGGGAGCCCATGTTTTTCTTGCTAGTACCTGCCAGCACTTACCTTGAATCGCCGCAGAACCTGCCTGGGACACAGAAGAAGCCGCCACACCACTCGAGTGCCGCCGAGTGCCGCCATTGCTCTCTCAACATCAGGGGACTACATCCCCCAGCATCCCATGTGGCAGTTACGCTGCGCCTCATGCTGGTGAGCACCAGGAGGTGCTCATAAGGGGGCCAGGGCTCCCGCAGCGCGTAAGGCGTGCCTGGGCCGTGCCCGGACGAAGCTCGGGCCAAGGGCGGGCACGGCTGTGCCCTTCAGTGACCAACAGATACCGGGCTGGGCCACGGCCCTGAACTTCCTGTTATAAAGGTACTGTGATTCTGAATTTGAATTATTTTTAATTGCCAAAAGGTGCACCTACTTTTAATGAGAGGACTACCATAGTTTCTGGGCATACCTTAATAGGACTTTGGACATTTGGACATTGGACTTCTGTCCTTCTGATATTTTTTTGATCAAGGGAGTCAGTACAGATCGACACACCTATTAGTGAATTGTTTTTATCTGGGCTGCTGTTCATTTTGTGTTTTATATTTTGTGTATTATTTACTTAAATATGGGGAAGCGGAAAACAATGTCTGCCCAGAAGAAAAAGCTAGTTAACGTAGAAGAGCATCCTCGCCAGTCCTTTCTAAACTATCTTACTGGCACGGTTGGTGCCATAGAAAGGCAGATCAACATAGTTGAAGAGGCCTTAAAGCCTGGAGGAGATGAGAGCACTTTATTGAAAGTTGGATCGGAAATTGTTGGAGATCAGAGAGGTAAAAAAGGCACAAACGGCTGTGTGGTAAACATCTCTGACCATATCTCTGAAAGTGAGCAGGAACTCGATGCACTGCACCAGCCACCAAACAAGCGTGCTAGGAACCCGAGTAACTGATGTAGCATTGACCCAAGTCCCACGGGGGGAGAAGTAATAGATTCCATTGTAGCTGAGAGGCCATCCCCTAAAATCCCTAAAAGGGCCCAGAAAAGAATGAAGTCTGCGCCAGTAAATAAATCTGAAAACTGGGAAAAAGCATTATTTCGCTTAAATCTGCGAACGCAGACGGAAGAAGAAAAACTTACAGCAAAACTGGAGGCCCTAGACAGTCTGATAAGAGACAGCCTTGGAAGCCTCACAACCATAATTGGTGCAATTGAGGCATTAATATCCAAATGTTTAGATATTGTCCAGCTTACAGCAACGGGTAGAACTAGTTCAGTTGACCATATTACTAAAAATGATCAGATAGCTTCTAGTTCACATACAAGATATATGGGCTCTGCCGTTGCCAGTATTAAAGCTCCCTTAGCAGTACCACCTCGAGCAGCGCAAAACACGCTAGCCACCAATTCACAGGCCCACCAAGCTCTGGTAAATACAGCCACAACCTCCCCGTTAGAAAGTCTTAGTATTGTGCACCAGACACCCGGGACACATGTTACGCGCTTAGATCTACCTCCAGCAGCAAACACCGTATGTAGTGGTTTCAGTTAATGTTCCTGCACTGACCAATGCAGGGGATGAAACATGGGTGAACCCAAGGAATAAGTCCCTACAATGGTTGGGTTGTAGAACAGGACTTACGGGCAAATTGTTTGACGAATGCAAGATGGTAAGGAGGGTGAGTTGTTTGGGGAGAGGAAAACAAAATCTTGCAGGGGACTGTGTTGTATTGACATTCAAAACACCAAACCTTGTGAAACTGATTCTAAATAGAATTGGGAATGATTTCACAGGTAACACACAGATTAGTGCTGTTCCCCTGGGATATTTTTATCAGCCTCCAAGTTGGAATCCCACAAGGTGAAATTGGCCAGATTGTATGCCGTCCCATAGAAACCAGTTTAACATTTCCACCCATAATCGTTTTGACTGAATGGGTTTGAAGAAGTGGACTGACTGAGATCGGGGCATTTCTCTGATGCTGCCATTATTAACCCATTTGTTGATGCACGGCAGATGGGTGAATTAACAGACAGCCTAAACAGTATCAGTATAGTACATCCCATACAAGAGAAATCAACCAACATGGCTGCCATCTGTGTAGAGAAGCAGGATGATTACGTGCACAATTCCACTTCTTATGACAAAATTATTCCCACTAACCGTATGGGCCATAGTGGTAGTGCAGACAGTAACGCTAAGGACACTAAATGCCAGATTATGTTTTGGAATGTGGCTGGATTAAAAACTAAGGTGACCAATAAAGTGTGGGTGCATTATGTAAAGAAATTCGAGATACTATGTTTACAAGAAACTTGGGCTGAAGACCCCATCCACCTGTGTGGTTTTAAAACATTTCATACCGCATCCATTAGCTCGATGTATGGTAGAGCAAAAGGTGGGCTATGCACCTATATTTCCAATTATTTAAGAACTGGGAAAGTAGAGATGGTCAATAACAGCTATTATCACATTGTTAGGATACATGTGGACAAGGCACTATGCGTGATCATTGTGAATTTTTATAATAATGCCCCCTCCGAGCTGGTGGAGGAAATGCTGGGAAGCCTATGCAGAAATGTAAAAAAATCTACTTGGCCAGATTTCTAAAGATGTCTTTGTGGTCTGGGAAGGGGATTTTAACTACTTTTTATGCCACAAGGGGGAAAGGGGAATGTGTGGGATTACACTTGGTAAAGACACTAGTCGTCCACACTTTTAACATACAATGTATGGGGATCTCCTGAATGACATGTTTTCTTGCGATATGGGGTTCGCCAATAGTCTGTGTCATCCGGAGGTTCCTTTCAGTTCATTTTTAATGGTAGAGTTGCTTTTTCAACTATCGATTATATTCTGATATCCTGTAGACACTCTGCATGTGTTAGGAATTTTAGTACAGATGACATCGCTTTAAGCGACCACTTCTCGTTGAGTTTTGATATCTTGGTACTTAATCAAGAGCCAAATAGGATAAATAGTTCTAGGCAGCTCTTAAATAATATTGCTTTGAGCCGACAAAATGGATATTCCTTGAAGTGGACGAAAGTAATTCCTGAGGGCTTTCTTTTTAATCTATTGACAAAGTGTAATGCTAGTTTTCATGCCTGTTTGGATGAAAATTCCCCCGACTCTAATTATAGAGAACTTTAAGATCATTTCAGCCCAAATTAAAAAATGTCTTTGGGTAGACGCCAAAAGGCGTGGTGCTAAAACAGGGTGGTGGTTTGACTCTGCCTGTACTAAGGCCTATTCTAGGCTCAAAAACGCTTTAAAAGCCAGAGTCAAGGATCAGGACCTGATAAGGGAAGCCAGAAGGAGCTATAAGAAGGCCCTTGCGAAAAGGAAAGACGAATTAAAAAAGGAAGCATGGAGTGCTTTGTACGAGGCTTCTATGAATCATGATACTGCCGCTTTTTGGAAGGCGGTTAATGCCCCATTTTTTAATGACAACTCCAAAGCAACCATAGAGATTGCTATTTCGGAAGATGAGTGGGTATCACACTATGCTAAACTCTATAGTGATCAACCTTCAACTGATCAGGTACCAGAAGGACTAGAACCTGACTTGGAGCCCATACCCACTTTTCAGAAACTGGATATGGACTTTACTTTGAAAGAGGTAAATTTGGCTATCAATTAAAGCTAGTTTGGGCGCCAAGGCACCGGGCCCGGATGGTGTCCCGGTTGACTTGTTTAAAAATATTGTGGAACTATGGGGACCCCTGCTCACGCAAATCTTTAAAGCATTCTGCTCTATGGGGTTGCTAACGACATGGTATGAATCTATCATCGTACCGATATATAAGAAGGGTAATAGAGGAAGCCCGGCCTGTTATCGCCCAATATCATTATTAGATTCCACAGTTAAGATAATTGGGCGTGTGTTAATAGATAGACTACAAACATGGGCAGATGAACAATCAATTATCAGCGATCTCCAATATGGATTTCGAAAGGGCATCAGAACTATTGATCACGGTCTAAATCTTGGTATTCTTTTAGATAAATACACAAAAGCCAAAGAAGGGAAGCAGTTTTAAACTTTTGTTGATTTTAACATCAGCATTTGATTGTGTCACTCAGGTTAAGCTTTGGGCAATTCTGGAAAGGATGGGGGTGGATGAACATATAGTTTCCTTTCCTAGGCAACTATATTCAGGGGCAAGGGCTAAGGTCCGTTTTGGTAAGGATGGGGATTGTACTAGGGCGTTTCATATTTCAAGAGGGGTGCAGCAGGGCTATGTCCTTGCCCCATTCCTGTTTACTCTATATTAGCATTAGAGGGTAAAATTAAAATTATGACATGGAACGTAAATGGCCTGAAGGTGTGGAAAAGGCGACAAAAAATCTTTGAATACTTGAAGCTCTATACATGTGACCGTATAATTTTACAGGAAACCCACTTGTTAAATCTGAGTGGCTTGAAATTATAAAACATGAAAAATGTGTGGAAAAATCAATCTGTACTAATCAGTCCTGCTGTATTAAAGGTGTAGCAATAATTGTTAAAACCCTCAAAGAGAAACATTGTAGAAGAGTTTGCTGATTCAAATGGCAGATGGGCTGCAGCTAAGATCAACATAGAGGGCAAACCTTTTTTTGTAGTCGGATACAATGGCCCAAATTCAGATGACCCAGCCCCTCTGCAATCCCTGTATGCTCAGCTAAGTAATATATCGGTCCCAACAATGATAGGGGGAGACTTTAATCTGTTATTAGACCCAAGTAAAGCCAGACACCCGCCTGGGAGAGCCTTAAATCTCCCCAAAATGAGGGAATGGATTAAAAGATTTAAAGAAGACTCGGGACTAGTAGATATATGGAAGAGTAAAAGGGATCAGAATAACAGATTTGCATATATAAACTATAAGTATGGGTATTCATCAAGAATTGATTATTCCTTGATAGATATATAATTAAGCAAACATGTTATTAAAGTAAATCATGTCCCGCCCCATCTATCCGATCACTTCCTAGTCCAAATCAAATTTATCCATAGCTATACACAGGGTGAGGTTAGGTGGACCTTAGATCGCACACACTTATTACATGAGGAAATTATAGAAAAGTTAAAACTTATAACAGAGGAAGACTTTCAAATTAAGGCTAACTGTGAAGTTTCATTGCAAGGTGTGTGGGATGCATACAAAGCCGTAGTCAGAGGAGCTCTGATTGGACTAGCTGCAAAAAGAAATAAGGAATCTAGACATATTATAATTCAATTAGAATCAGATATTCTAGACCAACACAGGAATTATGAAGCAGCAACCTCTGCAACAGAACAAGAAAAAGTAAAAGAGGAAATTCTTAAAAATAAAATTGAATTGTCTGTCTATTTGGAAGGAAGGATAATGAAAAGATGGGTGCCTAGTTGATTGTCAAATTATGAATACGGAGAGAATAGTGGGAAACTCATAGCATGGACAACCAAAATTGACAACAGCAGGAACATAATAAATGCAATACATAGTGACTTGGTAGATGCAAAGGTAGAGAGCAGGACAGAAACAGAAGAGGCATTCGAAGATTTTTTTCAGACATTGTATAAGGAGGATCAGACCCCCTCAGTCAATCTGGTAGATTTGTACCGGAGGGAATCAAAGTTACCAATTCTGGGAGAAGGGCTTAACGAAGTGTTAAATGCAGTAATTACCTGCAAAGAAGTTTTAGAGGTTCTACAAAAATCTAAAAAAGGGAAAGCTGCCGACCCAGATCCTATCCCAGTGGAATTATATGTAGTCTTAAGGGAAATACTAATTCCAAGATTGACGAACCTCTTCAATAACATTTACTTGAAAGGTCTTGAGCTCCCAAAATCGTGGAATGATGCCACCATCAGCTTAATGTTAAAATCAGGAAAAGATCCACTCAGATGTGAGTCATACAGACCCATTTCACTTTTAAATTGTGATAATAACATTTTTACCCAAATATTAGAAGTACGGATAGGGAATATCACCGGTAAAATCATACATACTGAACAATATGGGTTTATAAGAGAGAGACAACTACATGATCTTACTCATCAACTAATCTGGTCCATTGACAAAGCCTCCAAAGCAAAGTTACCATTAGCAGTCTTAACCTTTGATGCTGCTAAAGCATTTGATCGTGTAAATTGGATATTCTTGCATGAAGCTATAAAACACTTTGGTTTGGGAACACATTATTTAAGAGTAATAAGAAATATATATACTATGCCAGTTGCAAAAGTACTCCTAAATGGTAGCTTGTCTAAACAGATTCAGATTGGAAGGGGGACGAGACAAGGTTGCCCCTTGTCTCCTCATCTTTGTAATTTGTATATAGAACCACTGGCCAATATGATCAGGAGAGTCTAGGAAATTATCCCATTCCAATTTATTGGCTGGGTAAATAAAGTGGCATTGTATGCCAATGATTCAATTGTTTATAAGAGCGATTTTAATAAAACTCTCCCCTTCATCACGAAGCTGCTTGTTGACTTTGGCCAAATTTCAGGCTACCAAGGGAATATTCAGAAAATGGAAATAATGCACTGGAATGTAGTAACACCATTAGTTGAAACAAAAAATAGCATCAAGTATCTGGGAATAAAGGTTACGAAAAACATTGAAGAAGTTGCTCAGGTTAACCTAAACTCAATGATTAAGGAAATGAGGAAATTATTAAAATCGTGCAGTTGTCTATCCCTGTCCTTTTTGGGGCGTTCAAATGTAATTAAAAGGCCTATTTTGCCAAAGTTCACTTTCTTATTTAACGCTATACTGTTAGAATTTAGATACAGAGTGAAATTAATAGCTTTATTTGTGCCTCAAAGGGAGTGAGGATATCATGGAGAAAACTGTGTCAGAGGAAATATCGAGGGGGCATTGCTAGCCCTGACCTGCTTTCTTACTATAGAGCCTTTCATTTTAAACATATAAGAAATTTTCTTAGACCTCATGCCGACTATTCTTCTTACTGGAAAGCCGTAACACAGGACGATCATTGTTTCTACAAGTTTGGACATCCAGAATACTTTAAAAAGATCAAACTAAAAGGTACTTAACACTGCATATAAGTTATGGTACGATATTAGAAGAATTTGGAAGATTCCGTACTATAGCCAGCTAGCAACCATTTGGAAGTTTCCAGGAACTCCAGAGTGCCTAAAAGATACATTAGCAACCCCACTTAGGGAAGCAGGAATAACAGGATGGGGACATTTGATTGACTCTGGATCATTAATAAGTTGGGACTCATTATTGGAAGTAACACAGGGCAAGATCTCCAGGTTTAAATATGATCAACTACAGAATTTGTCAAAAAATCTGAAAATAAGTTAAAAAAATCACAGCGAATCTGGAATACGAACTATTAAGCGACGTACGAGAAAAATAAATATCGAAATGGTATTGGCACTTGATACAGTCCCCTGACAAAGAATTCACTGTCCCGGATGAAGTATGGAGAAAGACCTTCCCTACTCAAGACTTGCATCATCTTTGGCAAGTATCCTGCACTCTTATGGCAAACTATAGTCTCTGCACCACTTAGGAGAAGTCATCCCTTCACTTTACATAGGTCATACTGGACGCCGGAAAGACTCTCCAAACTGAACAAATGTCCAAAATGCCGGGATCCCAAGGCGAATGATATCCACACGTTCCACCAGTGTCCACACCTGGGAATCTTTTGGGAAGAAGTGGGTAAGGCCATTGATACATTTCTAGAAACAAATATTGAGGTAAGCCCACTAATTGTTATATTTGATATTTGATAGTAATCGTTCTATTCTGTATTAAGTAAAAGTCAAAAGTGTTTATTGTTTACCCTAATAATATTAGCTAGGCGGGAAATATGTGTGAATTGGATTCTTACTACCCCTCCCAGGACAATAGAGTGGATTGGCTCAGTAAGGAAAGTCAGGCTATTGGATAAACAAAGAGGGAACAGCAACAAAACAAGGTTTTGGGATCTATGGGACAAAAACATGAGGTAGGGTCCGTAGGAATATCCAATGATACATATAATGCGATCTTTCAGATTCAAATGGTCGGCACGTGGTTTCTGTGACCGACTTCAACAAATCTAAAGGTCCTAGGATAAGTCCCAGTCCTAAGCATGCTAATAAAGGGCGGTCTCCAGCCATACCAATCGGAACCAAGACAGGGGACCTTGTCCTTCATAACCATAAAAATCGCATAAAGGAGGGGGGAAAAAAAGGGTTACTCGAAATATAGCATTGTCACTACTCTTCAAACTAAAGAATTTTCTGTGGAAATCTCTACCTTTATCTGGGGCAACATGTCATCACCTACTCCAAATGCCTAGTTACATAGCTGGTTACAAAAAAAGGGTACAACCCAGTTAAGCCACCGGGACCTGGGTGATTAACAGTAGAGAGGATAGGTGGTCCCAGTGGGACAATTTGGAAGAACACACATATTTATGTAGCAGCATCCATTAAATTACTCATACCATAACATTCTGCTCAATGCTATTTATTCATATTGAACATCAATCTGAATGTTCAAAATCCAGCAAAACATCTGGAACATACATATACAAAAGTGCCTCGAATGTGTAGAAGGGAGAAAGGAAGGACTTTTGTGCAAAGTGAGGGTTAAATGAGGGTGGGAAGGGAATGAAAATATACACATCAACAATGATATTGGTATGTCCTACATGACATTTATACACAAGCAAAATAATTAGCAGCTATTATGCCACTGAATAGGCACAATGAACAAAGCACAGTTGCCCGCATTGGCTTAAATACAACAATATGTCAACATTTCAACCCTTGACAGACGTAGGTGACCTTGATCCTTACAATGGGGTCTTCCTCAGGACTGTAAAGGGGCACCAGAGAATTAACATTGGCTAAGTGGTTGAAATGATAGTAGTAGGCCCGTGGGCTGCTAGGTCAGAGAAAAGACAGACAGCAACCTAAAAAGAGGGGAAGGTTGGACGCCATCAGTTATTTGCAAAGGGATTTGATTTAGGGTTGATATTGCGAATACAAAACACAGAATTATATAGGACTTCTCATAATGTAATGTCAAAATTCATCTATGTTCTTTTCAAAAGAAGACGAGGGGGCAAGTTTGAATCCAAAGGTTCCCAATTACTGTGAAGAGTAACAAACAAGCATGCGACCAAAGATATAACACCACTCCTCAAAATAATGTAAGGTTTTAAAATGTTTGAAGGAAAAGCGTGACTGTAAAAATTGGTCTCATTACCTTGTGGAAAAGAGCGGTCATCATTAACTGGGTAAACAAAGTTCAAGAGTCGCATTAACTTGTATGTGACACTGTAAGAGGTTACTGCACATTCCACTGCTTGTATATTGAGTCGGGCTCTCAGCATCAAGTAGGACAGTGTAAATAATCCATGACTGTATATTTTGTGCAGCTGTCAGAGTGCGTGGGGTCACTGTGCATTGACCCTGCCAGGAGATCCTGTGTGTTTCACTCATACATTTAATAATGCACACAAAATAGAAAAATTTCACTTCCTTCTTTTGATGTATTTCCCAAACAGTAGCTCACCTTCAGGAGTTCCCATTCTGGCGCCTCACACTTTTTTCCTATCTCCGTTATCAATGCATTGAGAGAGGTGATTTGATTGGAAAGTCTTATGATATTTGCATTTTCCACCATGGTGATTTTCTTCTCCATCTCCTTCAGTCTCCCGTGCAGTGTTTGCTCATTTTCTTTCAGGAGTTGCCGCAGTTTTTCAATTTCAGATTCAAGTTTCTTCTTCTCAGTTCTTAGCTCGTTCTGTCAGAAGCAAAGAAAAGCTAGTTAGATTTTATAAAGCTTCCTATAGGCCGTCCAGAGAGTAGGGGTCCAGGAGGAGGGTGGATTGGTTGCCTATTCTGATTGTCATCACCTTGCACAAAGGCTTTGTCTGAGAGACATCCAAAAAATTACATTTGAAAGAAAAGAGAATTTTGATTTTTCACAGCCTGGTGGGCAGAAAGTCTGTATTTTATTAAAGACACAGGGGCTACGATTATGCAAATCTCCTTTATTGCCCGCTCACAGCAGCAACAATCGAAGAATATAGAACTTCAATAACTTTCTAATAGACAATAAAGTTCCCCCGCACGCAGTGTTCTTCCTTTTTTGGTTTTGCGGACAAGATAGTTTCTTAGATCCATAACTTACAAACAAAAAACTTAATCAGTGAAAACTTCTTACTCTGGAAAACAAAAACCCAAGACAAAATCAATAACTTTTCTCCATCAAGGAGGGTTCCAATGTGGAGGGATAATCTAAGCCTCCGTGTCTTTAATAAAACCCAGAATGTCTGCCCACCAGGCTGTGCAAAATCTAAATGTTATATCATGACACAGAGGTTAACATTATTCAGTTTTAAAGTGCATTTAATACATTGTCAATAAACCTTGTAACGGGTCGAAAATAGCAACTTTTAAACATATTTTCATTGGACCAAGCCGCAGCCCCGAGGATATCTACCGGGAAGAGAGGTTTAGAGGCTGAGGTACCCCTAAGGGAATGTACACCAAGCATAGTAATGTCTACACCTGCTTCTTTCATTACTTCTGTCACCCATTGTGCTATGGTTGGGGAGTAAACTGCTCTATGAGGCTATTTATAGGATAGCATTTTTTCTGTATTTCCTCTCATACTCACAGTCCTCTCATATTCCATCCAACATTTCACTACAAACATTCTTTCATTCTCTGTAAATAAGGGGTAGGAAACATTAGTTGACATGGTCTCTGTTCGCCTTTTAAATAAAACTAACCCATTCTGATTGTAGGCCCTGATGGTGATGTCTAAGGCTTTTATGTCTGAAGTCCATCTACAAGACACCAGGCATAGCAAGAAAGTGAGTTTATAAGAGATATGTTTTGGGGATAATCCAGAATTCTCTCTCCAACTTATTAAGACCTGTAGGACATCTCTAATGTCCCATAATGCAGTATATTTTGCAGAAGGTGGGTTTAGTACCCACATACTTCCCATTAATGTTTTGGTCAGTAAGTTTTGGCCCACAGAGACTCTGTCTACAAGGCAGTGACATGCTGCAAAAGCCGATCTGCAAACTTTAACTGTTCTATAAGAAAGAGAGTCCTAATGTGAATTAACCAGATAAGTAATGAACTACATTTAGTAAATCAGTTGAAACAGGATTGTAGTTCCTTCAAAGGAACAAACCCATTTCTCCCAAGTCAGTCTATATGTTTTCCTTGTGCCAGGCACTCATGACTCCGATATGAGTCAACAAGCGTCTGCCGAAAGGCCTGGATCTGCCATTGTCTCCTGAAATCCGCCAGGCCATCAGCGTAAGTTGTCCATGCTCTTCAAGAGGATGTGACTCTCCTTCTGTCTGGGCCTGTAATTACTTCCCTGAAAGTTGAAATTAAGATTGGTAAGCCTATGCTCATTTGTAGTAGAATTGAGAACCATGCCTGTGACCTCCAAAGTGGCGTTATCACTACTGTGACCTATCGCGGAAGCACACTGCAGGAAGGTAGGGCACAGGGTGGGAGTGAGATGACAGGTGCACACATATAGGGGCACGCGGACGGCGCCACCTTTGCCCCCCCCCCCTCCCCCCCCCCACTCGTGGACCCTCCCCCCCCCTTTCCCCCCCGCACGGGGCGACCGGCCAGGCGGCCGACACACTCTAAACAACACCATCCTGCAGCTGGCGGCCCCCGTGACTCATCCACTCACACCGACTCGCATGTGTACCACATCTTCACTACACGTACATACGATACCTGGACACGGGGCTTAAATAATAGGAACCCCAACGCAGCACCCCCTTCCCCCTTTGGAACTCAGGTTCCCTCTATCCCCTGATTTCAATATTATTTCCTCCCTTGATTCGGAGGTCAGTTCTGCAGATAGTCGCCCCCCAGTTGACTGTGCAGCACTCTAGCAACAAGTTGAACATGTACATGAACACACGCCACGTGGCACCCCGGGCCGCAGCCCTCCATCACACTGAGTTCACGATCGGGAAGCTTACATAGACGCCAGCACGATGGCACTGAATACACTGACAGCTCTGACTGGCGAGGTAGGTTCCTTGGATAAATGGCGCACTGTAGCACCTAGCGGAGGGTTGGGGACACCTCGGGGAGCTCCGCTTAGGTGGGCCCTTTGCACGAATGGGTGTGCCGGATGCTTTGGCGAGATAGATGACGCAGTATAAGATGGTGTGTGATGAGAGACTGTTATTTTGTGGCAACACCGGGATTACCCCCATCACAGCCGACCACACAGCTCACTAATGATTGACTTCACGGGATTTCGGCTGATTTAACAGCTCTCACAAATTATGTATGAACTGATTATCCTTTAGTTTCCTACTTGTACTATGCTCACGATACAGTAACTGCATGTTAAATCTTTCAATAAAATATATATAAAAAAAATAATAATAATCACTACTGTGACCTTAATGTTCCTGCAAACATGCAACAGTAGTAGTAGGTCTTGGTAGCATGACAAAAGGAGCGAAAGCATAAGGTGCTAGGCCCTGCCAATTCTGAAGGAAGGCATCCACCCAGAGGCCTGAGGGTCTGGCATCCAGCTGAAAGATTTTGACAGTTGAGTGTTCCATCTGTCCACAAAGAGGTCCACCCGAAGGGTCCCCATAACGACTGGCAACTGAGGAAAATGTCCATGTTTAACCTCCTATTGATAGAATCTCTGAAATTCCGGGAGAACAAATCTGTAACACCATTGCTCTATCCTGGGATATGCTCCGCGTCTACCAACATGCCCTTGCTCAGAAAGTAACTCCAGAAGACCTTGACTAAATCTGAGGGCCCCCTATTATGTTGACATATCTGACTGCAGATACGTTATCCATGCACAATGTTACAGAACACTTCATTAAGTCTTTGGTGAAGCATAGAATTGTAAATGAACCTGCCAATAATTCCAAGCAGTTGATGAGCAACTCCTTCTCCTGATCTGTCCAGCGTCCCCCTGCTGATGAGTCTCCACATCTTGCAACCCATCCCTTTAAAATTGCATCTGATTCTATCACTATCTCCTGATTTTCCCCAAAAATGGCTCCTCCATTCTATGCTTCTTCAATCCCCAGCCAACAAAGTAGTTCCTTCTTTGAAACCAGGTCCAGAGACAGCATTTGAGAATACGATCGACATGTTCTTTATGCTTTGACTTTGAGTCTTTGGAGCGCACAATAGATTGCTCTGCTTCTTGACGACAGAAGGCCTAGGATCCTTGCTAGAGCCCACAAGGGGAATTTATTTCTCCCTAAGCGATTCCTCAATTCGTTATGAAGTTTCTTTAACTTTTCCAGTGGCAATTTCAATTCTGCCCTTGTTATGTTCATGACAAAACCCAAGAACTGCATTTACTGGTTTGCTACCATGCTAGATTTTTTCCCGTTTATGACAAACCCCAGGTGTTCTATTAGGCTCATGGTAAGTTCTGTGTGGGGTGAGACCACGTATCTGGACTGTGCCATTATCAGGATATCATCTAAGTAAACTATTAGTCTCACCAGTCTCGCATCCCGCGAACCTTGGTCAAACACCAAGGGGATGAGGAAAGTCCGAAAAGGAGACTGCACCATTGCCATAGTCTGCCCATTCAGGTGAATTGGAGAAACCTTTGGTGTGGAGTCCAAATTGGGATGGGCAGGTACGCATCCTTTAGATCTAACCGTGTTAGTCAATCCCCTTTCCTTGGCACATCTCTAAGGAGGCGCACCCCTTCCATTTTGAAGTTGTGGTAGACAACCCATTCGTACAACTCTTTTAGATTTATCAGTGGTCTCATTCCTTTGTCCTTCTCCACTAGAAAGATATTGCTGATAAAACCTGATTCCGTTACCTCTTGTATTGCCACTTTGGTCAATAATTCCACTACCTCTTGTGTTACTAAGATAGAATCTTCTTGTGAGAGTATCAATTCTGGGGGAATTTTCCTTTGTAATGGTGAATCTGAAAATTCGATCTTGTGTCCCTCCACTGTGTCTAGGACCAAAGGGTCCTGATTCACCATGTTCCAGTTTCCACAAAATTGGGCTAGTCTGCCTCCTACTTTTTGGGGTATCTGAACGGTCTTTCATACTTCTTACCTACTGAAAGGCCTCTTTGTCTCCGCTCACTTCTGAAGCCTCTCCCGTGAGGTATTTGTTTCTGTGGGCATAAATGACAAAATGTGGAGCAAAGTGTGGGTGCGCAAATCTTGCCCAGTAATCCCAGGTAGGGTCTTGAAGAGCTTTGGCCAAGGCCGAGAAACTGACCCCCTGTTCTCCCAGCCTAGCTAAAAACACTATCCTGGAAGACTTTCTTGATGTCTTTCTAGGACTTCTGAATTGAGCTAAATGCTCCCATGTACTTAGCCATGTCCCTGATAAAATTGTCCCCAGAAACGTAGACCCTGGGAGGCAGCTACTCCTTCTCTAGTGGCCAGTTTGACCAATTTAGGATCTATTTTTAGCTATATGCTTTTTCATTTCTCATTTGAGAGTACAGTATTTGCATTCCCCAGGAGGCAAATGGCTATTTGTGCCCATTGGCACAATTCCTTGGGGTCTATGAGGGTGTCTTCAAGATATGCCGCCATCTCAAACATCTTTGTGAGTGGGCCAGTAATATTAAATAGACAGTCTTGGCAGGACTTGAGGCCTTTATTGAGACCTTTCCTAGGGTCTTTTCCTCCCTTGGAGCTAAGAGCCACCACCTTTGCATCTAACTCGGAGGTAGACCCAACTTTATCCGGGAGGGAGGGGTGTGGGCACTCGGGTCTAAGACGGGACCTGACCTCTTTTGGCATTTCCTTCCTAGGCCAAAAGGAGAGGTGCTCAGCAAAATGCCGCAATAGAGTCAACTCTGGAGACAAGGGGTGTTTGATGAGCAGCGGGTCAAACATTCTCTCCGAATGGGTCAACAATGCCCATTTTTGACCCAGATGCCCTTGATGCCTTCTTAATTGTACCCATATTCCTCACCTCTATCTCCTCAATACCTAAATCAAAGTAGGAGGAACAGGATAGGTTAATTGCATTCTACAATGTTTCATCACAATCTATGGGAATAGGAACCTCTGGGCCTTTGTCTTGCCCATCTGCAGTGCCAGAGGCACCATCCTTGTCACCGCTAATGCGTGAAGTAATTTGTTTTGAGCGTTTGGCTTTTTAACTCCCTTAGACAGGATTTCCCCTGCAGCCTCTTCCTCTGGTCCTTAATCACCCCATCTCTTCCATCAGGGTGTCCTGGAACAGTAACTGGCCAACCCTTCTTGGAGAGAACCTCTACTTTTTTATTAATTATGTCATCCAGTGGGGGGCGTGGCCAAGCAGCATGGCCGACAGGACGTGAGCTCCACCAGCTCCGTCCCGAAGACCGCAGTAATACCTACAATTATCCTGCCCGGACCCTCTCGACCCCGAGAAAGCGTGTCGGAGAGGCGGTGGAAGTCCCGCCGAGCTCCGGTGCCTGGCGAAACGGACCCGTGGTCGGCAATCCGCAGAGACCTGTGGCCTAGCTGATCCTGACGGCGGCGCCGGCGTGCTCTCTCACGCGGCGCCGCTGCTTTGGCCTATTCACCGGGCCGGGCGGCGGAGGACGCAAGTGGTGACCCCAGCCTCGGTGCGCCATCGGATGCCCGCCGGCCCCCTGCTTAGGATCCCCGTCCCGGGATCGGAAGACTGCGGCGCCGGAGGACTGAGGCTCTGCTGAGGTGCGGCCTCGCTGGGCTGGAGTGTGTAGGGCGCCCCCCCTCCCTGATCCATAGCGCCACGCAACCCGTCGGCGGAGCGCCTCCGTCTGGAAGTGGGGGCTGTGGATCCCATCTGCCCTGCCCCCCCCCTTGTGGCGCGAGGGTGCGTGTGGGGGCCCTGAACTGCTCTGTGTTTGCCGGGATTTTCCTACAGTGACTCTGCCACTCTTGTGCCCCCTCCCGCTGAGCAGTATCCTGTGCCTCGCAGCAGATTGTAATATCCGCCACTTGTGGGACGTCGGGGGAGATCACGGAAGGGTGTTGCTGGGTCCGTGGAAGAACACCGGCCCTCCCCCGGCGCTCCGCCATTTTGGAACTGGTCTTGGGCGGCCCCTTGGGGCTCGGTGGCAGCAGATAGAGAAGTGCGTTTGTGCCCCGCTCTGCCCTGCTCTGTGGAGGAAGTGAGCTCGTGCCACTGCGCTCTGGTGGCACCCACTCTGTGACCTGCACTGCCCACTGTGGTTCTGATCCTGTGGGCCCGTATACCGATTGCCCGGTTCCTCGGCGCTGTGGTGGCACATACCCCGCCCTGCTCGGGTGGCTTCAGTGGAGGCCCCATTGGGAGCACCGACCCTTGACGCAACGGCCATGACGGGCCGGACTGGCCGTGGCCCTAAGGCCACCCAACCCAACACGATCACGCAGTACACTACCCCTCGTCTGCCGCCGCAGAGGATTACGCGCCAAACGGGCGCAGGTGATGGGGACGGGGAGCCACCGGAGCCGTCTAGAGCGGAACTTCTTCAGGCTATCCAGGGTTCACACACTGCCCTGGAACGCCAGATTGAGACGGTGTCCGTGGATGTGAACCTGTTGAGAACTGACCTTCGCAAGGTGGCGGATAAAGTCTCGGACGCAGAGGGCAACATCACTCAACTGCAGGGGGAGGTAGCGTCACTACAGAAGTCACTCTCTCAACTTGCCTCTACTACCCGAGCATTGGAGAGACGGGCCGAGGATGCAGAAGGTAGGGCGCGCCGAAGTAACATACGCGTCCTGGGGGTCCCGGAGCGGCTGGAGGCAGGAAACCCTGAACGATTCCTGGAGACTTGGATACGTGAGAGTCTCTGTCCGAGTGGATTGTCCAATGTCTTTATTGTGGAGCGGGCCCACAGGGCCCTGGTGCCCCCTCCGCGCCCTGGAGAAGCCCCTAGAGCCCTCATTGCAAAAATCCTCAACTATAAAGACCGTGACTGCATCCTCAAGGCGGCGAGAGAATTGGGGCCCCACATGATTGAAAATAGTCGAATCTCAATTTACCCCGACTACACCCAGCAGGTGCAGGAGCAAAGGAAGTCCTACCTAGGGGTCAAACAGAAGTTGCGCGACATGCAGCTGCAGTATATGCTTTTATACCCCGCTAAGCTCAAGGTGCTCTCCCAGGGCCGGGCACACTTCTTTGAGACGCCAGCAGAGGTATGGGAGTGGCTCGAGATCAGAGGAGATGATCTACCCCCGGGTGAGAGAGGGGGATCGAGAGATGTGTGGGGGACCAGGCCGCAGAGACGACGGCGTGGCAGGAGGAATCGGCGCTCTGGATCCCGTGGTCCTCCTGAGACTCGGCCTACGGTGGGTCCGGACGGAGCCATCATGATGGAAAAATCGCCTGGGGGATCTGAGGAACGTTTGCACAGTGAGACTGCACCTGGTGACATCTTGGTGCCGGATACATTGCAGGAGACGCCGGTGAACGTGGACTCTGCGGCCCCAGTGGTCCCGGAGACTGCCTTGCAGACCCTAGACTTGGAATGATCCTTGCCCTGTCTAAACTGACGCTGCTGTGCTGTTGCTGTTATTGGGTGGGCCCCTATGGCCCGCCAGCCCTTTAGTCCTCTGCTCACGCAGCATGAATGTTGCGAGTAACTGGTTACTGCTCGATACCACGCACTTGGACTCTGGATTGGGTGTGCACCGAGTGCTGGCAGCTGTGTATATGGGCTGCTCCTCCCGCGTTGCTGACTTAGGGGGGGAGAGCTGTCCGGGTCCACTGTTCGGATTCATTGGGTCTTTTGGGGAGCTGGGAGGGAGGGTGGGTTGGGTTGTTCTGTTGTGTGTGAGTGTGAGTGGAGAGTGTTGAATGGGGTGGCTGTGCACGTCCTGGCACTGGCGGGGGAAGGGCGGGGTGGCGTTTTTGGTTGTTGCTATCCTTTTGCTCGTGGGTGGGGGGGTTAAGGGGGTTCCAGTCAGAATTTCGTATGTTGGGATTGTTGGGGGGTGGGATTTTGGATATGAAAATGATGGCACTGGCATTTGGCGCATGTTGCCCCTGCTTACCGGGGCGTCTGCTTTATGTGATGCATTTTTGAAGTTCCCTGTGGCAAGGGTCTCCTGGCGGCGACTTAGGCTGTGTGTATGCTACTGCCCGGCTGGGCACGAATGGTGGTCATGGGGTTTAAATTCTTGACGTGGAATGTGCGTGGCCTGGGTACGTGCACTAAGAGACACAGGATCCTCACCTTCCTGAAACGACATGGGATTTCAGTTGCTTGTTTACAGGAAACCCACTTGGATGATGATGGTGCGCAGCGACTGGCCAAGAAGTGGAGAGGCCAGCTTTTTCACTCCTCCTACTCTACATACGCTAGGGGGGTCCTAATCTGGGTGGCCCCTGGGGTCCCATGCACTGTCCAGTATGTTGATGCGGATGTGGAAGGCAGGTACATATTGGCGAAACTCAGACTGGACGATAAGGTCCTCCTGGTCTTTTTTTTTTTATAAACTTTATTTTTTGTAGGCGAGGAGAATAAAGCAGCACCAATTATACAATTTACAGGTCAGTTGACACGTACAAATCAGATAGGCCAGATCCAAAAATACAGAGAAATAAAAAAGGAGGTACCCAGCCAGAGGTGGCCCACATCCCGGAGGCAGGGCGGCATCTCGTTGAACCTGCAAGACTATGACAGGAATACGTTCTTGTGCTCCCAGAATCCCGTGAACAATCTCAATACCGTCGCCAATTTACTTTTTATGAAGCTGCCCCAACACAAACAACAGCATAACAATAAGAAACCCCCCCCCCCCCCTCCCCCCATGAATGGCATTTGTGGCATTGGTGTAATCTCATAAGGAGATGTAGGCAAGGGCCCACTGCAAAGCGATCCTCATAGTAGAATGTGGTCGATGGTAATCACAATGACAGATAAGTGTAGACAACAAGGAATATCGGCATGGCCCATGGAGCAGCTACACTACCTCATGACAGTCCACCCCGGACCCCTCCCCACCATCATCAGAGTCCGAGGAAGCGGGGGAAAACAGCTCCGCACTAGTTGCGTCAGAGTTATCCTCCTCCATCCCCTCGATACACATGGTCCTCCAAGCGAGCAAGTCATCCTGGAGTTTGCCATCCCTGCGTGTGCTCTGCATATGTGTCTCCTCCGCTAAGGCCCATTCCCTAGCGTCCCGCAACCAACTAGTGACTTCAGGTGCCCCCCGTCCCATCCAGGTAATGGCCACCCGCCTCCTCGCCAGAACCAATAGGAGTTGGAGCAATTTGTAGGACAGTCCCCTCTTCCTGGGCTTGGGTACCAGGGCAAGTAGACAGTGAAGCGGTTCCAGAGTGATGGTAAGGTGTGTAATCCGGGCAATATGTGCCACCACCGCCACCCAAAAGTCATGCACCAAGGGGCACTCCCAGGCTAGGTGAAGGAATCCCGCCCGTGCTGCACTACACCTCGGGCAATTATGGCTTCTATCCGAAGAGATGCGGTGGAGGGAGGCAGGTGTCACATATGTGCGATGGAGAAAATTAAAATGTATCAATTTGAACCGCGCATTGCAGGACACTTTACGAGTCAACAGCCCTATTCGCTTCCTCTGGGCCGGGTCTAATGCTATTCCCAGGTCCGCTTCCCAAGCCCTCCAAGCAGGCATCAATGGGGGAGTCGAGTCCCTGCGCATCGCTGAGTAAAGAAGGGAGATTAGTCTCCTGCCCCTACCACAGGACAAGATGACGTCTAGGGTGTTAGTGAGTTCGGGCGCCTCTGGGAATTGGGGCCATGTCGTCCTGGCCACATCCCGGAGACATCCATAATGCAGGTACTGGCCCTCACGCAGTCCAAAGGAGTCCGCTGCTCTCTCAAAGGACACAAACGAGTCGTCCGGGTAAAGATCCGCAAGAGTTTCGCAACCGCCCAGGCGCCACTCCCGGAAAGACATACTCGCCTCCATCGTAAGTAGTGGGGCCAGGATCCAAAGGGGGAGCTCCCTATGGAATGGCGCCCGCCGCAACACTCGCTCAACGAACTGCTGCCAGATATGAGCCGTATGCCTGACGACATAGGGCAGTGCTTCATTAGCGCCCCGGCCCTGCATCAGAGCCTCCTGTAGCACCCTTTCCGAGGCCACTCCCGCCAGTAATGCCAACTCCCAGTTCTCGGTGTCAGCAAACCATCTGGCCGCCGGGAGAAGTTGTGCAGCATAATAGTATAAATCAAACCTTGGGGCCTCAAGGCCTCCCACATCCCAACACTGCGTCACCGTGCGCAACGCAACCCTGCTGCGACCACCCGCCCAGAGAAGAGACGTAAGGAGCGAATTCAGTGTACGGAACACCCGGGAGGGCAGCGGGCATAGGGTATTCTGCAATACGTAGAGGACTCTAGGGAGCATCACCATCTTGGCAACAGCTAGACGGCCCATAAGGGAGAGAGGAAGCGTATTCCAGAATACTACGGACTTGCGGAGGGCAACAAGAATCTTGTCTATATTGTGAGTTAAGAGAGCCTCATCAGAAGCGGCCACCTGAATACCCAGGTACCGGAACGCCAGAGATTCACACCGGAGGCCCGCACAGCAAGAATCCGCCGTCGGGGCTAGACCCTCAGGGGTCAATGGGAACACCAGGGATTTTTTAACATTCATGCGCAGGCCTGAGGCCGCACCAAAGCGGTCCAAGAGGCGCAACAGAGCGGGGAGGGCCTCCACCGGAGAGGTCAGGTAGAAAAGCGCATCGTCGGCGTAAAGGGAGATGACATTAGTGGTGTCCCCCACCACAATACCCCATTCATGTAACTCCTTGCGGGCGGAAATGGCCAGGGGCTCAATCGCAAGAGCAAATAAAAGGGGGGACAATGGGCAACCTTGTCGGGTGCCCCTCCCTAACGTCCACTCATCAGAGCGGGCTGAACCCAGTCGCACTCTGGCTCGAGGCGATCTATAAAGGACCCGTATCCATTCCCGAAAGTTGGGACCAAATCCCATCTTGACGAGTACATGCATCAGGTAACCCCAATGCACTGTATCAAAGGCTTTAGCCAGGTCAACAGAGACCAGCACATGGGGAGTGTCCCTCCCCCGGACCTCGTGCAAAATGTGGTTCAAGCGGCGCAGGTTCATCGCAGTATTACGACCAGGGACAAAGCCACATTGGTCCGGGTGGACGAGCTGGGCCACGTGTGGGGCAAGGCGATTGGCCAACAGCTTGGTCAAAATTTTCGCGTCCGAGTTAATCAAAGTGATAGGACGATACGAAGCCGGGTCCGTGCTGTCACCACCCGGTTTCAGGATCATACAGACTTCACCCTGATTCAAGGTGGGCGGGAGGTCACCCGTGCGTAAGGCTTCATTGTAAACCTGCAAAAGAAGGGGGGCCAGGGTGTGCCCGAATGTATGATAAAACTCTGCAGGGAATCCATCCCCGCCAGGGGTTTTGGCTCGTGGGAGGGTCGGCTATCGCCGCAGAAATCTCACCTAACGCCAGTTTGACATCGAGGTCTTTCGCCGCCGCCTCAGGGAGGGTCGGCAAGTCGAGGTTTTCGAGGTATAGGTGATAAGCCTCTTCAGATATAGCCCGATCAGCCTCATACACAGTCCGCAGGTGATCCCGTAGAACTGCGAGTACAGCAGCCCCCGAATGGACCATCTCGCCACCGGGCGCCCGCAGGGCCACTATACGCTCAGCTGTAAACTCCCGGCGAAGTATCCAGGCCAGCAAACGGCCAGATTTATCCCCCTCTCGATGCAGTCTCTGTCTATATTGGCCCAGCGTAAACCTATCGAGCCGCGTGAGTATATCGTGGATCGACCCAAGGGCTAGGCCCTCCTCGCGTTGATCCGATGAGTCCGGATCAGGGCGGGCCTGGACTCGCAGGAGCTCAGCCTCCGCAGTTTGCAAGTCTGAAAGTAGTTGTTTCCTGACCCCGTATGTCAGGCCCATGCACGCACCGCGGACAACCGCTTTCAATGCCTCCCATTTAGTGGAATAAGACAGGTCATTTCCCGCCCAGTTAAGGTCCAGATAATCGGACAGGGACGTCGCCACATGGTCCCGGGCTACCTGGTCTTGGAGCAGATCAGTCGGGAGTCTCCACGTGCGGGGACGTTCCCCCTGGTCAGGCCAATGCGCCACACACGTGACCGGAGCATGGTCCGATAGGTATCGGGCCTGGTGTGTGACCGTCAACGTGAGGGAGGAGGGGAGATTGGCCGCCAACACCCTATCTAGCCTACTGTGAGTGCCATGGGTCGGGGAGTAGCAGGTGTAAAGCTTCTGTGTGGGGTGACACGCGCGCCAGACATCAATCGCCCCGATATTATGCATCACGTCTCGCAAACACGCCGTCATACGGGGCTTAGTTCCCGCCCGAGGTGGATTACGATCCAGTTCATGGTGTAGGACGCAGTTAAAGTCCCCGCACCAAAGGAGGGGCGCGTCGAGGCTAGGGGCTACTAGATCCTGCATCCGGGGGAAAAATGCCGGGTCATCTACGTTCGGTGCGTACGTATTAAAGACCAGGAGGACCTTATCGTCCAGTCTGAGTTTCGCCAATATGTACCTGCCTTCCACATCCGCATCAACATACTGGACAGTGCATGGGACCCCAGGGGCCACCCAGATTAGGACCCCCCTAGCGTATGTAGAGTAGGAGGAGTGAAAAAGCTGGCCTCTCCACTTCTTGGCCAGTCGCTGCGCACCATCATCATCCAAGTGGGTTTCCTGTAAACAAGCAACTGAAATCCCATGTCGTTTCAGGAAGGTGAGGATCCTGTGTCTCTTAGTGCACGTACCCAGGCCACGCACATTCCACGTCAAGAATTTAAACCCCATGACCACCATTCGTGCCCAGCCGGGCAGTAGCATACACACAGCCTAAGTCGCCGCCAGGAGACCCTTGCCACAGGGAACTTCAAAGATGCATCACCTAAAGCAGACGCCCCGGTAAGTGGGGGCAACATGCGCCAAATGCCAGTGCCATCAGTTTCACATTCAAAATCCCACCCCCCAACAATCCCAACATACGAAATTCTGACTGGAACCCCCTTAACCCCCCCACCCACGAGCAAAAGGATAGCAACAACCAAAAACGCCACCCCGCCCTTCCCCCGCCAGTGCCAGGACGTGCACAGCCACCCCATTCAACACTCTCTACTCACACTCACACACAACAGAACAACCCAACCCACCCTCCCTCCCAGCTCCCCAAAAGACCCAATGAATCCGATCAGTGGACCCGGACAGCTCTCCCCCCCTAAGTCAGCAACGCGGGAGGAGCAGCCCATATACACAGCTGCCAGCATTCGGTGCACACCCAATCCAGAGTCCAAGTGCGTGGTATCGAGCAGTAAACAATTACTCGCAACATTCATGCTGCGTGAGCAGAGGACTAAAGGGCTGGCGGACCACATGGGCCCACCCAATAACAGCAACAGCACAGCAGCGTCAGTTTAGACAGGGCAAGGATCATTCCAAGTCTAGGGTCTGCAAGGCAGTCTCCGGGACCACTGGGGCCGCAGAGTCCACGTTCACCGGCGTCTCCTGCAATGTATCTGGCACCAAGATGTCACCAGGTGCCGTCTCACTGTGCAAACGTTCCTCAGACCCCCCAGGCGATTTTTCCATCATGATGGCTCCGTCCGGACCCACCGTAGGCCGAGTCTCAGGAGGACCACGGGATCCAGAGCGCCGATTCCTCCTGCCACGCCGTCGTCTCTGCGGCCTGGTCCCCCACATATCTCTCGATCCCCCTCTCTCACCCGGGGGTAGATCATCCCCTCGGATCTCAAGCCACTCCCATACCTCTGCTGGCGTCTCAAAGAAGTGTGCCCGGCCCTGGGAGAGCACCTTGAGCTTAACTGGGTATAAAAGCATATACTGCAGCTGCATGTCGCGCAACTTCTGTTTGACCCCCAGGTAGGACTTCCTTTGCTCCTGCACCTGTTGGGTGTAGTCGGGGTAGATTGAGATTCGACTATTTTCAATCATGTGGGGCCCCAATTCTCTCGCCGCCTTGAGGATGCAGTCACGGTCTTTATAATTGAGGATTTTTGCAATGAGGGCTCTAGGGGCTTCTCCAGGGCGCGGAGGGGGCACCAGGGCCCTGTGGGCCCGCTCCACAATAAAGACATTGGACAATCCACTCGGACAGAGACTCTCACGTATCCAAGTCTCCAGGAATCGTTCAGGGTTTCCTGCCTCCAGCCGCTCCGGGACCCCCAGGACGCGTATGTTACTTCGGCGCGCCCTACCTTCTGCATCTTCGGCCCGTCTCTCCAATGCTCGGGTAGTAGAGGCAAGTTGAGAGAGTGACTTCTGTAGTGACGCTACCTCTCCCTGCAGTTGAGTGATGTTGCCCTCTGCGTCCGAGACTTTATCCGCCACCTTGCGAAGGTCAGTTCTCAACAGGTTCACATCCACGGACACCGTCTCAATCTGGCGTTCCAGGGCAGTGTGTGAACCCTGTATAGCCTGAAGAAGTTCCGCTCTAGACGGCTCCGGCGGCTCCCCGTCCCCATCACCTGCGCCCGTTTGGCGCGTAATCCTCTGCGGCGGCAGACGAGGGGTAGTGTACTGCGTGATTGTGTTGGGTTGGGTAGCCTTAGGGCCACGGCCAGTCCGGCCCGTCATAGCCGCTGCGCCAAGGGTCGGTGCTCCCAATGGGGCCTCCACTGAAGCCACCCGAGCAGGGCGGAGTACGTGCTACCACAGCGCCGAAGGAACCGGGCAATCGGTATACGGGTCCACAGGATCAGAACCACAGTGGGCAGTGCAGGTCACAGATTGGGTGCCACCAGAGCGCAGCGGCACGAGCCCACTACCTCCACAGAGCAGGGCAGAGCGGGGCACGAATGCACTTCTCTATCTGCTGCCACCGAGCCCCAAGGGGCCGTCCAAGACCAGCTCCAAAATGGCGGAGCGCCGGGGGAGGGCCTCCACGGACCCAGCAACACCCCTCCGTGAACTCCCCCGACGTCCCAGAAGTGGCGGATATTACAGTCTGCTGCGGATACTGCTCAGCGGGAGGGGGCACAGGAGTGGCAGAGGCACCGTAGGAAATCCCGGCAAACACAGAGCAGGTCAGGGCCCCCACACGCACCCTCGCGCCACAAGGGGGGGGCCAGGGCAGATGGGATCCACAGCCCCCCCTTCCAGACGGAGGCGCTCCGCCGACGGGTCGCGTGGCGCTATGGATCAGAGAGGGGGGGCGCCCTACACACTCCAGCCCAGCGAGGCCGTGCAAGATGGACGGCCCCTTCGTCCTCACCCCCTCCTCACCGCACCTCAGCAAAGCCTCAGTCCTCCGGCGCCGCAGTCTTCCGATCTCAGGACGGGGATCCCAAGCAGGGGGCCGGCGGGCATCCGATGGCGCACCGAGGCTGGGGTCACCACTTGCGTCCTCCGCCGCCCGGTCCGGTGAGTAGGCCAAAGCCGCGGCGCCGCGTGAGAGAGCACGCCGGCGCCGCCGTCAGGATCAGCTAGGCCACAGGTCTCGGCGGATTGCCGACCGCGGGTCCGTTTCGCCAGGCACCGGAGCTCGGCGGGACTTCCACCGCCTCTCCGACACGCTTTCTCGGGGTCGAGAGGGTCCGGGCAGGATAAGTGAAGGTATTACTGCGGTCTTCGGGACGGAGCTGGTGGAGCTCACGTCCTGTCGGCCATGCTGCTTGGCCACGCCCCCGTCCTCCTGGTCTTTAATACGTACGCACCGAACGTGGATGACCCGGCATTTTTCTCCCGGATGCAGGATCTAGTAGCCCCTAGCCTCGACGCGCCCCTCCTTTGGTGCGGGGACTTTAACTGTGTCCTACACCATGAACTGGATCGTAATCCGCCTCGGGCGGGAACTAAGCCCCGTATGACGGCGTGTTTGCGAGACGTGATGCATAATATCGGGGCGATTGATGTCTGGCGCACGTGTCACCCCACACAGAAGCTTTACACCTGCTATTCCCCGACCCATGGTACTCACAGTAGGCTAGATAGGGTGTTGGCGGCCAATTTCCCCTCCTCCCTCACGTTGACGGTCACACACCAGGCCAGATACCTATCGGACCATGCTCCGGTCACGTGTGTGGCGCATTGGCCTGACCAGGGGGAACGTCCCCGCTCGTGGAGACTCCCGACTGATCTGCTCCAAGACCAGGTAGCCCGGGACCATGTGGCAACGTCCCTGTCCGATTATCTGGACCTTAACTGGGCGGGAAATGACCTGTCTTATTCCACTAAATGGGAGGCATTGAAAGCGGTTGTCCGCGGTGCGTGCATGGGCCTGACATACGGGGTCAGGAAACAACTGCTTTCAGACTTGCAAACTGCGGAGGCTGAGCTCCTGCGAGCCCAGGCCCGCCCTGATCCGGACTCATCGGATCAACGCGTAGAGGGCCTAGCCCTTGGGTCGATCCACGATATACTCACGCGGCTCGATAGGTTTACGCTGGGCCAATATAGACAGAGACTGCATCGGGAGGGGGATAAATCTGGCCGTTTGTTGGCCTGGATACTTCGCCGGGAGTTTACAGCTGAGCGTATAGTGGCCCTGCGGGCGCCCGGTGGCGAGATGGTCCATTCGGGGGCTGCTGTACTCACAGTTCTACAGGATCACCTGCGGACTGTGTATGAGGCTGATCGGGCTATATCTGAAGAGGCTTACCACCTATACCTCGAAAACCTCGACTTGCCGACCCTCCCTGAGGCGGCGGCGAAAGACCTCGATGTCAAACTGGCGTTAGGTGAGATTTCTGCGGCGATAGCCGCCCTCCCACGAGCCAAAACCCCTGGCGGGGATGGATTCCCTGCAGAGTTTTATCATACGTTCGGGCACACCCTGGCCCCCCTTCTTTTACAGGTTTACAATGAAGCCTTACGCACGGGTGACCTCCCGCCCACCTTGAATCAGGGTGAAGTTTGTATGATCCTGAAACCGGGTGGTGACAGCACGGACCCGGCTTCGTATCGTCCTATCACTTTGATTAACTCGGACGCGAAAATTTTGACCAAGCTGTTGGCCAATCGCCTTGCCCCACACGTAGCCCAGCTCGTCCACCCGGACCAATGTGGCTTTGACCCTGGTCGTAATACTGCGATGAACCTGCGCCGCTTGAACCACATTTTGCACGAGGTCCGGGGGAGGGACACTCCCCATGTGCTGGTCTCTGTTGACCTGGCTAAAGCCTTTGATACAGTGCATTGGGGTTACCTGATGCATGTACTCGTCAAGATGGGATTTGGTCCCAGCTTTCGGCAATGGATACGGGTCCTTTACAGAACGCCTCGGGCCAGAGTGCGACTGGGTTCAGCCCGCTCTGATGAGTGGACGTTAGGGAGGGGCACCCGACAAGGTTGCCCATTGTCCCCCCTTTTATTTGCTCTCGCGATTGAGCCCCTGGCCATATCCGCCCGCAGGGAGTTGCATGAATGGGGTATTGTGGTGGGGGACACCACTAATGTCATCTCCCTTTACGCCGACAATGCGCTTTTCTACCTGACCTCCCCGGTGGAGGCCCTCCCCGCTCTGTTGCGCCTTTTGGACCGCTTTGGTGCGGCCTCGGGCCTGCGCATGAATGTTAAAAAGTCCCTGGTGTTCCCATTGACCCCAGAGGATCTCGCCCCAACGGCGGATTCTTACTGTGCGGGCCTCCGGTGTGAATCTCTGGCGTTCCGGTACCTGGGTATTCAGGTGGCCGCTTCTGATGAGGCTCTCTTAACTCATAATATAGACAAGATTCTTGTTGCCCTCCGCAAGTCCGTTGTATTCTGGAATACGCTTCCTCTCTCCCTTATGGGCCGTCTAGCTGTTGCCAAGATGGTGATGCTCCCTAGAGTCCTCTACGTATTGCAGAATACCCTATGCCCGTTGCCCCCCCGGGTGTTCCGTACACTGAATTCGCTCCTCACGTCTCTTCTCTGGGCGGGTGGTCGCAGCAGGGTTGCGTTGCGCACGGTGACGAAGTGTTGGGATGCGGGAGGCCTTGAGGCCCCAAGGTTCGATTTATACTATTATGCTGCACAACTTCTCCCGGCGGCCAGATGGTTTGCTGACACCGAGAACTGGGAGTTGGCATTATTGGCGGGAGTGGCCTCGGAAAGGGTGCTACAGGAAGCTCTGATGCAGGGCCGGGGCGCTGATGAAGCACTGCCCTATGTCGTCAGGCATACGGCCCATACCTGGCAGCAGTTCGTTGAGCGCGTGCTGCGGCGGGCGCCATTCCATAGGGAGCTCCCCCTTTGGATCCTGGCCCCACTACTTACGATGGAGGCGAGTATGTCTTTCCGGGAGTGGCGCCTGGGCGGTTGCGAAACTCTTGCGGATCTTTACCCGGACGACTCGTTTGTGTCCTTTGAGAGAGCAGCGGACTCCTTTGGACTGCGTGAGGGCCAGTACCTGCATTATGGATGTCTCCGGGATGTGGCCAGGACGACATGGCCCCAATTCCCAGAGGCGCCCGAACTCACTAACACCCTAGACGTCATCTTGTCCTGTGGCAGGGGCAGGAGACTAATCTCCCTTCTTTACTCAGCGATGCGCAGGGACTCGACTCCCCCATTGATGCCTGCTTGGAGGGCTTGGGAGGCGGACCTGGGGATAGCATTAGACCCGGCCCAGAGGAAGCGAATAGGGCTGTTGACTCGTAAAGTGTCCTGCAATGCGCGGTTCAAATTGATACATTTTAATTTTCTCCATCGCACATATGTGACACCTGCCTCCCTCCACCGCATCTCTTCGGATAGAAGCCATAATTGCCCGAGGTGTAGTGCAGCGCGGGCGGGATTCCTTCACCTAGCCTGGGAGTGCCCCTTGGTACATGACTTTTGGGTGGCGGTGGTGGCACATATTGCCCGGATTACACACCTTACCATCACACTGGAACCGCTTCACTGTCTACTTGCCCTGGTACCCAAGCCCAGGAAGAGGGGACTGTCCTACAAATTGCTCCAACTCCTATTGGTTCTGGCGAGGAGGCGGGTGGCCATTACCTGGATGGGACGGGGGGCACCTGAAGTCACTAGTTGGTTGCGGGACGCTAGGGAATGGGCCTTAGCGGAGGAGACGCATATGCAGAGCACACGCAGGGATGACAAACTCCAGGATGACTTACTCGCTTGGAGGACCATGTGTATCGAGGGGATGGAGGAGGATGACTCTGACGCGACTAGTGCGGAGCTGTTTTCCCCCGCTCCCTCGGACTCTGATGATGGTGGGGAGGGGTCCGGGGTGGACTGTCATGAGGTAGTGTAGCTGCTCTATGGGCCATGTCGACATTCCTTGTTGTGTACACCTATCTGTCATTGTGATTACCATCGACCACATTCTACTATGAGGATCGCCTTGCAGTGGGCCCTTGCCTACATCTCCTTACGAGATTACACCAATGCCACAAATGCCATTCATGAGGGGAGGGGGGGGGGGGGGGTGGTTTATTATTGTTATGCTGTTGTTTGTGTTGATGCAGCTTCATAAAAAGTAAATTGGCGACGATATTGAGATTTTTCACGGGATTCTGGGAGCACAAGAACGTATTCCTGTCATAGTCTTGCAGGTTTAACGAGATGCCGCCCTGCCTCCGGGATGTGGGCCATTCCTGGCTGGGTACCTCCCTTTTTTATTTCTTTGTATTTTTGGATCTGGCCTATCTGATTTATACGTGTCAACTGACCTGTAAATTGTATAATTGGTGCTGCTTTATTCTCCTCGCCTACAAAAATAAAGTTTATAAAAAAAAAAATTATGTCATCCAGTGTCCCATTACCTTATCCAGTGCCTTATTTAGAAGTTCTTCCAGTCTATCCTCCATAGTATTCTCTGAAGGTTCAAGGGACATGGCAGACGGTAAATATTATTTAAGATTACTGGGCTCAGTGTAAGGAAACAGCTGCTCTGACAGTTTGTTGGACTGCAACTGCCAGAATTCAAGCAGTTTGCCCAATCAGTTAAAATGGCCACTGTAGTGTCTTTACTAAGGTGTCCCAATCTCCTAAAATGGCCCGGCACATACAGAGTGTGGCTGACCATCTCTTAAGGGTCTTTCTTCTAATTGTGTGGTCCTTTCTTTATTGTTGTGCCTCGGATGATCTCTTTTTTTGGTGTTATTTATAAAACTGTACGATAATTGCGTATCGCACCGTTGCCTTTATTTACATGGGCCAGCAGTCGCTGAGGGGAAAGGAGGGCTGCTGGCATCTTTGTTAAGTAGAGAGACTTTCTTTCGTTGCCACGCCTGTGAGAAGACTCTACTGGACTGCTGCCGATGGGTGCGCCCCGCTTGCATAGCTCAACGGCCTCAGTGGGAGGTGACCTTAGCGAGATGGTCTATATTTTTTTCTTTCAAGAAGCTCCCGCTACTATGGCAGTGGGGTACGGGCTCACACTTCAAAGAAATCTGGCCGCAGCAACAAGTGGCGTGGGGTCGGATTTAGAAAAAAAAGATCGGTACGCAGCAAGGGAGTATTTCTCTGCCTTAAGGAGCCGAGAGAAACGCTGAAAAGTTGTGTCGGGTACAGAGGAAGTAGGACTTCCGACCGACGCTGTAAGAGAGGGGAAGTTAAATATAAAAATACAACCACACTCCTTTCTAGGGTTAGGAAAAGACATTGGGAGACATGGGAAGTTACACAATAAACTGGTTGAGGGTGTTGGTACAAGGGTAGGAGGGAGATATTACTCTTATTTTCTATAGGGGAGGGTGGGATATCTCAAGGTGAAAAAACACAGTAAGACGCCGATTATGATGCGGCCTGTACAGGCTCCGACCTTAGGGCAGAGCCTTTATTGCCGTGTAGGAAGGAGGAATCTGACTATATGGTTACCCCCACTTTTTACCTGTGTTTTAATGGTTTTCAACTTAGTTGGACTGGGATCCTGCTATTCAGGGCCCCAGTCTATCTGCTTGCTCTATAAAATGGATTCCATGTACTTTAGGTACATACCAGATTGGCTACTGGGTCACCCTTGTGAGCCCCTGTATATGTTACCTTAGGTACCCAGGGCATAGGGACCCCAGAGGCCTACCAGGGGCTGCAGCATGTCTTGTGCCACCCCTGGTTAGCCTTCCAAACTGACACCACAGGTATGTACTTACAGCCTGGGTAAGGTGGTGTAAGCACCCCTCACTTAGATATAGTATACCTATATCTACCTTATATAAAGACACATAGTAACCTATAAGTCACTCCTATGGCAGGCCTTGACAATCCTGAAGGCAAAGTGCTTGGTTTTGTGTGAGAGGGTGCCCTAGCATGAGCTGAGCCCCTCTGCAGCTTTCGGAAACATCTCCTTATGGCTCTTTCATGATATAGCCATACCATATACTCTTAAGTGCATTATAATCCTTGCGGTTAATGCTAACTTTGGTTTGGCTTTATCAAAACATGTTGTGTAAGGTGTCAAACACTTTGGAATACTACCGCCGCCGAAGCATTCCACCTTTCTAGAGGGAGAAGACATGCAGTTACTGGTAAACCTGGTTAAAGTTAAACAGCAACACAAAATGGATGTGGCTGCAACAGACACGAGTCTGCCCTCCTGCTGCTGGACAAAACTATGGCAGGGGAGGCCTGGACAATAGGTTTCCTGTCTAGGGAGGTGCTGGCACCTCCCCAGACAGGCTTTAGTGGATTGGGGCAGGGTGGGTTGCATTCAGTGAATGCTTTTCAGACAGTGCCTGCGGCACACAAGGTGCTCCATGCATTTCCCAGTTCAAACAGGTTGCTGGGGCGCTCAGCCCCAGCTCTGGCGCGAAACTGGACAAAGGGGAAGGGGTCGGGGTCTAACCACCCCCTCCCCAGGTCCACCCATAGGAGGGACCTTCGAGTTAGTCCAACCCCTAAACTTACTGTAAGTATAGAAACCCAGTCCCTAGGACTTTAGATTACCCTGGACAAAACTCTGCAACATATATCTTGGACCTTTGACATTCCATTTCGAATGGAAGACAGAAGAAACCTCCCTTGTGGTCAAGGAGTGACCCCCCTGTTCAAACAGGCACTAACTGCATCTTTGACGGTCTGCATTTTCGAGGCTCCCGCCGGATCCCGAAGAATCTGCGACACAGGACACAGACTTCCAGACATCTCTGATGCTGACCTGCACTCCCAGCAAAGCTGAGACCTGTAGCAGACACGAGAGACGAAGGCCCGGAACTCCTGGACATCCTGCATCTTTGCAACTGCACCTACTTCCCGAGGTATCCTGAAGTTGTTTATTGGGGTATTTGAAGCCCCTGTCCCGTGCACCTTTTGCACCGAAGCTCAGAGGCCTACACTCCTAGAGTGCCCCGTGGGCCCGCTTTATGCATTTCCGCTCGAGGCCCCTTTGCGGTTCTTAGTCCGTTGGCTAGCGAGCCCCCACGAAGGGCCATCTTTGATTTAGTGAGCTCTCCTGGTTGCTCCAGACATGCTCCCTCTCCTCTCCAAGAGGAGTCCCTCAGACCTTGTTGGTCTGCATCGAAGCCAATCTGGTCATCTTGCGTGGGTTGCTGTTGTCAAGGCTTGTTGGGTCCACTCCGGATTCAGACACTGCAGTCAACTAGATCCTTCGTGGGACAGCTCAAACCCAGCTCCTGGTCGTCGTCGGCCTCCTGGTCCTCTTGGCTGAAGAGTCAAGCTTCACCTATTTCACCTGAAATCACCCGACATCGGCTAGGATCTTCTCCTCGCCATCCTGGTCACTGGCTAGTGACCCAGACTCGGTCTCCTCTGGTTTCAGGTTCCTCACATCTCCGATCCACCCTTGGATCCACCCAGACACTTTACCTCTGGTCGCCTGCAGCATTTCTTCGCAGCTCTGTAACGACCGGATTCTTGGACCAGATGGGATCATCTCCTCAGAGCACCTCCAACCCAGTCGGAACGTAATCACCTCCCTCCTTAGAACGTATTTACAATAGGTATATATATAGATATCTTGTACCTAAGGATGGGGAAATAGCAATATACATGCATAGGTTTTCTACAATATCCCACTCATACCAGTTAGTCTCACGGCAACTTAGGCCCAGACAAGTCTACCCTAGGGCAGTTCTGATTAGTTACCATTACACACTGATCACCATCAGTGCTCACTCGGCAAGTCGCAATCCTGCGTGCCTATACACTAGGCTGCAGCCCTAGTGCTCTCTTCCTCACAATCCGGTCCACAATCTGGCGGACCTAAGCACTGGTGTCCCCCCCAGTGTTCTCTCACTCACAGCCCGATCCGCAATCCGGCGGATCTAAGCACCAGTATCCCACCTGGTGTTCTCATTAACGCCGCTTACCAACGACGATCACTCTCCTATGAATACCTTTGGAAGGAATCTCTCATTGGCTACTCGGGATAGGATACTACAATAACAGGAATTACCACAATTTGCCGAATTAAAGCATGTACCCTCTATTCTTTACATCAAATGGTCCCTCTCTCCCTCATTGTTCAGTCACCTCTTACCTGACCGGGAATTACATCCGTTCATGAAAACAATGCCTGACTAGAAGACCAGGTTACCCTGAGTGAACAAGAATACGAGGCACATGTTGGTTCACTAAGAACTGGGGTATTTTATTACAATGATTATAAAAACACAATACTATACTATAACATATATCCTGCAAAGAAAAGTAAAAGGTTAGAATGTGCACACTATGGGGTATGGGCGGACGTCACCTTATGGACACGAAGTCGGGGTTCGGCAGTAATCTAGGTTCCCTTCTCGTCTGTGCCTTGGCTCGTCTTAGAATCACACCTCAGCAGTCACGAGTACACGTCTGCACCGCTATGCTCTGTCTTCTCTGCCTTCCTCCAAGTCACTGGAACCTTCCTTTTATTCGCTGCTGTCTCTCTCTGCCTCTGGTCATTCTGCCTTCAATCTCTCTCAGAGAGTATCAGCTTCATGATCTTTCTCGGACTTCAAAATGGCGACTGTCTGCCTGGAAATAATTAATGGCATTGAAGCTATCGGCTAGCTGCCACCTACAGACTGACTGACTCACAGCCTAACGCTTTCGCTAATATGGAAGCTTGTCCTTTCATGGAAAGTTACGGCCAGTAACCTGCTGCCCACCAAATTCTTGTACCTCCCCGTACCAAGGACACGTTCCCAGCCGGCCGGCCTGATGTTGTGTCTTCGGAGTGGAGAAAAATACAGTCTTTCGATAAGGGCCAGCCTGAGCCTGTTCTCTCCAAGCGAACAACACTTCGAAACTAAAACATTACACTTGACCTAGAAGCATCTCAAGCTGCCGGGGTAGAAAGCAAGATGGAGTCTCTCCCGTTTGAGGCCTACAAGGACCGAAATAAGCATAACTCCATAGAAGGTATACTAACACTCTTGCAAAAGGACGGATTATCACTAATACTAATGAATCTATCCCCTAACATAAGTTTATAAGCCCTGATCTAAGGAAAAGGGTACGAAAGTGCATTACTGTGCCTTATGAATAGGCCCTGTCTATAGTTCTAATCCCTGCACTAGAATGATAATAGACTAGAGTCATATCCAATCATCCTCCCTCAAAGGAGGGCCAAAAAAGTCGGTCAGAACAAGCTCTCAATAGGAATCGACGACGAAACCAGACACCTAAAAACACCTATGCACCCGGCTTCCCTGGACGAGGTAACACGAGTACTCCGGTGCTCCCATGGGTCTTGACTCTCGAAGTGTCCTAGTCTGAAACGGTTCCATCGTAGTTCACCTAGAAGTGCCCTTAATCTTTCAAATTGTAACTTGTTCGTTCTCCATAGTCAATGGTGATCCGCGGCTGTGTTTAGACACTGCACTCGTCCCCAGTGGGCCTCCTGCATTCTAACCTTAGGTGGTTATAGCGGTTCTACAGGCCCTAGGCCTGTATGCCCCTAGGGCATAAAATATACTGTGCAACTTATTGTATGCTAATTAAGTTCCTTGTATTGTACTTTTACCTCTGACCTCATAAAGAGCCCAGAGGGGTTGTATTTAGAATAACTACATATACATTTGATATATACCTTGTGTGGTGTGCTTTCATTTGATCATTCAAGAGATTATAATTGGTAAAACAACTAGCTTAACTCGCCTGAAGGCTGCTCTCCACAGCTACCACCAGGATAGCTTTCTATAAGGTTGACTTTACAACCTACCATCAATAAGGGTCGTTTGGACTGGTGCAAGGTGCCCACTAGACTAGTGGACAACATATACCAGGCCAACTTCTCACAGGCCGCATCATAATGTGCCAGTTGGTTTACTTTCCGACCACCTAATCAAGATGAGATAAGAAATGGGCGGTTGGAAAGTAAACCGGCCGGTCATTACGGCTGGCTTCCGACGGGCTCTCGAGCTCATCCGCCAGATGGCAGTCAGCCTGTAATTTCAAGGGCCGGTCTGTCCGACATGGAAACCATGTCGAAAGCATGTTTGGGAGCCCCCAGCAAGGCCTCCTTTGATGCACAATCTCTGGTTGGAGGCAGAGGGGGCATCTATGGTGCACCCCTGTTGATTCCTGCACGGGCTGCAGGGTGCAGGGATGAACCGCACTTTCAATTTCACTATCAGAGCATGCATTACAGACGATTTACAGCCAGAATGCATGCTCCCATAGTGTTATATAGTCACGCGACATAACAGTGTTCAACCGCATCCTAATGAGGCAGTTTGGACCGCCAACATCGATATCAGCCCTAAGTATTATAAAGGCTGTACTTATCGTATGAGCAGAAGCAACACCGAAAGGGAGAACACTGCATGAGGCGGAACTTTATAGCCTATTAAATTTTTTTTGAAGTTCTATATTCTTCATTGGTGGCTGCTGCGAGTTGGCAATAAAGGAGATTTGCATAATGTAAGCTTCCGGGTTATGCCATAAAATCTAACTCAATCAGTTCAAAAGCTTTCGAGCTTTAGTCGCAACTGCCAATGATGACCACTTGCTGAAGACTCGACCATGCGGTTGCAACTGTTATCATCGAGCATCTTTGTGCAACTGTCATTGAAGCCCACACTGTCAATGACAAGTGGCACATTGGAGACCTGACAAACTGATTAACTCTATCAGTCATTGGCTCCAATGAGGATGCCCTACAGCTCCGTACAATTATAGCTTGTGCTATAGGAACGGGTACTCCGAGCACACCACCACCAAGTACGTATAGCAGGGCAGAGGAATGTGCGGTCTAAAAAATATAGTTTTTGCCTGGGTGAACTCCTTGAGGCAAAAGTCACTGAACTGATACATAGTAGTCAGTGGGGTACCCCAGAGTCTGTGCTTGATTAATACCATTGCTCATACAGGGGACTAAAGTATCTAGAACTCTTATAGAGAGTAGAGGCTACCAGAGGTCCGCTGCGCTATTCTGGGGATCGTACAGTGCAAACGTGTAATTGTACCTTTATTGAACTGGGTGGTATTTTTTGTTGTGACCTTGAAATATTTTTTCTTACTAAAGATAAGTATTAGGCTAGACATAATATTATTGTGTCTGTTGGGTCCTGAGTGCCTGCCGCGCCTCCTGCCTCTGTCAGAAGCTTTTGACTCCTCGACCTTGCTATCCTGGGAGTCAAGGTCAGAAAGGGATATCTGTGGCCTGTTTCATAGCCACTGTAAGACAGACCTCAGGACACCAGAGGCAAACAACCTCAACCAACATGTCCATCAGCCCCTCTCTGACGTTCGTCCCTCCTGCCCCTGATCGTGGTCTGGCCATGCTCAAACTCTGAGCCTCGTGTCCAGGGCTAGGATCTGGTGCACAGGGTTTTACAGCAATTAACGGGCACTCAGCTGTCAATACTATCAGGGGTATAGCGATAAGTGAGGTAACAACCACTAAAGAATGAAGAGTGCACATTAGGAGAAACACTTCATGAAAAGTGTAGGAGGGTTTATCAGATACCATGAAAGGTTTATGGCAATGACACCCTTGTTAAATGTATCTCTACAGACACCCCCTGTTGAATACTTAAATATCACAACCAATGGCAGTGTTAGAGCGGTGATAAATGTGCACCAATATTGAAGGGGCTTCCACGTTACAGGCCTGCACCTTCTCCCATCCTGAGGCAGAGCTAGGTGCACTAGATATCCTGGGACATTCCAGTCAGCTATGGCCTATCCCTGTAAGAAAGGTCTAATGAAGCCATAAAAACTGACACGTCAAACTATGGCCGATTATTAAGACTGTTGCAGGATAATCTTACAATGATGATTGAGCAAAACAGAGAATGTCCAAGCTCAGAGGCTGAAGCTGAGCTATGCCCATTTCATTTCTAGAATTAGAAATGCATATGTCCTGAAGAAGGCAATGTAAATGTCCCCAAACGTGCTAAGTTTAGAGGGCATTTGGTTTAGATGAACTATTCTTGGGTTAAAACTCATGTACACAATGTTGCAGCTTCCATGCTTGTTTTATTACTGATCATATCCAAAGAATTGTGTGGGTTTGCTTATTGATCTGCACATCTATTGACATACTAAGTCTACGTGTTGATTTTCAATCGTACTACTAAGGGGTGCTCATATGATGTAATACCCACCCACCAGGGTATTTTTATCTCTAGGACTCAAAGTCTAGAACAATTATCAACCACAGTACATCAGAGCACACCCGATCGATATATCTATGATCCAACAAGATAGTGAGACAAAAAATGGTGGAGATTCTTCCACAAAATGAGTCCCAATTGTCCTTGTCAAGTGTCCTTTCAATAAAGTTTCAAGCACAATCCTGAATCAGGTCTTTTCCGTTTAACTTTTATTTCCAATTTTCCAAACACACGAAGAACAGCAGCCGACACGCGTTTCGCCCACTGGGCTTTTTCAAGGCCCTGAATTGAATATTTATCGTTTTATTTCCATTGCCAGTGAATGTTCAGCTGAAAGTCACGACTACAAACACAGATAGAAAAGACACAGACACAGAACGGACGTATCAAGGTCCGAAAACGCACACAAGCTTTTAAGAATGGTAGCGATTCTCAGGATCAGGAGGTAGCTTCCGAAACAATTGCACAGTTTGAAAAAAAAAAAAAATCGCTGCTCTACTACGGGCCAAACGTCACTTGCTACTGTTTCTGCAATAACTTAACACGGAAGCCTCCCTTCGACAAGCCAGGCCAGCATTGATTGGCAGAGGAAATAGCACGATAAATATTCAATTCAGAACCTTGAAAAGCTCAGTGGGCGAAACGCGGGTTGGCTGCTGTTGTTCTTCGTGTGTTTGGAAAATTGGAAATAAAAGTTAAACGGAAGAGCCCTGATTCAGGATTGTGCTTGAAACTTTATTGAAAGGACACTTGACAAGGAGAATTGGAACGCATCTTGTGGAAGAATCTCCACCATTTTTTGTCTCACTATCTTGTTGGATCATAGATAGTGAGCGGGTGTGCCCTGATGAACTGTGGTTGATCATTGTTATTTACTTAGATGAACTCTCTTGGATGTTCTGTGGTTTGCTGATGTATATACACAATACCATAGCATGATTACACTGATAAAAACCTTTGTTTAGGAAGGGGCTTACACCAGGCTTGCTCAGTCTGATGGATGTATAGACCATTACTGATCCCCGCATACACAACCCACAGAGGTACACACCCACACAGAACCACACATACATTTCCAGACTCACACACAAACCTTGTACAAACTCACAGGTGGATATCCTCAGTCCATGCATGCACAGACTCACAGCACAGAGGCCCACATCCATGCATATATATACTCCCACACAGGTGCATATAAAGTCACACAGATGTATAACTCCAGATCCATGCATACACACTCCCAGAGGTACACACTCATACAAATGCACACATTATGTGCACACTCACACACAAACCTTGTAAAGAGTCACAGATGGATATCTTCAGACCATGCAGGCACAGAATTACACATCCATACATATATATACACACACAAAGATGCTTCTAAAATCTCATGGTTGTGTAACTCCAGACGTATGCATATATCACACCTTGTGATACGCAAACTCATAGAAGCATCCACATACGCAAGTACAAACCCACAGACTAAAGCATACACAACTCTCAACCACACATGCACATAGACACAAACGTATTTGCATACTCTGTCTCAAAACCTATATATGCATATGCAGACACACACAAGCACTAATGCAAGCCCAAAAAACAGACAGATATAGAGATGCTCAGACAAGCATGCACTCCATCAGTTAACTCCAGGTAACTCCAGGGCCATCCATACTTGAACAAATACTTAGACACGTGTCTAAGTGTGAACATGCACACACACACATGCACGTGCACACACACACACAGGCACGTACTCACAGTCAGATAATGCCACACCTGTGCAAATACTCTAACACACACAGTGTGAGTGTGTAAGTACTACCTTAGTATCAGAAGAGTAATTCTTGATTTTATGATTTTTTTAGGATGAACCCTTGGCCGAATGCATTCCCAATATCCAAGTGCAGTGACTCCTGTCAGTATATTCATTTGCTGGGGACCATGACACAGTTTGTAGGGTGACTCATCAGCCTATGTGTTCTTGAACTCTAAGAGATCACAAAAAGACATCGGCAGGGACATACACAGATACACAGAGACACAGGACTCACTGCAGCCACTCACTCTCATGGTTTGATACTGTTCTTCTTCCTTGGTTTTGGACTCCTGAAAATATTTGTCCTCATTCTTCAGAAGATACAGCCACTCTTGAAGTTTTAGCTGCAGAGATGAAAGTGCAAGAAATAAGTGTTGATATATGGAGTGCAGTCTTTTTTTTTATATTAAAACATTTTATTGACTTTAACAGTACATAGCGGGCGGTGCTCGAACCATACATTTTGGATACAGTTCACATGAGATGGTACCAATTATATTCAAACAACATTGCCTGTGAACATACAGGCCCAATAACTAAACTTGGCACAGGTTACTATATGTTTCACTATTAGTAAAATGTTCAGGTGTACATGTTTAGATGACAGAGCGACTCATCTTACCTAAATATTGGTCCAGTTTGATTTGATTGCCTCGTTTAGGTAGGGTCTGATGGGAGGCAAGTCTTACTGCGGTATGTTGCCCAGTGAGACCATATTTTCGTGGAAAACCACACGCCTGATTTTTTTTTTTTAAATCTGTTTTATTGGTACACGTGGCATACAATTACATTTCTTGTGCGCTTAATTCAAAGGGGAAACAACAATTGGAATAGTTCTTACATCATCAATGTGAACGTTGGCGACTTTAGAAAACCAAGAATTGCACTCACTGTTAATAAATACCATCCGTTATCTTGGGGCGGTCCCTACATTCACCAAATCATTCGCTCCATTGCTTCTATACAGTGTAATGCGCTCTGCTCGCCTTACTATGGTGCCAGACCTCACCCGTCAGGGCGGGCAGCTTGATGGCCAGCCGCGCCCCCGGTGCTCACGACCCACTGGTTGGTGACGTAGCAAGTTGTCTCTCAGTAGTGTGAATAACCAGCCGGGCCCGGCTCCAAGCAACCTGCACATGTACCGTGGCCGGCTAGGAGGTTTAGTAGTCCGCCTCCGTGAGGCAGAAGTTTGCAGTCGTGGTTTGCATGTGAGCCGCACTCCTGTGTGTCGTCGCCGTGTGTCGAAAGTGAGAGGTGTAGGCGGGAAAGGTAGATCCGGCGTGGACAACTGGGGGGTGTCCTGTGCCGTTAACGCCACCAATTCAAACTGGGGAAAACAGGAGAGTAGGTGAGGGTGTGAAGAGTCCGATCTCGGAGTAAGGGGGGGGGGGGGTGCTGCAGTATTGGTTCTACCTAGGCATCTTCGGGTGTGGTAGACTTGCGGGGTGCTGGCCCTGAGTGTGCTCGGGGGAGGAGGCATCGGCGGTGTGTAGTGGCTCTGGGTCCCGGGTGTGGGCGCACCTGTGGGGTCGAGGGTATATGTGGGCTTCGCTGATCAGTGGGGGGGGGGGGGGGGTGGGTAGGTCGTGTGGGTGGGCGGTGGGTCGCTGGGGTGGTATTTCATGTCCATATATGTGTGGCTCCCGATACTCCCCGCTCTCGCACTCAGTCTGTGATTTGGGCCTGACCCCCCCTTGTCCACTGGGGAGGAGCTATCTCCTTACAATATCCCTTTATCATGGCAAGCTCTGGTGAATGTTCTCAGGAAGCCCTCCCATACCTGAGCTATCGGTATGGCCCTCCGCCCCGCTGTTTCCTCCCTACATAGCACCGTGCCTTCTGCGGTCGCCCAATAGATGAGAGAGGCGCACCAATGTTTCGGCAGGGGCGGTTCCACGGCCTTCCAGTGGCGGGTTATGAGTCTCTTGGCTGTTATCAGCCCCAGATCCCAGAACCTCATATGTGCTTTGTTATGTTTGGTCCTGGTTAGAAGGCCCAGTACACAGGTGTCCCAGTCGTGTCGTTGGCCCAGCGCTGTCCCTTTTGTCAACAGCGCGGTAACAGCGTGCCAGTACGTCCGGAGCTTGGGACATGCCCACAGCATATGCAGGAGATCCGCGTCCAGGAGCGCGCATCGCGGGCATTTGGAGGTGTTCAAACCAAAGTAGCGGTTAACCTTGTCCGGGGACAAGTATGCTCTATGCATGATATAGAACTGTATGATTTTGAATCTCGAGTTGCGGGGGACGTGTTGCGGCCCCTCTAGTATCCTTTCCCATTCTTTATCCGACCAGTCCCGAAAACCACACGCCTGATACACTCCGATTTCAGCCTCCATGCATTTGTCCGCGGCCTTTCTCCACCCACCCATTGATGGAGGGGAGGGACCCTTCCATGTTTGGGCAATGCCCCGCTTGGCAAGTGTGAGGCCCAAAAATAGTAGATGTTGTTTATAGCGATTACCCCCTATCCCTTTGGTGCTGTGAATCAAGAAAAGCTTGGGATCGAATGGAAGACGCCAGTACAGGACCCGACCCAGGCATGCCAAAATGGTTACATTGCCCCACAGCTCCAGACCGTGTGTGGGAAGGTCCCCTCCGATTCTCCGCATCTGAGACATATGGGGGACTGGATAATGCCCATCTTCCAGAAGGGGGAGCGGGTGTAGTATGCTCAGTGGAGGTATTTAACATGGATTATGCTGTAACATGTGGTTATAGTGGAAACTCGTGACTAGCTAGAGCCTCAGTCCAGGCATCGTCTGTAAGGTCGGGGATGTCTGCTTCCCACGCATCTCAGGTTTTTTGTACTGTGGTTTGGATATGGGTAGTCAGTGTCTGGTAGATTTGCCGGATCTTATGCGTGCCAAGATCCCCCATTAGTAAACGTCCCTCTAGGGTGTGAAATTCTGGTAGACCTCCAGCGAACAGATTAGGGGAGTCAGGGCGTGTCTCAGCTGCAGATATTTATAAAACTGTGTCCAGTGAAAGTGGAATTCTATCTGCAGTTGCTGAACGATTAGAGAGTGTCCCATCAGAATGTCACTCAGAATAGAGATTCCAATGAGGTCCCAGGCTCGGAAGCTTGGAAGTCCGGCAACAGGTCGCAGGTAGGTACCCTGCTACAGAGGGGCTGTCTGCGTCAGGCGCCCGTCCCAGCCCATTTTATTCATGATATAACGCCAGAGCTGGATGACAGTTCTGCAGGTGGGGGTTGAGTGGCCAAGGTTTTTACGACTGTGGAGGAGACTCAAGGGGGGGTACCCTTTATTGCATGTCACTCCACAGCAAAGGCTGGATCTGTGTAGGAGCTGTACCACCACTCGTTGATATTCAACAGATGAGATACCACATAGTAGGCATATATATCGGCCACCGCAATCCCGCCACAGTACGTCGACTGGGTGCAGGTTCATAGTGCAACACGGACGATGCCCCCTCCCCAAAGGAAATTGTTAAGGAGTGCATTAACCTGGGCGAACCACGTGCGTGGATATCGTGGGACAAGGCGAGATGAAGACCCCCGGATATTTGAAGCCCTTGGTTGCGTGAGAGAACTGCGAAGCCCAGGAGACGCGCCCATGGTGACCGCAAACTGGAAATAACACGGACTTCGCTGGATTGTCTCCAAGGCTGGAGGTCTCCCCAAACACTCAAAGTATCGAGAAAATCCGGGATCGGTTAAAAATAATAATACCTTGTCTGCATATAGCGCAATACTGTCGGACCGGTCTTGTGACCATTCATACCCACAAATTAATGGGTCCAGCTGCACCCATGTAGCTAAGGGCTCTGTGGCGAGCACAAATAGCTCTGCATGCAGGGGGAAACCCTGCCTAAAACCCTGACGTATTGGGAAGGGTGCGGACCGGAAGCCTGCTACCCGCACAGAGGCTGAGAGCTCTGTGTGTAATAATTGTATGTTAGACAAAAAGCGTAAGCCAAAGTTGAGAGATCAGAGGAGCTGAAAAAATATGTCCAGCTCAGGGAATAAAACGCCTTATCTATATCAGCCAAAAGAATGGCCGCAGGGCAGCCCAGCTCCGGTGCCTTCACAATGGCATTGTGAACCTGCCTAATATTGTGCTGGGTAGACCGGTGCAGCATGAAGCTGGCCTGGTCGGGGTGGATCAGTTTGTGGATACACGTGTGGAGGCGGTCAGCAAGGACCTTACCCATCAGTTTGGGTTCAAATTTAGGAGGATGGGGTGGTAAGAAGATGGTTCTTCTGGGGGTTGGCCTGGTTTAAGGAACACCACTATCTTGGCATGGCACCAATCAGGAAGTAAGATGTGCTGCTCCAGAGCCTCATGGAGTGCATGCAAAAGAGGTGGCCGAGCTGCGCCATGTGTCACTAGGAAGTCACTAAGGAAGCCATTGCTGTCAGGCGCGCGACCCGCGTGCATGTTGGATAAAGCCGCATCGAGTACCTCTGTGTAATGGGGGCATCTAGCTGGTCGCGCAGGTGGTCTGGGAGATTTTTGGGTGATCCGTCTGTTGGAAATCCCCTCATTTTCACGCGCGATATGAGTTCCTTCTGCTCGTATAAGGAGGCATAGTTTGCCCTTCGACGACTGTGTCGGGGTAGTACAAAGGACTCTGTCTGCGTTTCGCAGTGCCGACACCGAGGCGGGGGACATCGCCGCCTGACACAAACGATGAAGCATTTTGTTTGATTTGTCACCCCATTAATAAATCCTATGTTGGGTCGCTAACCAGATCTCATACATCTCATTAGTGAGATGCTGATGGATTTGTTGTTGTACTTGGAGGAGGCTGCATTGTGGTATTGGGCCCGAGGTCTCTGCAGCTTTGGATTTTCTAGGTCTACCATTTGTGAAAGGTGCTTGCCTTTTTTCCTGCACTAAAGTTGATGTCCACCCCGGGAACAGTGGGTTTAAGGGCTTTCCACAGTAGAACACTGGAGGGGGCAGTGCCCAAATTGGACAATAGATAGTCTGTAATTGCCTGTCGGAGAACGTCTTGGTAACCCGGGTCGCCGAGGTGCCAGGGTGACAAGCATCATCCGAAGGGGGGGTTTGTTTGCCCAATGTGGAGTCTAAGTAGATCCGGGGGTGGTCGGAGAGGCCTCTGGGCAGGATAGACATGTGAGGCCCTATGTATGTGGCTGCATGGTAAGAAGAAGTAGTCAAATCTGGATAGGGAGTAATGTACTGCTGAAAAGAACGTGGCGGGCATTTCACCCAGGTGTGGTGGTAGCTGGTGGAGTTTGGATTCTCCAGATTGGTGCCTATGTCCTGACTCACGTCGGCGGTCCAAGGTTGACATGGCTTCAATGCAGTTGACGCCCAGTATTATTTGTCCATCCGGGAGTTCTCCCCACAGTGGTATGATTTTGTCAATGAAAGTGTGTCCTAAAGGGGGAGGGGCGTAAACGCTGCCTATGGTTATTGTTTTGCTGTATAATGTACCTGTCGCTATGGTGTATCGTTCCCCTGGATCTGACCAGAGTTTGGACAGAGTGAAGGGGATACTGCGGTGCACCAGAATGGCCGTTCCGCGACAGCCGCCTGTGAACCCTGAGTGATCTACTGTGTCATAACCAAACCGGGCCAGACATGGGGCTTTATTGCCTAGTAGATGGGTCTCTTTCAGTAGGAGTATAGCCGCTTCCCAGCGTTTGGCTTGCTGAAGGACAGTGCTTCTCTTTTTTTTATTGAGCATACCTCTAATGTTCCACATTATAAAGTTCAGACCCCCAGGCAGGGAATTACTTGTGTGCGCGGTCATCTGTCATCTAGGAAGGTTCCCAGCTAGGATGAGCGGGTGAAAATGTACTGGGTTCCCTGTGCCTATGTGTGAACTAAAATAACTTGAGTCCAGGAAATCTAAACATCCCCGCCACCCAGCCCCCACCCCAATACCTCCACCAACAAGGAGTATCTGTTGCGGTTGGTGAGAGCCCGAGGCCCCAACAGGGGTTGCCAGGGTACCTCTGCCAATAGAACCCAAACTTCTGGCAAAACTTAAACATAATTGTTCAGGGGGTGTTAGTGGCTCAAGGCCCCCAAGCCATATTTGCTCTCTAGGTGAGCCATAGTCTTCGGGGTGATAAATATCCTCAGTCAAAGCCATGGGCAGAAGAGGCAGGAGCAGTCACACTGCATTCATGACTCGTTGCCCTGTGTCTGGGAGCGCCATTTAGACCTCGACCAGTGCCGCCTTTTGGAGTTGACCCTCTTCGGACGATTCCTATGTGTACCCTGCGAGGAGTTAGACTCCAGAGGCGGTGGGGTGTGTAGTTTAGATGCACTGTCTCGCCGGCCCAAGTGAAGATTGCTTCCAGCTTATCAAAGAAGAGAGATTTAGAATTATATGTTATTCTCATTCAGGGCTGGGTAAAACAGCATATACTGCACATTGAGTTCTCCAAATCTGCGTTTGAAAGCTGTAAATGACTGGCGCTGCTGCAGCCGGCGGGTGTAGTGTGGGAAGATCATTATGTTCTGCGAATTGTAGAGCAGTTTATCCCTGTGGGTTCCTGCATATTGAAGGATGGTATCCGGGTCTACATAATTCAGCAGCATGTCAATTACTGGCCTGGGGCGTTCCCCCAGAGGGGGTTTCCTATTCAATGCCCTGTGGGCTCTCTCCACTACGAAACAGGAGGATAAGGAGTCTTTAGGCAGGAGGGATCTCAACCACTGCGAGAGAAAGTGTTCCATGGAGGAGCCCTTGCACCCCTACGGAAAGAAATTGAAGTGCAGGTTATTGCATAAGGAGTGGCCCTCTGCATCTTCAAAGCGGGACGTCACCTTTTTTTGCAGGGTTGCAACTGTGTCCTCCACCGTCGAAAGCATGGGTTTCCATCTATATAAAGGCGGATTTCAGTGTGAACTGCAGTTTGTGCTGGTATTCCTACTGCTCGGCTAGAAATTGTACCCGAGCTGAAGCTCGCGCTCGTGAACTTACCGTTTGGGATCGCAAACTTACCGTTCGCAAGTGGGGAAAAAACTCCACAGCACATCATGAAGCGGAGTTTTCTGCACTCTGTGAGCTCCACGGAGTTCAGAGTGCAGAAAACTCTGCAAACACTGCGAATGGAGCGAAGTTCACCGCCCAGGCCTAGATGCGATCCACATCCTTTCTATAATCTTGACGCAGAAAGGAGGCCCCCAAACCCACAGCACTGTTCTTTGTGTCTAGGGTATCGCGGATCTGAGTGCTCGCGGCCAGCAAAGCGGCGTTGTCGGAAAGAGGGCTCTTGGTGTCCGTGTTGCTTGCACCACCAAGGGCTGTTGCAAACTGGTCCAGGGTGCTTTGCTTGGAGGTGGGGCCCGCTGGTTTATCCTTGGCCATGATGAAAAAGGGGAGGTGGGGAGTGTCTACCCTGCTCCTGATTGTATTTCCTTCAGTTGAGGATTCTGGCAGGTATCTCCGCTAGTCGACGTGCCACCGGCCCCGTTGTCCCTCCAGGATGTTTTGGAGCTGGGCCCACAGCCTTCAAGTGTGGGTGGCCCACTCCACCAGCCCTCGATGGGGTGGTTCAGTATCCACTCCAGGGAAGGCCACCACGCGACATCAGGGAAGATCCCCAGTAGGCCCGGTTCCTCAGGGGGTGGGGGGGTAAAGGTATAAGCTCCGTACCACTGGCCTACCTGCTGCATTCCATGTGCTCAGTGGGAGAAGTTGGCCCCGTCCGGCAGCCCAGTGGAATAGTGGCACATCTCCTCAGCAGGCCCTTTATGTGAAGGGGCACCTCTGCTATACCATCAGCCGCGCCGCGACACCCTCAGCACAGGCCCAGAGGTAAATCGGTCTGCTGCAGCGTCGTCTTCCAGGCGGCTCGAGCCCCAGACAGTGGGCCCCAATGCCTGCCTCCACTGCTGTGTCTTGGTCCTCTTGAGCCCCACGAGCCCCCCTAGCAGGATGGTAGGAGCGAGCGGGCCCGAGCACCCCTACTGGCTCAGCCCGACCATAAGCAGGTCTCTTCTCATGGCCCTCAGGCCCAGCCAGCCACGAAGATGCGTCAACAGGGTCGGCCCAGGCACAGTCAGTGTCACCGTCTGCTCCGGCGCGCCTGGGTCGATGGGAATCCCTGGGGTGGCACCCGGCCCCGCGGGGCACACCCACGGCTCAAGGCGCCCGCAGAGCCCCTTTGAGCTGCACAGGGTCTACCTCAAGGACGCTGCACTACCTCTCGCGTCTGAGGCCCTTTGATGTGGGTGAGTCTTCTGTGTGAGGGCCAATGGCTATGCCCCAGCCATCAGGGGCCCCAACTTCCTGATGCACCGCCGCACGACACACATGAGGGCCTCCACGAGCCCCGCAGGGCCTTCAGGATCTCCCAGGCACCCACGACCAGATCTGGCTCCAGCCACGATAGCCCCGGCACCCGAGTCGTCAGCAAGTCCTGCGTGGGCAGCACTAACCCTGGGCGTAGTTTGCGTAGTAGCGTTACGCGTAGTTACGCGAAGTGCTAGTTTGCATAGTAGCGCTATGGGTAGTTACACGAAGTACACTTCGCACTACGCACACTATGTGTAGCTACGCAAACTGCGTAGTGCGGTAGGGAAATGATGTTTGCACTAATTGCACAGAGCCAGATGCTTGTCTGCACTTTGCAGTCATTGCAAACGGCATCTTGCACAGTGCAAGCAGTCATTTTCTGCCGCTCAAGTAGATTTGTACTCGAGCTGCAGCTTTCTCAACTCGGACTGGTAGTATCTCATAGCGAGTGGTCGCGAGCATACGTGACCAGTCGCAATGAGAAACCTGACCTCCCCGCGTTGAGAATCTCGCCGGGAGGTGTATTTTCCACGCTCGCGATCGGCAACTTGATGTTGCCGATTGCGAACGAGGAAATAGTCTCTCCGGGATGTTGATTTTGCTCGCTCGCAATCGCCAACTTGCCGTTGAGGACTGCAAGCAAAGAATGCCCGCTACTTGTTTTTGTACTGTGCTACGTGCAATTCGCGTAGTAGAGTAAACTACGCATGCTCCGCGAGAGTAGCGTAGTACTACGCCCAGGGTTAGGCAGCACTCCGGCTTCATCTTGGGCCGCACTCACCACGCCGGGCGCCCGAGACAGCACAATCTCGTCCTACGGCGCTGGACCGGGCACTAGGCCATGACTCCTCTGTCACCTGTAGTGTCCACTCTCGGTGTCAGATCAGCCACGGCGCCAGGATCAAGGACGCCTCTCTGCTTCGAGTGCAGGAGCAGCGGATTTGGCTCACTCAGGAGAGGGATATCGGCGGATTATTGCAGATCATGGCTTGGGCGGTCGGAGCTTCACTAGGCTGTATCCACCATGATGGATGTCTAAGCCACACCCCCATGGATTGCAGTCTTACTTACAAACAAGCATTTGCAATGCAATAGGTCTCGCATTTGCGAGATTTTGAGCTATTAGCATTGTAAATGACAATGCCTCTTATTTATGTGTTTTGAAACTCTTCAAACAATGACTGAGTACAAAGTGCACAGACATACAAAGCATTGTCATTTACAATACCAATAGGTGAAAGTTTCGACCTATAGCATTACAAATGCTTGTTTAACTTTATCCACCTTGCACAGGATCAGGGATTCTTTACAGCGTGATTAGAATACATTGGCAAAGTATATAGGTCACAAAGCGAGACCTATTGACTTTGCCAATGCTTATTAAGTAATGCGTCTAGTAATATAGACGTTTTCTTGATTTTAAACATGTGGTTACAATCATGATCACCTCCATCGAGTTACAGCTGCTCCCGAACCAAAACCGGGACTGAAACATTGGACATGACGCATGAATTGCACCAGCAGCTGTTTCCAGAAGGACTTTTCCACAATTACGGAATTATTTGGCAATTGTGTAATGCATTCACTCAATTCCTAATTGGCCTCTTCCCCCTTATAATGTGTGGGATCCCAGTGGCAGAACCTTCTGAGTGCCCAGGAATGGCCCCGAGCCTCTTTATAGCTATAAGGCGAGACCGAGGGCCACATTCATGGAACATGTGAAATAGAAACAGGACTAAATGGCAGATATCGATTACCTTTACATTTGCATTTAATGTTAAAAAATGGATTCGTGTTATTTGCCTGTAAACTGGCCCCGTTGTGGATCTGTTTCAACGGCCGATGGTAATTATCAACGGGGGTGGGGCCCAGCCCAGTCATACCACTGTCTGCAAAACCAAGAAAACATCTTTCAAAAATAAAGTTCGACAACTAGCAGGGCTGCTCTGCGTGTTTCTCCCTTTCTTCTTTACGAGGGCTCTACCCTTCTCTCTCTCTCTCTCTCCTGACAGGGGCGTGAAAGGACCGTAGGGTCTGGCGGAGGAACCCTGTCTACAAGAACCTGCTGGAGATCACGTGCCCCGGGCCCCTCCCTGACGAGAATCGAAACTGAACAGAACTTGACACAGAGCAGAATGAATGCCAGAGTGAAAGATTGACCCTGATAAGCGCTATACCGCAGGAGTGACAGACAACCTGTGAAGACTGATGGACAGTGGAAGGAGGGACAGTATGTGACAGGACAGAGAACAGCGATGGACATATCAAAAGTGCGAGGATGAGGGCTAGAGAGGCAGCGATTAATGGAGCCCAGTGGGAGAGGAAGGGGCAGTGTCTTTGGATGAATTGAGGGCCAGTGGGAGAAGAAGGGGCAGAGTCTTTGGATGAATCGAGGGACAGAGTCTTTGGATGAATTGAGGGGCAGTGGGAGAAGAAGGGGCAGAGTCTTTGGATGAATCGAGGGACAGTGGGAGAGGAAGGGGCAGAGTCTTTGGATGAATTGAGGGCCAGTGGGAGAGGAAGGGGCAGAGTCTTTGGATGAATCGAGGGACAGAGTCTTTGGATGAATTGAGGGGCAGTGGGAGAAGAAGGGGCAGAGTCTTTGGATGAATCGAGGGACAGTGGGAGAGGAAGGGGCAGAGTCTTTGGATGAATTGAGGGCCAGTGGGAGAGGAAGGGGCAGAGTCTTTGGATGAATTGAGGGGCAGTGGGAGAGGAAGGGGCAGAGTCTTTGGATGAATCGAGGGACAGAGTCTTTGGATGAATTGAGGGGCAGTGGGAGAAGAAGGGGCAGAGTCTTTGGATGAATCGAGGGACAGTGGGAGAGGAAGGGGCAGAGTCTTTGGATGAATTGAGGGCCAGTGGGAGAGGAAGGGGCAGAGTCTTTGGATGAATTGAGGGGCAGTGGGAGAAGAAGGGGCAGAGTCTTTGGATGAATTGAGGGCCAGTGGGAGAGGAAGGGGCAGAGTCTTTGGACGAATTGAGGGCCAGTGGGAGAGGAAGGGGCAGAGTCTTTGGATGAATTGAGGGGCAGTGGGAGAAGAAGGGGCAGAGTCTTTGGATGAATCGAGGGACAGAGTCTTTGGATGTATTGAGGGGCAGTGGGAGAAGAAGGGGCAGTGTCTTTGGATGAATTGAGGGCCAGTGGGAGAAGAAGGGGCAGTTTTTGGATGAATTGAGGGGCAGTGGGAGAGGAAGGGGCAGAGTCTTTGGATGAATTGAGGGGCAGTGGGAGAAGAAGGGGCAGAGTCTTTGGATGAATCGAGGGACAGAGTCTTTGGATGAATTGAGGGGCAGTGGGAGAAGAAGGGGCAGTGTCTTTGGATGAATTGAGGGCCAGTGGGAGAAGAAGGGGCAGTTTTTGGATGAATTGAGGGGCAGTGGGAGAGAAAGGGGCAGAGTCTTTGGATGAATTGAGGGGCAGTGGGAGAAGAAGGGGCAGAGTCTTTGGATGCATTGAGGGGCAGTGGGAGAGGAAGGGGCAGAGTCTTTGGATGAATCGAGGGACAGTGGGAGAGGAAGGGGCAGAGTCTTTGGATGAATCGAGGGACAGAGTCTTTGGATGAATTGAGGGGCAGTGGGAGAGGAAGGGACAGTCTTTGGATGAATTGAGGGGCAGTGGGAGAGAAAGGGGCAGAGTCTTTGGGTGAATTGAGGGGCAGTGGGAGAAGAAGGGGCAGTGTCTTTGAATGAATTGAGGGCCAGTGGGAGAAGAAGGGGCAGTTTTTGGATGAATTGAGGGGCAGTGGGAGAAGAAGGGCAGAGTCTTTGGATGAATTGAGGGGCAGTGGGAGAAGAAGGGGCAGAGTCTTTGGATGAATTGAGGGGCAGGTGGAGAGGAAGGGGCAGAGTCTTTGGATGAATTGAGGGGCAGTGGGAGAGAAAGGGGCAGAGTCTATGGATGAATTGAGGGGCAGTGGGAGAAGAAGGGGCAGTGTCTTTGGATGAATTGAGGGGCAGTGGGAGAGGAAGGGGCAGAGTCTTTGGATGAATCGAGGGACAGTGGGAGAGGAAGGGGCAGAGTCTTTGGATGAATCGAGGGACAGAGTCTTTGGATGAATTGAGGGGCAGTGGGAGAGGAAGGGACAGTCTTTGGATGAATTGAGGGGCAGTGGGAGAGAAAGGGGCAGAGTCTTTGGGTGAATTGAGGGGCAGTGGGAGAAGAAGGGGCAGTGTCTTTGAATGAATTGAGGGCCAGTGGGAGAAGAAGGGGCAGTTTTTGGATGAATTGAGGGGCAGTGGGAGAAGAAGGGCAGAGTCTTTGGATGAATTGAGGGGCAGTGGGAGAAGAAGGGGCAGAGTCTTTGGATGAATTGAGGGGCAGTTGGAGAAGAAGGGGCAGAGTCTTTGGATGAATTGAAGGGCAGTTGGAGAAGAAGGGGCAGAGTCTTTGGGTGAATTGAAGGGCAGTTGGAGAAGAAGGGGCAGAGTCTTTGGATGAATTGAGGGGCAGTGGGAGAGGAAGGGACAGAGTCTTTGGATGAATTGAGGCCAGTGGGAGAGGAAGGGACAGAGTCTTTGGATGAATTGAGGGGCAGTGGGAGAGGAAGGGACAGTCTTTGGATGAATCGAGGGGCAGTGGGAGAGGAAGGGGCAGAGTCTTTGGATGAATTGAGGGGCAGTGGGAGAGGAAGGGACAGAGTCTTTGGATGAATTGAGGGGCAGTGGGAGAGGAAGGGGCAGAGTCTTGGGATGAATTGAGGGGCAGTGGGAGAGGAAGGGGCAGAGTCTTGGGATGAATTGAGGGGCAGTGGGAGAGGAAGGGGCAGAGTCTTTGGATGAATTGAGGGGCAGTGGGAAAGGAAGGGACAGAGTCTTTGGATGAATTGAGGGGCAGTGGGAGAAGAAGGGGCAGAGTCTTTGGATGAATCGATGTGTTGTAATTTGACAGCGATTAAGTTGAGCGTTAGCAAAAGACATCTGAGTTTTGCCGTTGTCCTAGCATTCGATGGCATCCATTTTTAGTTCGTGGCAGCCATTTCGTATGCCACGTGTTACCTCGTGTTGACCATGTGTGCTGTCCTACCGTTCTGCTTATGGCCTTTGAATCTGCCCGGCAACAAGCTATTAATAGCTTCTCTGTCCTTGCTGCTGACCGTTAGGGTCCACATCTGTTATTTGTTAGCCATAGATTGGAATGTGTTAGCCGAGACCCCAAGACTGTTAACTCCTCCCACTGATCGATTGTGCTCCTCGATATTACCTTGTATGGACATAAAATGTGCTCTTAAGCTTTGTACCGCCTTCTTACGAGTCCCCGTGTGGGTATAAATAAGCCTTGTGTCTGGTAGCCTTTTGTGCTACTTCTCACAGTGCCGAAGGTTTCTGTCCGAACTAAAGCACCACCTCATGAGGTGTAATAAACTCTATGTTTTGTATTTCCAGTTTCCGTGCCAACTTTCGTTTTGAGTCTGAGAACTGTGCGCAGAAGGGCGAACCCCTTGCACTAGCGGGTCTGGCTGAGGCCTGCACGACAAATTGGCGCCCGGCACGTGGGGCTCATCGGCGACTCGGATGCCCGAAGGCTTGGTCGTTACGAAGGTTCGGAACGTCGCTGAGGACGCGAACGCTGCCAGAGGAGACCCGAGTCTTGGCACCCGAGGTGGTTCTTCCTTACTTTCCGATCCGACCATCCAGTCCACGCTGGTCCTCGACTGAGATCTCTTCTGCTGGTCTGCCGTGCAGAGACCGTTTGGTCGAATTTAGAACTTGGCAGTTGGAATCTGGACAGCCTATGATTGGTAAGAGCCCTGTTGTAGAATTTGGATGCCCTTGAGTGGAAAGGTAGTTTTAGGAACGCTTACCGTGGCATATTTGTATTTGGGATAGACAGGTCTACTTTGGCTTTTGTTTGATATGATATGATATGATTTGATATAGATATATGAGTTGCAACCCATATAGGCAGGCAATGTGAGGATTTTTCCTCCACTTTTGATATGTATTGCGCAACATACTAAAAAGGTGCCTTAAGCGCTCTTTCCCTATAGTAGTGTATATTTTGCACTATTTTTGAGCATGCCTGTTCTTCGCACACTTCGAAAGATGTGCTGCTTGTTTGGTGGTACCAGTTTACGACTTGAGGAATCACAGCCGGCTCCCCCCCGAGGGGACACCTAATAGAGAGATGTACATAAAGTTTGGTCTTCCTGCCATAATGTACAGCACGTTGTGGCACAGGTATACCAAAAAGGACCCTGAGTTACTGTGGCCACTGCATGGGTCATTTGATGTGCGTAAGGTTGAGTATGTGGAACGATGTTTGTTTGAGCGAAAGTCTAGACGTGATATGTTTGAGAGTTTGCGAATGTGGGAGAAAGAAGTGCGGCAGCAAGAGAAGCGTGAGCAAGCGTTGATTGAGAAAGAGCAGCGGAAGAGTGTGTATGAGAAAGCGCTTGAATTGAAAAAGAAGGAAGCGAAAGAACTGCAGGAGCGAGAGGAGAAAGAACGTAGGTTACAGATAACTGGCCAATATCCTGTCCGTCAGCCTCTCTATCTTGTCCTTAATAAATCGCAAGATGATTTTTTGTTATTAGATCGACCTCCACCTCCGTATGCCATTCCGTCCACTCCGGCAGGAGAGGAGGAGAATTCTGATTCGGAACGGCAGAAAACGCGGGACACTCGATCCATGTTGTCTGCTGAAGAAGCGGCCCACATCAGACAGACTGCTCGTAAAGCATTACGTAGCACTGATTCTGCTTCTGATCTTTTTGCTATGATAAAGGCTTGGACAGAAAAGGAGCAGATATATTTCACTGCGTCATTTACTGATGAAGTTGTAGAAATGTTCCGAAAACACGCTTCAGTATTAGAACCTGCTGATATCGCAACTAATCGTAAACAGTTACATGACGGTACTTTTGTTTTTTCCCCAGGTAGGTAGAAAACGCGATTAGACGACTGGTTAAAATTCGAGATGAGGCGACCCATCTGAAGGAGCAGAAAAAGATTGCGGACAACGTTCCACAGTCCAATCCGCCTGGAGAAGCGCAGTCTCCTATCTTCGTGACAGATAAGATGCTACCAGTTGTCATGAGGCCTACGCGGGAAGCCGCGCCTTTGTATGTTTCTCCTAAAGGAGCGGGTGATAGTGATGATAAAAATTCTGTTGATGCCAAGGGATATTTTATTTATAATTGGGTATACACCCCTTGGAATAGAGCAGATGTAATGGCGCTTAAAAATGCGTTGCCTGACCCGTGTAAAAACCCAGCCGCCTTTTACGAAGAAGTTGAGAGCGCTCTAAATTCCTGTACTATGACTTTAAGTGATATAGATTTGTTTTTCGGTCTCATTTTGCCCCCGGATATGTGGAGGACCGTTCGTAAAATTGATGATCGGGCTGTTTTAGGTGCCGAATGGAAGGACTTAGAGCGCATAGATGCAGACAGAGAGCCTGCACAAAAACCACATCGGTTAATATTACATCTTCCTGCAGCTATTTTGACTAAACTTAAAACGATCATCCCCCCTAAAAAGATTGATTGGACTGTCTTAGCATTGTGTAAACAAAAGACAGATGAATCGGTTTGATTTTTTCACACGCTTTGAAGAAGCTTTTCATGATTTTAGTGGCCAGTCTTTAACAGATGATACCGGCAGGCATTTGTTTGTCGATAAATATGTTACGAATCTGTTACCAGGGATAAACAGCCGCCTAAAAGCTAGCGAAAGTTCTTGGACTACTTTCTCTCCGGCCTCGGTCTTAACGATGGCTCAATATTACGAGCGCCAAGAAGCGGAGGCGAGGGGGAACGAGGACAAGAAAGCAAAAGAGTTAAAAACGAAAGTTATGTTGGCCCAGGTATATGGTCCGCCTTCTAGAGGCTACAATAGGGGCCCCAACAGAAATTATGATAGAGGTGGACGAGCACCCCCTAATACTCCTTATGGTCATACGGATTTATCTTTAAATCAATGTGCATATTGTAAAGAGTTGGGTCATTGGATGCGTAACTGTCCGGCACTTCGTTCCCAGCAGGATGCTAGGGGGCGTGGCCAAGGGAGACCTGGTTCAGGTTTCTCGGAGCCTCGAGGAAACATGAGCGATTGTGCCCGATCTGACATGAATGCACGCTCACAGAATAGGCAAAACTCTTTTGATAGGCGAAACCAATGTCAAATGTCTGATTATGTTCAGCCTGATTTGTATGATTCTGCCCATGCATAGGGTTGCCTAGGATGGGGTAAGGAATCAGTTGAAGTTCCAGTAGATCAGATGGGTCCCTATGTTACAGCACATGTTTTGGGCTCTAATGATCGGTTTCTGGTTGATACAGGAGCTACACGTAGCGCTTTGTCTAAACAATTGGTTCCGAGGGCTCCCCTGTCTGGCACAACTATTACTTTGATAGGTTTCGATGGAACACCTTCCCTTAGCCCATTGTCACAGCCACTTTTATTCTATGTTGTTAAATTCGATGCTCCATGCCCGTTTTTGCTTTCCCCTAACACACCGGATAATATTTTGGGTCTTGATATGTTGAAATACTTTAGAGCCACGATACGATGTTTTCCTGAAGGGGTACGAGTCATTTTGAATGATAACTACATTGAACCTGCTAGAATCTACCTTGTTAAAGAAGATGTTGCATTAGCCTCACTTCCTGAATCCTTGTGGGCTACTTCAGACACTGACGTGGGTCACATGGTCATTCCTCCGGTCCAGATTAGAGTCAAGGAGGGAGCTGTGTTACCTCTATTGCCGCAGTACCGCATTTCACAGGAGGGAGAAGATGCACTCATATAAATTGTACATGATTTGATACGAGTTGGGGTTGTTGAGGAAGTCCCATATAATGTCTGCAATAGCCCGATCCTTCCGATTTTGAAGAGAGATACTGACACACTAGTTTACAGATTCATCATTGATTTGAGGGAGGTAAACAAAATTGTAGTACCACAGTATCCAGTGGTCTCTGATATCACAACACTCCTTACTTTGGTTCCCCCAACTGCCACTACATTTACTGTGATAGACTTGAAGAATACTTTCTTTTCGATCCCTATTCATCCTGATAGCCGATATTTGTTCGGTTTCACTCTGAATAATAGATCGTATCGATTTTGTAGAGTTCCTCAAGGCTATACTGAGAGTCCAATTATTTACAGTCAAGCATTGAAAAGAGAACTGGATTCTTTTGTATTGATCAGAGGTGTGGCTCTCATACAATATGTCGATGACATCTTGCTGGCAGCCGACACTCCTGAGCAATGTAAAACATGTACTTTATCTCTACTTTCTTTTCTTGCTTCACACCATCACAAAGTCTCTCGGAAAAAGCTGCAATACTGTAGACCAAAGGTGACTTATTTAGGTCACCTTTCGTCTAAGGAGGGACGTGCATTGACATCAGATCGCATACAAGCAATATTAGATACACCAGTTCCTACTACATAGAAAGGAGTACGTGCATTTTTGGGTCTCACTTCCTTTTGTAGACAGTGGATTTTGGGATTTTCACACATTGTTAAGCCCTTGTTAGCACTTTTGACGAAAGATACCCCAGTACCCCTCCCATGGACAGAAGAATGTGAAAGTGCTTTTCGACAGCTGCGACAAGCTCTCTGTTCAGCACCAGTGTTAGGCACACCTGATTATACGAAGCTTTTTACACTTTATGTATACGAGAAAGATGGATGTGCATTATCAGTGTTGGTTCAGTTACACGGCGATAAGCAACGTCTGTGTGCATACTTCTCAGCAGTTCTTGATCCTGTTGCTAGAGCATTACCTGGATGCTTTCGTTCAGTTGCAGCAACAGCAGTGTCAATTCGACAGAGTGAGGGAATTGTGTTGTCACACAAATTGTTAGTGTTAGGGCCACATGCTGTTGATGCCCTTTTAAATCAGACAAAGACGCAGCACTTAACTAGCGCTCGTCTCACAGGATATGAACTGACATTGTTAGCTCCCCACATTACATTGAAGAGATGCGCAACTTTGAATCCAGCCACTTTGTCGCCATATCCGGTGACCCAGCCTCAGTCACAAGAAACGCACGATTGTATTTTTCTGACTGAAGAACAGACAAAGGGTCGTATTGATTTGCAGGATACGCCCCTTCCAGATGTAGATGGTGAATTGTGGGTCCTGCCTGAAGCTACCAGATGGTACGACCTCAGCTGCATATGCAATTACCACGCTTGAGACAGTAGTGGAGACAGCTCGCATACCACAGAAATCTGCTCAAGCAGCTGAGCGGATAGCTTTGACACGAGCGTGTGAGCTTAGCATTGGTTTGTGTGTGAACATCTACACAGATAGCCGCTATGCTTTCGGAGTGGCCCATGATTTTGGCCTACTCTGGAAGGAGAGAGGCTTTCTTACATCGCACGGAATACAGATTATGCATGGAGATTTGGTGCATAGTCTTTTGACTGCATTGACATATCCGAAAAAAAATGCCATAGTAAAGTGCAGTGCACATAAGAAAGTAACAGATAAGATAAGACAAGGAAATGCTTTTGTAGACCGCGTAGCACGTGAGACTGCAATGCAGAGAAGTACCACTTCTGTGTACGTAGTAAAGTCACAAGCCGAAAGATGGCACGATGCTAGACAGGAAGTGCGAGAGATCCAGAAGACAGCTTCTGATAAAGAACGTGAGCAATGGTCAAAAGAAGGAGAGTTAGATGATGAAGGTTGTTGGAGAAACAAGCAGATGGATCGATGGAAGCTGCCTATAGACTTTGTACAACCTATGGTTCAGATGGCACATGGGCTGGCAGATGTTGGAGCTTCTGCAATAACGAGAATGCTAACGCAAGTTTGGGAGCATCCAGAGATTGCTAGCACAGCTAAGAGAGTAGTACAGTCCTGCTTGATTTGTTTACAATACAATCCTGGAAAAGGGACACAAGTTCCGTCTGGAGGTTTTGCTACACCTACTGCACCTTTCGAAGTCCTGCAAATGGACTACATCCAGCTTGAGCGGTGTAATAATTTGAAGTATGTCCTAGTGGTGGTTTGTGCCTTCAGTAAATGGATTGAGGCATACCCTACGAAAGATAATACTGCTATTACTACTGCTAAGGGGCTACTGAAGGAGTTCTTCCCGAGGTTCGGTGTTTGCAGACTCTTATGGAATGATAACTGACCTCATTTTGTCGGGGAAGTTATCAAGTATGTCCTGAAAGGTTTAGGAATCAAGCAGAAATGTCATGCTGTATTCCATCCACAATCTGCAGGATTGGTGGAGAGGTATAATGCTACTCTCAAGCTGAAAATCGCGAAGATTCAAGCCTCCACGAATCTGACTTGGCCAGACGCGTTGCCATTGGCATTGTTGTCTATTAGATCAGTACCACATTCTAGGACGGGTCTCACCCCGTACGAGGTGGTATTTGGACAGCCTATGAATATATATGGGGAGTTCCGAAACCAAGTTCGGTGTATGATGTATCTTGTGTTTTAATGAATGACTATTTGGCACAATTAACCGATAGCTTGGTTTCTATTCATCAACAGGTTCGAGAAGCGCTCCCCGATAAATCCCAAGGTGAGGGCCATGAACTCCGCCCCGGTGACTTTGTGATGACCAAGGTATTTGAGAGGTCAAGCAGCTTGGAGCCGAGGTGGTGTGGACCAGAGCAAGTGCTCCTCGCTACGAGAACAGCAGTTCGAGTGACCAACAAGAAGAACTGGATTCATAGCACCCATTGCCGGAAGGTCTTGCCGGCCTTGGTGGAACCTGCTGTGCTGACCGATCATCGGGATATCTTGACTACGGAGAAAGGCCCTGCTGTACCACCTGACAGATCTGTGGAGTTCTTCCCGGACCAGACGACTCCTGGAGCAACGCGATACAATTTGAGATCAGGAAAGTGATTTGCCGTTTTTTTTTCGTTGCAAGACTGGTTGAGCAACCGCCCTGGGTAGTGGAAACGGAGAGCCAATATGACAAGGGAGGGGGATCAGCCCTGCTTAGTGTAGTGACACCGGTCTTGGTCTGTGGTGAAGAAATCAACGTCTGCCCACGGGTGAAGAGCTCATTGCCTATTTTTCTTTGTTTTTTCTATTTTTTTTGTTTGTAGATGACTTTGTGACTATGAATACTACTAAGAGATGGATTTTAGGAGTGTCAGTGGTGTTTGTTGTTCTAACAATTATAGCAGTGATCACTTGGGTTGTTGAAATGACGATTCCTGCTCATGATTTCGTTGTGGTTCCTACTACTCCCATTCCAGAAGAGCACCAGCATTTCACTCTTCCATACCATGAGTATAAGCACCAAGAGTCTTACTTGAATAATACGTTCGTTCAGATGCTCCACCATACTCACAATGCCACAAACACTACAAATTGTTGGATATGTGGTATGCTTCCAGCTCATCAGAAGAAAGGAGGAACACCATTTATTCCACTTCCTTTTTCGCATAATGGTTCTTGTCAGGCCTGGTACACTCTTCTCTTTTCGAACAGGAAGCCTGCAGTAGGTGGACTTCTCTTCCGTTTGAATAAAGAGTGCTACCAAGATGAACATGGGTATCCCCAAGCAAATGGAACTATATGGGAATGGGAAGAATATCGACCGGATAATGCTTCTACGCCTTATGTTTTCACCCACACAAGAGACTTTCCCACGAGCAATGAATCTGTAATTACTGTAACACAGACTAAAGCAGACCTATGTGTGCAAAGTACTGGACGAATTCCAGTAGGAGATAGCGATTGTGTTATATTGAATATGGATGGAGTAAATGAGAGTACCTTTTTAGCTTCACATAACACATATTTAGTATGTGGAAGCAATGGATATCACAGATTACCTGTGGGGTGGTCTGGCAAATGTTATGTTTCTTTTTTATTACCCCCTGTTTTTCTAGCCCCAGCTTCATATCACCGAGATTTTAAACTATTTAGGAACATTTCTATGAATCGCTACAAACGTATGACACAAATTGATGATATAGATCAGACAGATACTAGTCTGCAGCAATATGTTGGTTTTAATTTGGGTTTGTTTCCTTTCGTGGGTGCTGCATTAAACAGTAGGAAAATACGGCGATTGACTAGAGTAGTGGAAGCAGTCACTAATGAGACTGCTGTAGCTCTAGGAAATATTACGGAGGAGCTGCAAGTTGCTAGAATTGTGACTCTTCAAAATAGAATGGTTCTAGATGTAATGTTAGCAGATAGAGGAGGAGCATGTAAGGTCATCGGAAGTAGTTGTTGTGTTTTTATTCCAGATAATTCGCCTTCTGTGTATGAAGCAATTCTTAAATTACATAAAATAGCCTCCGATATTCATGAGAAAAATGGCACCTGGACATTTGCTGGATGGTTTTGGACTCTGGTTTCCACCTGGGGTTGGAAATTATTGACTACTCTATGTGTTGCAGTTGCAATGATTTTCACCTGTTGTATGTGTATCCATTGTGGCCCAATGCTATGTTCCATGTGTATAAATGCTTGTAAATAACAAAAGTGCGGAGGGTCAAAGGGGAAATATTTTAACGACCTGTCAACTCATGCCCCTATACTGTAGATACAAAACACAGAAAAAAGGAGACCAGGTCAATAAGTGGTATGCTGTCCTGAATGGAGAGCAGGAATCACAAGGACACCCGTGTGGATAAGTATGTTAGGTCACACTGGGCTGGAAAAGTCCCATCAGACCACCCTTATGCCACGTGTTACCTCGTGTTGACCATGTGTGCTGTCCTACCGTTCTGCTTATGGCCTTTGAATCTGCCCGGCAACAAGCTATTAATAGCTTCTCTGTCCTTGCTGCTGACCGTTAGGGTCCAGATCTGTTATTTGTTAGCCATAGATTGGAATGTGTTAGCCGAGACCCCAAGACTGTTAACTCCTCCCACTGATCGATTGTGCTCCTCGATATTACCTTGAATGGACATAAAATGTGCTCTTAAGCTTTGTACCGCCTTCTTATGAGTCCCCGTGTGGGTATAAATAAGCCTTGTGTCTGGTAGCCTTTTGTGCTACTTCTCACAGTACCAAAGGGTACTGTCCGAACTTTAGCACCACCTCATGAGGTGTAATAAACTATGTTTTGTATTTCCAGTTTCCGTGCCAACTTTCCTTTTGAGTCTGAGAACTCTGTGCGCAGAAGGGCGAACCCCTTGCACTAGCGGGTCTGGCTGAGGCCTGCACGACAGAGGGACAGAGTCTTTGGATGAATTGAGGGGCAGTGGGAGAGGAAAGGACAGTCTTTGGATGAATTGAGGGGCAGTGGGAGAGGAAGGGGCAGAGTCTTTGGATGAATTTAGGGGCAGTGGGAGAGGAAGGGACAGAGTCTGCAATGCATGGAGGGGAGGTAGGGAAAGACAGGACAAAATATAAATGAAAGTAAAAAATAAAAATCACGCAGGTGGGGTCGGGGGGGGCGGAGCGGGGATCGAACTCTCAAATCTCGAAAGGACAAACAGTACGTGCAAACCTCTGAGCTATTGTCAGACACAGTGACTGTAAAGCAACAAGCGTTGACAAGAAGCGCCTGCTTGGTATAGGGCGAGACCTAACTAACAAGCATTTGCAATGCAATAGTTCTCGCATTGACACGAGTTTCAGCTATTGACATTGCAAATAACAATGCCTTTTATTTATGATGTCAATAGCTCAGACTTGTGTCAATGCGAGACCTATTGCATTGCAAATGCTTGTTTTCATTGGAGTCTAAATGAGCGTCTTAATATGTAGCTGCACATTTATTCTGACCTAATTTCAATTACTCCTGAGCATTTCAGGCTTTTTTTTTCTTTGGCCCCTCACACTTTTACTCGTGCTGCATTTTCACACCTGACAACTGCATTTTGCTTTGTAACTAGTTCCAAGGAAGGAGCAACAGCAACATAAGAAGAGGGACAGTGACGTCAAAGAGGGGGGCTGAGGCGAGGGGCGAGAACAAAGGAGAGGACCCGCTCCCTCTGGAGGTTTGAGGTTCAGCAGAGGAGAGGACAAGGGAAGGAACATAGAGGGTGTGCTGCGATCCAAGGGAGAGGTTGAGACCAGGGAATAGTGGATCGAGCAGATTGCAGAGAGAAAAAAAGCATTTACAATGCAATAGGTCTCGCATTTGTGAAAGTTTGAGCTTTTGGCATTGTAAATGATAATGCCATTTATTTATGTGTTTGTTTTTTAAAACAGATAAAAAAGGCATTATCATGAACAATGCCAATAGCTTAAACTTTTAAAAATGCGAGACCTATTGCAGGCACGGCGCTGAGTGTGGTACCTGGTGTGAGTCCTTATGCGACAGAGTCACAGGCTGGCGCAGGCATAGCGCCGAGTGTGGCTCTGGGTGTGAGTCCTGGTGAGACAGAGTCACAGGCCCGCCGCAGGCAGAGCGCGGAGTGTGGACCGGGTGTGAGTCCTTGTGCGACAGTCACAGGCCCGGCACAGGCAGAGCGCTGAGTGTGGCTCTGGGTGTGAGTCCTGGTGAGACAGAGTCACAGGCCCGGCGCAGGCAGAGTGCTGAGTGTGGTAACTGGTGTGAGTCCTTGTTAGACAGAGTCACAGGCCCGCCGCAGGCAGATCGCTGAGTGTGGCTCCTGGTGCGAGTCCTTGTGAGACAGAGTCACAGGCCCGGCGCAGGCAGAGAGCTGAGTGTGGACCGGGTGCGAGTCCTTGTGAGACAGAGTCACAGGCCCGGTGCAGGCAGAGAGTTGAGTGTGGACCGGGTGTGAGTCCTTGTGCGACAGAGTCATAGGCCCGGCATATGGATGTCTCCAATATGAAAAGACGAACTAGCCTTGTTCATTTTAAGTCAACAACCTCTGACCTTAGACAAATAACAGGTCAATGAGTGCTCCGTTAAAGTTTAAACTGTCAGCAAGCTATCCGTTAATCGTTAATGTAATTTATTCCATTGTATACAATTTACCATATCTCCCTTTACAGTGACTTGCATCTTTATTAGGCTGACTCTACTAAGACATTTGCAATAATTTGCAAAGACCTTATTAAGGAAAAATAAATGTTTGAATGTCACCACTGCTTGTTTCCCAACGCTTTGATCAGTTTACTTCAATATTGTAAACACTGGTTAGTGAAATATGAACATCTCCCTGCCTCTAGGTGGAAAGCAGCCTTCTACCCAAAATTCACCCCGCATGTGTTTTGCATGATGTATACACACTCCAAGCTTGAAGTGCGTGATTACTAATGGTGTGCTAAGTCTGTATGTACCCCTAGTTGTGAATACTAAAGGATCGGTCTAGACTACTTCCTTATGCATGCATTATGAATGACAAAGGACCGAGGACACAGGTGTCCAATGTTGGTCCATGAACACTGGAACCATACCAGATTCTCAGTAGATCCATTTAGGATAATAATTCATTCAACACGCCTAATTTGGAATCAATCAGAGAGCCTATGGTTGTCCTGAAATCTGGCATGGATCTGGCCCTTGTGGTTCAACACTGGACACTTTTAAACTATAGCATTTGCCATTCAGTATTTACCATGCAAATTACGCAAAATTCACTTTACAACAAACCCATGATATGAACTAATCCATACGTATGCATACACAAGCATGTGTGCATTTAGAACATGGGTAGACCTCTTCAGTTTGGCTGAGCACACGCAATATCCTCCTCACTCATGGCTCTTTGGAAGCTACAAAGGTTACATGAATAAAGAAATCGGAGGCAAAATGTGTGTTAAAGCAGTATCTTAAAATGCAAACCTCCGTTCCGAAACACTCCTTGACCACCTTTTCTACCCCGAATAAAAACTATCCATAAGAGCTTTATCCTGATGTCTGTTGTCTTTCTGTAGGAGCTCCAGAAGTCTTCTGAAAGCTCCCTCAAGGTCACTCTTCAAAGAGCTGGAACTTAAGCAGTGGTGCTGTCGTGCTGCTCGGCAGCTCATACCATTTGACCTACAAACCCATTCTCAGCTGAGCTCCAATTCCACTGTGGCCAAGTATCAAGACTATTTGTAGGAAGTGAATCAATTGTGGACTGGATCAATAACATGTATGTTTCTCATAGCTAGGACCACTGGGATTAGATGTTTCTATGGTCACAGCTTTATCAACATAGCTAAGTGTTTACCACATAATCCCCCATCTGCTGCATAATTTGCATACTTGAACAAGAAACTTATTTTGTTTGTAGCTCAAGTGGATCAACATTTTTTTTTTTAAATGCCTCATGTGGTACTGCACACTGGGATACCCTTTCAAAACGTTAACTGGTCACATTTCTGCCACTTAATGCTGTATTTAGGTGTTACGTTGTTACTAAAGTTGCAAAATCTTAGACTATGTGAATTAAAATGGCAAAATATGGCAGAATAATATTACCAAAGAATGGGCTGCATCTTGCCATACAATTTGCTTTCTCTGCTGCATAATGTAGTCCACTCCACCACATAATCTGGTCTTCCATTGCTGCATACTTCTACAGCACATCTACCGAATTATGTCTAGATAAATAAAAAAAACAGAGATGCTCTATACTCCTCAAAGTATTCAAAGGCTGAACAGGAGCTTTTTTTACAAGCTAAAGGTGACGGAAGAAGGCACTCCACTATGCTCCAATGTCAAAGGTTACTTCAACATAATCAGCTACTTTACCGGGAAAAAGGCTACCTTCAGCAGGTCTCCAGCTACATTATGAGACTACAAGTTAACTGGTCATCAGCTAGATTATCCAACTGCAGGTTGCGTATATAAAGTCATCAGCTATGTCACTACTCTACAGGTTGTCTGATTAAGGTGGCCAGCTACGTTACCAGGTTGGAGGTTACATGATATACTTGGTCTGATAACTTAACAGTCTCCAAGTCACATGAACTAGGAAGCTAGCTGTGTTACCAGGCTACACATTACATGAAGAAGGTGGCTAGCTATGTTGCCAGGTACAGGTTGCACAAAAAGGTTTATTGGCTATGCGCCCAAGTTACCTCAATAAAGATAACTATGTTACCAGGCCATGCGTTACCTGAATGTACTCATCGGCTATGTTACAGGTCAGCAACTAGGTTATCAGTTTATAGGACCCGGAACCCCAGTTTGCTCCCAGCCCCACTCCCATCCAGACCCACAAATCGGTGATTCGACAACCAGTGTTGTGGGTGAAAAAAGGCCATGTTTATTACCATAAAACCTTCAAATAAACATGACAATACATAACCTGCAATTCAATAATTCAACACTTATCAAACTTTACCAAAAATTCATCACACATGACATCACGTTGGATGACCACCCCACTACTTTGTAGGGCTAAGGAATGATTTGACAGACGGAATATGATTTTCAAGTGCACTGTGTCAGCCAGCAGCGCAAGCTTCCTTTGTACAGGAGTTGCACTGGGCCCGAGGAGTCCACTGAACCCTAATTGTTTGGCATATTTTACAGTTCTAGCAGCATTAGCTTCCTTACCCTAGCCCACGTGACACGCTGCGCACTGCTGCAGATACACTATACATTAGTGAACATTATTCACCCTTGTGCCGCGCCAACTGAGCCAAAGTGTCTTCAGAGCCAATGAGACACCCGAGACGATGTGCCCCATGCCCAGCTGGCCCTCTGAACTAAAGCAGGGCAACTACCAATCCAAAGCGTCATATCTCCCCGTGGTGAATGTGCCACCAAGACCCAATGTATATGCTGGCACAGCCTATTGAACATAACAAAGGCAAAGAAGCCGGCGTGCTGACACAGTCCGGCAAACGTGGAACCAGAGTGGTATGCGCGAGCCCTCAACTACCGACCGCTTGTGAATATTTCATATAAAAATCAATTACGCAAGAGCACTTCTTCCCCACAGACACCTCTTTGTGATGTTCAAAAAACAACATAAAAATAACATGTGAAGCGTCAAATAGTGCGATATACACAATATATATATTTCTCCATGCCAGGTGCGCACCGTGTATTTCGTAGGCTGGTGGTGCTGCTTAATGATTCAACTATATGTCTGTACCTCAACAGCAAAGCAGCATGCACCTGTATCTGCAAAGGGACTGCGCTCCACTCCCTGATACCATGAAACACAAAAAAGTTATAAACCCCGGGCGCTCCCCCATTACACCCTGGGCTGCCGGGTGGCTAGCAGTGCTTGAAGTGTGGTTCCCCTGACCCGGGAGCGCCCCGAAACATCACTCCCTCGCCTCGGCGCTGTCCTCACCTTCAGTGCTCTGGGGCGATCCGCGTGCCGGGTCGGGCAGGTGTGACGAGAGCAGCAGGTGCGCGCAGATCCAGAGGCCCCTCATCCTGCTCCGGTCCAGCTGCCTCCGTCGGGCTCCAGGGTCCCTGGTCGTGCTCTTTGATGCTTCACCACCTCTCAGAGGTGCAGCTTCCCCGGCGCTTCAGCCTCTCTTTGAGCCCTCTTCAGCTGCAGTCCCGCCGTTCCAGCCCAGGACTCCGTCTGCTAGGACTGCTCCTGTACCACGTTCCCGAAGTTTGCTGTGACAGATGGAAACCGGGGAAGCACAGACATAGTAATTCACACACACGAACACGCACTCAGACACAGGAAAAGAGACACACAGAAGCACACAGGAGACACTCGTATAGACAAATAGAAACACACAAACAGAGAAACACGCGCAGACGCGTTAGAAGAACAACGAAATGATGGCACAAACGCAAAAAAAAAAGGGGCGGAAACAGGGTACTGAATCCCGCCCCTCCAGGATTTCCTGACCTGCCTCATGGTTGCCAAGGCGATATTTCAAGAAATATTGTCGTGATACCGTAAGGCAGGTCATGGAGTCCTCGAGAGGCAGTATCCAGAGCAAACAAATCTGCAAAATAGGAGCTTTTTCCAACGGCAGGCCTCCGTTTCGAGAGGCCTGCCAATGGAAAAAGGCATGGCATGGCGTGGCTTCATGCCGTATTGAAAACCCCTCCTGACAATATCTCTTTGCCTGCTATAGCGCATGCGCTCCTAGCAGGCTTCGACCTAAAAATTAGCATGGATTGCTATTAAGGGTATCACAAAGCTGAACTCCCTCAGGAAGCACTTGTAATTTCTTTCTGCTACTGTGTTTTCCTCTGTCCTGAAAGCCCATCTGATCCCAGGAACCGGATATGCACAATGACTGCGCTTTAAACAAACCCCTAACCCCCAAATAAAGAGCATCTCCTCGACTCACCTGGAAAGCACCCCTTAAAGTTTTGCATGTGCTCCATGCTGGTAAACAGAGCATACCGGGGCGGCCATCTTGGAATGGGCGGAAGTGTGTGTAATAATTACAAGTGAAGTTTTCAGCATCTCTCTGCCGAGCCTGTCCATACTCATAGCAAGACGGCGTGTCTAGGGCAGTCAGAGGGCCACCCACTCGCACACATCAGTCATTAGCTATTGCTAGGTAGTGACTACTCCTACACACACCCCCACCGCCCATTCCTTGATGGCCACCGTTAAACATCCATATTCATTCTTCATTCACATTAGAGGTTTTTCTGCAGCGGCAACAATTTGGCGCTTCTGTATAGAACCTATGTGTAAGCCTTTGTTTTCTCCGTGTTTACATCTCTCTTCTACTATGTTGCTTGGATCTCAGTCCGTAGCCCAGAGCTTTCCAAACTGTGTGTCCCGACACAGTACTGTGTCACCTGCAAATGGTAGGTGTGTCGCAGGCACTTAGCACATAATTGCTGCTAATTAAGAGGCATCCCTAGACACTCTGCTCTATGGTCTTTTAAAGACCTGTGAAGTGCTCGGGTGCGGCTGTGTGAGTGCCCAGGAAGCTGGGGTGAGGTGACAGAGGGTGACAGACAGAGGGAGACAGAAGGAGGAAGACAGGGGGGGGAGACAAACAGAGGGAGGGAGACGGACAAGAGGGTTCCATGTTTAAATATCGATAACAAAAATATAGTTAAAAATATAGATGTAAAAATATCGACTACAAAAATATCGAATCCCTATACTTAAACAGGTAAGTACAACAATATCGACTCAAAAATATAGCTGTAAAAAATATAGAATTAAAAAATATCGACTTTAAAAAATATTATAACTTAAATTAAATAATGAAATTTTTTTATTATTAACAAAATTAATTAAATTACATTTATATTTTAACTAATTATATCAAATAAACTTAATTTAATGATTATAAACACAATAAATGTGTACATATACATATATTTTCTTAATTACATTTTCTTATTATCTTTATTTAATTTATAAACTTTAATAATTATATAAAAATAAAATAAACATATATAAAACATTTTGAATAATAAATATTATTCTATATTTAATTAACACATTAAAGTATTAAAAAATAATAATACATACATTTAATAACAAAATACAAACATTAGTAGTGAAAACATTTGATAGCGAAGGGGTAAAAATTACTATTCCCACTCCAGAGGGTGCAACAGTAGGGAAAGCGCTGGATAGCGTAGGGGTAAAAATTACTATTCCCACGCCAAAGGGTGCAACAGTAGGGAAAGCGTTGGATAGCGTAGGGGTAAAAATTACTATTCCCACTCCAGAGGGTGCAACAGTAGGAAAAGCGCTGGATAGCGTAGGGGTAAAAATTACTATTCCCACGCCAAAGGGTGCAACAGTAGGGAAAGCGCTGGATAGCGTAAGAGTAAAAATTACTATTCCCACTCCAGAGAGTGCAACAGTAGGGAAAGCGTTGGATAGTGTAGGGGTAAAAATTACTATTCGCACTCCAAAGGGTGCAACAGTAGGGAAAACGCTGGATAGCGTAGGGGTAAAAATTACTATTCCCACTCCAGAGAGTGCAACAGTAGGGAAAGCGTTGGATAGCGTATGGGTAAAAATTACTATTCCCACTCCAGTGAGTACAATAGTAAGGAAAGCACTGGAATACAAAACAATAAAAAAACTATCAACATTTTTTTTAAATGTAATTTCCAATATAAACATAATTAATATATACATTTAAATATATTATTATTACCAAAGATAATAAATATTAATTAATTACACATTATTTAAAAACATAACATCCACCACATACACCTAAAATTAATTACACAATTACATTTAATATTTACTAATTAATTAATGAATATTAATGTATTTTTTATTAATTAATTAATTACCAGCTTTCACACCATATACACTTAAACACCACAACATACACCTACATTTAATAACACATTTAAAATTAATAATTACTAATTAATTAATGGCAATTAATTAAAAAAATTATTAATCAATAATAAATTAATTAATTACCACCCTTCACACCATTTACACGTATTAACTCCCCAACACACACCTAAATTAATTAAACAATTAACATAATTAATTATTCATTGACTAATTGAAATTAATTAACAACTAATTATTACACTATTAGTAATTAGTAATTAACACATTAATCAATTAATTTTATATAATTAAATTACTTCCCACCCTATTCCCCTATAAACCCACAACCCGCTACGGAAGTAATAACACAAAATTAAACATAAAAAACATTAATAACTAATACAATTCCAAAACATATAATAAAATAAACAATTCTCATTTAAAACACTAAAATACATAACATTATTAATACATCGATATTTTTGTAAACTATATTTTTGTAAATGATATTTATTACAACTATATTATTGTTATCAATATTACTTACCTGTCAGTCGATATTCTGGTCAAATTATATTTTTGTTGATATTTGTTTCTCTCGATATTTCTGCGGAGATATTAATGTCAGATGATATCTCTACGTCGATATTACTACTCTGCACCAGACAAGAGGGAAGACAGACAAGAGGGAAGACAGACAGAGGGGGGGAGACAGACAGAGGGGGGGAGACAGACAGAGGGGGGGGGAGACAGACAGAGGGGGGGGGGGAGACAGAGGGGGGGGGAGACAGACAGAGGGGGGGAGACAGACAGAGGGGGGGGGAGACAGAGGGGGGGGAGACAGACAGAGGGGGGGGGGAGACAGAGGGGGGGGGGAGACAGAGGGGGGGGAGACAGACAGAGGGGGGGGGAGACAGACAGAGGGGGGGGGAGACAGACAGAGGGGGGGGGGAGACAGACAGAGGGGGGGGAGACAGACAGAGGGGGGGGAGACAGACAGAGGGGGGGAGACAGACAGAGGGGGGGAGACAGACAGAGGGGGGGAGACAGACAGAGGGGGGGGAGACAGACAGAGGGGGGGGAGACAGACAGGGGGGGGGAGACAGACAGGGGGGGGGAGACAGACAGGGGGGGGAGACAGACAGAGGGGGGAGACAGACAGAGGGGGGGGGAGACAGACAGAGGGGGGGGAGACAGACAGAGGGGGGGAGACAGACAGAGGGGGGGAGACAGACAGAGGGGGGGGAGACAGACAGAGGGGGGGGAGACAGACAGAGGGGGGGAGACAGACAGAGGGGGGGAGACAGACAGAGGGGGGGGAGACAGACAGAGGGGGGGGAGACAGACAGAGGGGGGGGAGACAGACAGAGGGGGGGAGACAGACAGAGGGGGGGAGACAGACAGAGGGGGGGAGACAGACAGAGGGGGGGGAGACAGACAGAGGGGGGGGAGACAGACAGAGGGGGGGAGACAGACAGAGGGGGGGGAGACAGACAGAGGGGGGGAGACAGACAGAGGGGGGGAGACAGACAGAGGGGGGGAGACAGACAGAGGGGGGGAGACAGACAGAGGGGGGGGAGACAGACAGAGGGGGGGGGAGACAGACAGAGGGGGGAGACAGACAGAGGGGGGGGGAGACAGACAGAGGGGGGAGACAGACAGAGGGGGGGAGACAGACTGAGGAAATAGAAATTTTTAGGTAGTCAGTGTGACCCCCACACGCACCCTAACCATGCACCCGTGCCCCATGTATGTCATGTAATTTCCTTTTCGTGCCTGCCATGGAGACGCATTTGCATTTCCGTCTAACGTTAACATGTCAGTTATTCAGTCCTCCATGATAGCAACGTTAATTTGGCTTTTAGGCCTACGTTTCCAATGCATTTACATGGTGCATATTAAATATCGCAAAGCACACGTTTTACTCGTTTTTCTGGCTCAGCCGAGCCAGGCCCTTAATTGAGGCTCTGAGTCTCTTCTGTCTCTGAAAGCTGCAGTTTAGGTATGCATCCCTGACCTCTGCCTTACTTCCTGCCCAGTGTAGCGGTGCCCGGCTCGGCCTGGCCTGCCTGCCAAGACAGTATTTTGCCTACAGTTATCTGCTCAGCCTACGCAAAAACACATTCCAGTCTAGTGAAATAGGTAAACATATTCCCGGCTGCAGAGCAAAGGGCCCTGTTTTCCTGTCTCCTTGCAAGTGATTTACTGCACCCGTTACCATGGTAGGCCCATGGCACCCGTACATGCATGAAGAACCATATGCACGCACTAGCATTCAGTATTGAACGGCCTCTGCCCGAGAGACCTTTTTACTTCAGACAACACATCCTCCAAACATAAGATACCAGATATGCTATAGGTGCAGGTCGTTCTGACATCCCAGACACCAGACTCCTTTACTAGTGCTAAAGTCAAGCCCCCAGCTCTCCCCAGTTACACGTCATGCTCAGTTGCGCACGCATCCAGGGTAAAGGTTTCTGCTGACCCTGCAGAATTTCTCTATGCATCCACCCACCTATGACACTTCTGTGACGTTTCCAGCACACACCTCCGTGTACGCCCTTGTACACGCCTTCTTTTACGCCCATGTGTTCTTATCTCTTCCCTTTTCACTTGTTACGCCAACTGTATTCATTTCAATTGTACAGTTTTACTATATATAATGTGTGATGTTAATAAAATGTTGAATATCCCTTCCTGAACCTTAGTGGTGATGGAACCCGATGTCCAGTGTCTCGAGCCACTTAAATAAAGCCCATATGACTCAGATACCACGGACTCTGCCTCTCATTTTATTGAGCTATCCTTATGGTCATTTAATGTATAGAAAAATAGTCCTGGTAATTTTATTTACCACATAAACTGGCGCCTGAACAGGGACCACTCCCCTTCCCCACGCGCCGGCGATGTAACGCAGGCCCCTGACCCCTTCTACAGCCGTGACGGACTCCTGTGCGCACCTGCGGGTTTTCCTGCTATCTCCCTCAGGCCCACGGAGGAGACGGAGACTGCGGTCCGGCATCCAGACGAGGCGGTGAGGAATGCGGAGAGTCCCGACCAGAGCCCAAGCCGAGAGAGCAAGGTCCGAGGTATCCGGAGGCCCACCTGTTCCGAAGCGCATGCGTAGTAGCAGCCAGACGCCGTAGCAGTCCAGTCCAGTGCAGTGTCGAGTTTCCGAGGCCTTCAGTTTTGCTTCCTGGTGAGTACCGTTGTTGGGAACGCATCTAGACGGGTTCATTAATTTGTGCCCGGTCAAGACGGGTCTGGGTACGCAGACCCGGTCCAGACGTGTTCACTCAGGTGAATACAGTATGACGTGTCTCTTTATGGGACCGGTATGTCTGTACTGTTTTAGCAGTGCATCCAGTGATCCAGTATTCTAGTAATGTTTCTCGAGATTTTCAGAATTGTGTTTTTTTATGTACCAGATAGTATCAGTCTGAAATGTTTTACTGTGTTTAATGTCGTGGTATGAATGATTGTTTGCTATACATTACTGTGTTTATTGTGTTCGCGCTCTAGTAAGTTCAAATATGCCGCTGTTTTCGAAATTACGTCAGTTAGGAACTAGGGAAAGGGATACTCGAAGAAGCAGTTCCCGTCCACCTAGGGACACTCCCGGACATTTTATGTACCACAAGCATGGCTTAGATGCCATACTGTACTTAGACTTATGGGTTGACTATACCAAAGATCTGGAAGAGAAATATAGATGGCCTGTCTCAGGGACATGGGATGCCGAGTGCATCATGAGAATAGAAGAAGCACTTTGGAAAAAGAAAGCCAGACAATCCCAGAAAGATGCCATAGAATTATGGTAAAAAGAAGCGCATAGAAGAACAGAGAAAGAACTTAGAAAAGCAGAGAAAAATAGAGAGGATTCAGAAAAAGGCCAAGAAAAAGAATTACTGGAAGAAGGTGAACGAGTTAGAGCAGAACAATTAGACCGACAAAGAAATGCCCTTATGAAAGGCATGTACCACCTTCTCGCCGAGGGCCTACCTAAGGCCACCCCGGAAGCACCCAGTAATTTACCGCCACCACTGGTTCCAACTAAACTCCGTCATAAACAGACCGCAGCGGAAATTTTCCTTTCTTCCTACTTAGATGACACTGTCCCAGAATATGCAAATACAAATCCTCCTCAAAATATTAATCCTCCCAACCCTGTTCATGACACGATTCCCCCCACTGTCTCTCCTGCCACTGGTCCTGGCAATCCTTTTATTCCGCCAGTAACCCAGGGCCAACCTGCATTGCCTACACTTACTTCTACTACACCTACTTTACCAGCTACACTACCACCAGCGACAGCACAGCCAGTAATATTTGACGATCACACTTAAGGAGGAGCAGTAGGAGGTACCCCTATCACCCCGCCTCAAGTGAAACGAACAACACTAAGAGAAGCAGCATTACAACGCACACCAAAAGTAACTACATATGCAGCCCTTAAACAGTACCTCACTGATTGCAGATATGATCTAGTACCAGGAGAAGACCATATGATTCTATATTCAATACGTCTACGACGTGTTACAAACTATTTGGCTATTTTACCAGATATGAGGGAACATTTAGACAACATATATCACTTTATTAGAACGGGGGAGAGGCCAGAAAGTATTCACGAGGCCATGGCACACAGGAAGGTGGAGACTCAAAATATGATCTTACAGTTTTTGATAAATTGTTTGATAAGGGAACAAGACCAGCCCGGTTATAATAAAGAAGAGATGAATGTTCTGACAAAATGGAGTGACAACATAGCCGATGGCAAACATAGTAGACAAGCTTGTATAGAAGCCATGTACAGAAAGATTCGTAAGGTAATTATAGACCTACACGAAAGGGAAAGAGCAGAGAGAGAAGCCGATAAAGAGGATGAGGATGATGTAGGTTTAGAAGACGATGATATAGCAATTGAGAACCCGGATAGAATAGCGTACGTAGGTAGGGCAAGACCTTTTGACAAACCCATACGCCTAGAATGCAAGAAACGTTTTCTTTCTCCCATACCAGAACAATGTTCTCTTGAGCATCTATTCCAAGCCACTGATAAAGTACTGAAGCAACGAATAGGTTACCGTGAACTTAGTTCCATGCATGAACAGGAACTAGCCCGGTCAGCAGTACAATGGGCTGGCAATACTAGCGTATATAAAGATGACGCGGTAGCGCAAACATTTTTTAATCTTTCCCCAGACGAACAGCGATTAGCTGGTATGTACATGATTCAACATCTCATTACATTGTATGAAAGTCAGCATTCCGATCCAGGTCCCCTATATAATATATTGGAAGAGTTACTCCTAGGTAGATGGAGAGGCCTAGGTACCGATTTAATTAATGTCATTCTGGAACAGCGACACAAGTATAGAACTTTCCTGACTCCACATTTTGTTCCTGTACCACCCCCAGTAAGGAAAACATTTTACATAGACAGACAGAACCCCTTACGAGAGGTTCATCCAGTCCGGAAGACAGATGGTGAGCTTGAACGAGTATTCGTATACACACCCTTAACGAAAATGGAATTATTGGAAATGAAAAAATTAGTACCCTGTCACGATAAAGATCCAGCAGGGTTTCACCGTGAATTAAAAGACATGCTCCGCATGGGGCAGTATACGTATCCAGATATCATTAAAATGTTGAAAGTTCTGTTGCCTGCCGGCATTTACGAAAAACTTAAAGAAAAAGAGTGGGAGGTGGGAGAGAAAAAGATTGATTGGGCAGAATTAGAACACGAAGAAAATACGCGAGTCCCTGGTACTGGTCTTGGGGAAAAAGCTAAAGTATTACCAGAATTATTAGTACAGGTCTTGCCAAGGTTATTGACAACTAAAAAGGAAGACTGGGATGCGATCTCAGCCTGCAAACAGAAACAAGATGAAGACACTAGCGATTTTTATTCCAGATTCGAGAAAGGTTTCATTATTAATAGCGGCCTGAAGACAAGTAGTGAATCATACCCACATCTTTTTGTGACCAAATTAGTAGAGAATTCCTTACCACAAGTTAAAAATAGAGTACTAAAGGTAGAGAGTACCTGGCAAGCTAATACCCCTTCCCAAATGTTGCAAATGTTACAGTACCATCAAAATCGAATTAGAGAAGAACACGAACATGAACAGAGACGTATAAAGGACACGAAAATGAAAGTACTAGTTGCTCAGTCTGTCCCAGCTGATAGTCAGAAGAGGGGTATGGCACCGTCCAGTCATTCTGCAGCTCCTGTTAAAGGGAACTGCAACTACTGTAAACAACCAGGTCACTATATAAACGAATGTACTGTCCTGAAATACAATATAGCTACTGGCAAAACGAAAGAAAGACCGCGTCCATCTAGACAGGAACATGCTCCACAAAATATTCTGCAGAACACGCAATCTCCACAGAATCCACAACAGACAGTAGCAGTACCCCAACCCCAACCCATCGCTGCCACACAACATGTCACGCAACAAATGTACCAGTATGCTCAGTCAGACTACCCAGATTACCAGCAGTACTCATGAAACAGCCTAGAGAGGGAGGTTGGCTTGCCCCTTATCGAGGTTCCTGTAGATCAAGAGGGTCCCTATGTACATAGTCCGGTATTAGGGAAAGACAGAAAATTTTTGATTGACACAGGGGCGAGCAGAACTACCATCAGTCATGACGAGGTTCCAGGGGCACCCCTCTCAGGCTCACAGAATGTTTCCCTGGGATTTTCAGGAAAGCCTATTGTTAATGAAGTGTCAAAACCAGTTCCCCTAGAAGTTGGTCCATTATCTCGAACTACAGACTTGTTGCTTACGAAATCATGTCCTGAAAACTTGCTTGGTGTTAAAAACATTGAAAGCGCTAGGTGCAGTGATTTGTTGTTCTCCGGAAGGAGTGAGATTGTTTTTACGTGATTTTAAAGGACATTATGTGTTGAGAGATTTTGATCCAAGATTACAGAATGTACCACAGCATTTATGGGCGCAAGGCCCGACTGATGTAGGTTGTATGCACATTACACCATACCGTGTTACTCTTAAACAAGGAGTTGTACTGCCCCGAATCCGACAATATAAGTTACCACCTGAGGCTGTAGCAGCCTTACTAAAAATTGTTGACGAGCTCATTGCACAAGGAGTGGTTGTAGAGACTGACTCCAATGTGTGTAATTCCCCTATCATTCCGATTCTTAAACGAACTGATCCGAATGCACCTCCGGTCTACAGACTGGTGATTGACCTTCGAGAATTAAACAAATGCATAATACCCCAGTACCCAGTGGTCCCAGACATTTCTTCACTATTGACTGCAATTGATTCTGAAGCGGCGTTCTTTACTGTAATAGATCTCAAGAATGCCTTCTTTAGTGTCCCAATCCACTCGGATAGCCAATACCTTTTTGGATTCTGTTTAAATGGCCGAAGCTTCAAATTTGCACGTGCTCCTCAAGGATTCACAGAAAGCCCTAGTATTTACAGCCAAGCACTGAAACGACAACTTGACAGTATTCACATGCCTACTGACACTGCCCTACTCCAGTATGTTGATGATCTGTTGATCACAGCCCGGACTGAACGAGACTGTGAAAGTGCATCACTGACAGTCTTATGTTTCCTGGCAGAAAAGGGGCACAAGGTGTCCCCTTCAAAGCTACAATTCTGTGCCCAGCAAGTGGTTTACCTTGGACACTTGCTGTCCAAGAGGGGTAGACAGCTGACACCTGACCGTATCCAGTTAATTGCACATCTTCCACAGCCCAAGACACAAAAGGAAGTACGGGCCTTCATTGGCCTCACTTCTTACTGCAGACAATGGATTCCCCAGTATGCATATCTAGCGAAGCCACTCATACAGTTGACAACACAGGAGGCAGCGATTTCGACTGTCCTCCCTTGGACTCAGGAACATACACAAGCTTTTGATGAACTGAAGAAAGCTTTATGTCAAGCACCAGTTTTAGCGACACCATGCTACAGCAAACCTTTTACACTTTTTGTTACTGAACGCGATGGCACAGCGTTATCGGTTCTCACTCAAGATCAGGCAGATAGGCACAAGCCTTGTGCCTATTTTTCTAGTACATTGGATCCAGTAGCCCAGGCTCTGCCTGCGTGCCTGAAATCAGTTGCAGCAACAGCTCTAGCAATCGGACAAAGCGACTCCATAGTATTAGGACATCCCCTGACAGTACAGGTTCCACACTCCGTGGAAGTTCTCCTAAACAGGACACAGACTCAGCACTTGACCAAAGCACGATTGACAGGATATGAATTGACACGGTTTCAGCCACACATTGAGATCAGACGTTGCAACACATTAAACCCTGCTACACTTTTACCGTCGAGCACAACAGACCCTACACCACATGACTGTGTGGAAGTCATCAACACAATCACGAAACCAAGACAAGACTTGACAGACATTGCCTTACCCGATCCGGACCTGACACTTTATGTGGATGGTTCATGTATGAGAACAAGCACAGGAGAGTTAGTGGCCGCATATGCAGTGACTACTGAAACCGAAGTCATAGAAACACATCGCATTGACACCCTGTCAGCCCAAGCAGCAGAGCTCATTGCTCTGACCCAAGCCTGTATACCAGCCAAGAAACTGAAAGTAAACATATACACAGATTCACAGTACGCATTCGGAGTGGTTCACGACTTCGGTGTCCTCTGGCAGGAGAGAGGTTTTTTGACCTCCCATGGAGCCAAGATCCAACATGGTCCCCTCATACAAGCTCTGTTAGAAGCAATACACTTGCCTACAGCCATTGCCATCATGAAGTGCAAAGCACATACTAAAGTCACAGACACTATTTCCCAGGGTAACGACCTGGCAGATCGAACAGCCAAGCTTACAGCTCAGACTCAAACAGACATATCGACTGACATGACAAAGACTGACGTAACTCCACTGACGCATTACATGACAGTCAGGGATCCCACACAAGATGTACTCGACATACAGACACATGCCACTCCGGACGAAATCAAGAAATGGACTGAACAAGGAGGGGTCCAGACAGATCAGGGATGGATGACGAAGGGAAAAGCCACATGGTTTCTCCCCGACTCTATGGTTCAAGTTATCATTAATACAGCACATAGTCCAGCACACTTAGGAGAGGAAGGGATATTCAACATTTTATTAACATCACACATTATATATAGTAAAACTGTACAATTGAAATTCATACAGTAGGCGTAACAAGTGAAAAGGGAAGAGATAAGAACACATGGGCGTAAAAGAAGGCGTGTACAAGGGCGTACACGGAGGTGTGTGCTGGAAACGTCACAGAAGTGTCATAGGTGGGTGGATGCATAGAGAAATTCTGCAGGGTCAGCAGAAACCTTTACCCTGGATGCGTGCGCAACTGAGCATGACGTGTAACTGGGGAGAGCTGGGGGCTTGACTTTAGCACTAGTAAAGGAGTCTGGTGTCTGGGATGTCAGAACGACCTGCACCTATAGCATATCTGGTATCTTATGTTTGGAGGATGTGTTGTCTGAAGTAAAAAGGTCAGAGGCCGTTCAATACTGAATGCTAGTGCGTGCATATGGTTCTTCATGCATGTACGGGGGCCATGGGCCTACCATGGTAACGGGTGCAGTAAATCACTTGCAAGGAGACAGGAAAACAGGGCCCTTTGCTCTGCAGCCGGGAATATGTTTACCTATTTCACTAGACTGGAATGTGGTTTTGCGTAGGCTGAGCAGATAACTGTAGGCAAAATACTGTCTTGGCAGGCAGGCCAGGCCGAGCCGGGCACCGCTACACTGGGCAGGAAGTAAGGCAGAGGTCAGGGATGCATACCTAAACTGCAGCTTTCAGAGACAGAAGAGACTCAGAGCCTCAATTAAGGGCCTGACTCGGCTGAGCCAGAAAAACGAGTAAAAGGTGTGCTTTGCGATATTTAATATGCGCCATGTAAATGCATTGGAAACGTAGGCCTAAAAGCCAAATTAACGTTGCTATCATGGAGGACTGAATAACTGACATGTTAACGTTAGACGGAAATGCAAATGCGTCTCCATGGCAGGCACGAAAAGGAAATTACATGACATACATGGGGCACGGGTGCATGGTTAGGGTGCGTGTGGGGGTCACACTGACTACCTAAAAATGTCTATTTCCTCATTCCCTCCTTGGCCCCTACTGCGCCCTTCAGGATATATCTATTTTCATGAGACCATCTATCTGTTCATATAACATCATTTGCTCGTCTTTTCTCATTCGGGAACGGGAACGTGAACTTGGACGGGGAATACAAGACGTGGCGCACAAGCCGCAAATCGCTGGCCCACATTGCAGACAGAGACAACAACTGAATACTATGAGCAGTATTATTCCTAGGAATGACAGTACTTTCCATCCCCAGGCGGATATCACACTCCAGAGCCAACAGGACCATGTCCAGGAGCCAGGATTCTGGTGCATCTGGTGAGCTATTTTATGAAGCCTTGTTATTGCTTTGTACACTGACGGTGCGTTATTAGGAATAAACACACAACAACTGGATCCGATCACTCTACAAGCCCCGCCCCTATCGGCCAGGATGACGTCAAGGACAAGGCGGTTTTGAAGAACAACAAGTCTCATAGCAGACTGTTCTTCCGTTAAGTTACCTAAGGCAGAAGTAGTCTCATTCACTACTGCTTCAAGAGTTCTGGTTAATCTACGTATTAATTTACTGTTTTGGATGGGGCCTATGAAGAAAAAGAATCCTTTATTGAAATCGGTATATTGCTCCAATGTTGTTTCAGTCTGATCGACAATTGGGGACTCGATCTCCCTCTTATGTCTTATATGTACAAGGTGTGAATTTCGATGATAATCGGATGGGGCTAGGAAAACAGGTGGTAATAGGAATGCAATATAACATGTTCCATCCCAATCTAAGGGCAGATGTACATAAGCTGTCTGACCACAAATAAAATAAGAATGGCGAGAAGCTTTGAAAGTAGACTTTCCTTTATCACTGAATTCGACCACAGTATTACAATCACTGTGTCCAAGACGTACTGAACCATTCTTTTTAACGCATAATTCGCCTTTTACTGGTAATACTGTTATAAGCGGTAAGTCTGAATTAGTCTCGGACTGGACGTTCAGAATCATGAGGTTAAGGGTAAAATTTCCTAATCCATACACTTCATTTTCTAGATCGGTCCCTGTCCTTTGGGGAAAACCATCCTTGTCTGGGAAACATGCTTGATTCATAACTGTATTCAGGTTCCCCCATATCCAATTGCCTTGGGAAACTTTGGACTCACTGTCTAAGGAGGACATTAAAGTGAACCATGCCCCGCACGTACCATTATGTGTAAACGGATAGGGAAAGAGGGGCAGAACACCCTTGTATTTCTGATAAGGAGGGAGTCGGCCGCATACCCAGCAATTCGTGGCATTGCTGGTCTGATGAGAATGGTGTAACATACGGATAAAAGTGTTGTTGCGCAGTGCTAGACGATAGGACAATTCGTGTGGTGGCAGGTCACTGAAAGTGTGCTCTATGGTGTCATTGGAAGAAGAATGTACATGCAAACCAAGAGGAGGAAAGAAAACATGTAACGTCCAGCTTATACATATGATCATTATACTAAAAAAAAAACATAATAAGCAATGTTATGATGCACCTACTACGTAGATTTTTACAGTACTTCATTTTCTTGACTTTCTGTCTATCTCCCTCACTATTTGGGTCTATCTCATACATGTCAGAAACCTGTCTAACCGCTTCACCCGAGGGGGACTTAAACAATTAAACGCTGTCTGACTTACTAGACCTCAACTTTGATTTATACTCCTGTTGCGGAGTTCTCTCTAACAGAGGGAGTTTAGAGTCTGTATCGGAAACGGGGCAGTCCTTGGGAAAAGTCTCTGGACACAGTCCATGAAAACGCTTGATGTGGCTGGAATGGATCCAGCCTTTCCTTCCCTCGACTTTTACTGCAGTCCTCGTGGTCATCAACACCAGTTTCGGTTCCCTCCACCTGGGCTCCAGAGGGCTTGAACGGTCGAAGTTTCGTATATGTACAAAGTCTCCCGGAACGATTTCATGCCGTTTCACTTGGGTGTTGTCCGGGAAGGCAGCCGCGACCTGTGAACGACAAGAGAGTAGTGCAGACATCAAGGAGGCCAGGTAATCTGTCAGCATATTACTGTCAACATCTGTTATTTTACGCGGCATAGGCGTCCCCCACATATTCGGTGGTCTGTCAAAGACCACCTCGTACGGGGATAGCCCTGTTCTGGAATGAGCTACCATACGCATATAAAAGAGGGCAACCGGCAAGGCTACCATCCAATCTACACCTTTTTCTGCACAGACCTTCGCTAACCGTGTTTTCAGAGTCTGATTATGTCTCTCGACGAGACCGGCTGCTTCGGGGTGTCGTACACAGTGGAATTTCCACTGGTATCCTAACAGGAGTGATACCTGTTTCATGAGTTCGGACGAGAATGGCTGTCCATTGTCTGAGTACACGACACGGGGCAAGCCGTATCGCGGGAAAAATTCACGAACCAACTGCTTGGCAGTGGTTACAGCAGTGTAATCTGGGACTGGGTAAGCTTCTGTCCATCTGGAAAGGGCACATACAACTACAAGAACATACTTGAATCCTCGGCATCTGTCCATCTGAATATAATCCATCTGGAGGACTTCAAAAGGATGGTCAGGAGGATGAAATCCACCTTGTTCCACGGGAATACCTTTGCCTGGATTGAACTGGCAACAGATCATGCAGGTACGTACTTTCTGTTTTGCTGCTGCACGTAAATGCTTGTTGAACCAAATATTCTGGATGCGGGGGGAGACAGACAGAGGGGGGGGGGAGACAGACAGAGGGGGGGGGGAGACAGACAGAGGGAGACCATTTGCCCACTTGTGTTTCAAAATGTTCTTCCGGGGGAAGATTAGAAACCCTCACCCCCCTGAACTCCCCTTAGGTGGTTCGAGCTCGCTCGCTACACTGCCTTACTGTGTCACAAAATGATGCATCTCCAAAAAGTGTGTCACCAACATGAAAAGTTTGGAAAGCTGTGCCGTAGCAGGTCTTCTGTTTCACCGACAGCTGCGCAGACACCACCAAGATGGCAGATAACCTGCGCCGTGACGTTGAATCGATCGATGAGGTAATGTCAATAGAGTAGTCAGTAGGAGCGCTGGGCTTCAGCTGGAGGAGGCTGTGCGGGGGCGATAGGGACACCTCCCGGAACAACAAGGGTCCCGGGGCCTGCTGAGCAGCAGGAAAAGGCGCTGGAACGTCAGCTATGAGGTGAGCGTGGAAAGGCCTCTGAGTCCGTGGAGCCGAATTGGGGAGGGAAACCGAAAGCGTGCAATGCGCGCGCTGCCAGCCTCCGGGGACACGAGATGTGCAGTGCGCGTGTCATCTCCTGTCCGGAGGGGCTGTCTCAAAAGCGGACAGGGTGGCAACTAAAAAGCCTCCTTTTCAATGGATAGCCAGCGTTTACCCTAAACGCTGACGCTACCCAATGAAAAGGAGGGGCGGGGCTTAGAGTCCCTTACTTGTTTACAAGATCTCTCCGAGAGGCGTGGCGGCGCCCACGCCTCTCCGAGACCTAAAAAAATTGTCCCTACAGTACTGTGAGGGTTTCGCTCCTGCGACGGCGGATCTTCACGCCATTTCCAACATGGCAGCTGCCATGTTCCAGACCATAAGCAGGGTGAACGGTCCTGTAGCCCAGCAGGGAATCGACGGACCACCAACTAGAGAGCAGGGGGGCCGAGCAAGCGAAGTCAAGGAGATGCCGGGAATCGACCAGAGGAGGTACGCGGAGGAGAAAGAAGGAGCCAAGGAAGAGAGGACCGAAGATTCGACCCTGAGCAGGAGGAGAAGCAGCCGAGGAGAGACCCCTCCGGGAGCAACGAGATTGAGTCCATCTCTCCAACCGGAGAAGAGGAGGCTGGGACTCCCAACCCCGCGGCCCAGGTGGTTTGTGGTTCCAGGCAAGTGCCCCGAGCACGACTTATTTGTCTTAAGGGCTTGTGGGCGGAGTTATGGGTCACTCTACCCCAAAACACTGAAATCCCCCTGGCACCTAGGCTCGACACGTTAGGAAGCACAGGTGACGAGCACTTTTTCCCCCAAACTGGCACCAGACCAAAAGGGATCCAACTGTGTCCTTCTTTCTTTTGTTTTTTTTATGTTCCTTTTCCGGTATTTCAGCCTGAGGAGAGAGAACAAGGTTAGGATGGTACCCTAACAAGAAGAAAATTGCTTCCTCTGAATGTGGACTTATTTGTTTTGTTTTACACCAACATTGTTCAAGTCTGTGAAAAAACATAAGTACCCGCGAACTATTGGTATAAACGAAGAAGTGAGTCTTAATAAAAGTGACCAAACCCTACCCTTATTGTCTCCAGTGTGCCTGCTAACAAGAGGGCGGGCGACCAGGATAGCCTCCAGATCACAAGTACCTGTGACACCTGCCCAGACTGTACGTACCAGTCATACATTAATAAGGTAAGTACAAGACAAACATATCCAGATTGTAAGTACCAGTCCCACATATCAGGATTGTGATAACCAGCCCTAAGAATCACAGAGAAGAAACCAGACACTGTTATGGCCCCTTTCTTGAATATGTTACATCTACATCTCACTGACTGAATAACCATATCAGGACCTTGTTCTGTACAGGTGCCAGCCACATGCAGGGTCTGTGACAGAGAACAGAGACAGGAAGACAGCAGGTACCAACCGCAGGCAGGGCCTGTGACCGAGAACAGACAGACACAGGAAGAGCGCAGGCACCAACCACAGGCAGGGTCTGTGACAGAGAACAGGCAGATACAGAAAGAGTGCAAGCACCAACCCCAGGCAGGGTCTGTGACAGAGAACAGACACAGGAAGAGTGCAGGTACCAACCCCAGGCAGGGTTTGTGACAGAGAACAGACAGACACAGGAAGAGCGCAGGCACCAACCACAGGCAGGATCTGTGACAGAGAACAGACACAGGAAGAGAGCACGTACCAACCCCAGGCAGGGTCTGTGACAGAGAACAGACACAGGAAGAGTGCAGGCACCAACCCCAGGCAGGATCTGTGACAGAGAACAGACACAGGAAGAGTGCACGCACCAACTCCAGGCAGGGTCTGTGGCAGAAACAGACACACACAGAAAGAGAGCAGGTACCAACCCCAGGCACGGTCTGTGACAGAGAACAGGCAGACAGAGGAAGAGTGCAGGCACCAACCCCAGGCAGGGTCTGTGACAGAGAACAGGCAGATACAGAAAGAGTGCAAGCACCAACCCCAGGCAGGGTCTGTGACAGAGAACCGACAGACACAGGAAGAGAGCAGGTACCAACCCCAGGCAGGGTCTGTGACAGAGAACAGACACAGGAAGAGTGCAGGTACCAACCACAAGCAGGGTCTGTGACAGAACAGACAGATACAGGAAGAGTGCAGGCACCAACCCCAGGCAGGCTCTGTGACGGAGAACAGACAGACACTGGAAGAGTGCAGGCACCAACCACAGGCAGGGTCTGTGACAGAGAACAGACACACAAAGAAAGCAGGTACCAACCCCAGGCAGGGTCTGTGACAGAGAACAGACAAAGGAGGAGTGCAGGCACCAACCCCAGGTAGGGTCTGTAACGGAGAACAGACACAGGAAGAGTGCAGGCACCAACCCCAGGCAGGGTCTGTATCAGAGAACAGACAGACACAGAAGAGAGCAGGTACCAACCCCAGGCAGGGTCTACAACAGAGAACCGACAGAGACAGGAAGAGTGCAGGCACCAACCCCAGGCAGGGTCTTTGACAGAGAACATACAGACACAGGAAGAGTGAAGGTACCAACCCCAGGCAGGATCTGTGACAGTGAACAGACAGACACAGGAAGGGTGCAGACAACAACCCCAGGCACTGTCTGTGACAGAGAACAGACAGATACAAGAAGATTGAAGGCACCAACCCCAGGCAGGGGCTGTGACAGAGAACAGACACAGGAAGAGAGCAGGTACCAACCCCAACCAGCGTCTGTGACATAAAACAGACAGACACAGGAAGAGTGCAGGTACCAACCCCAGGCAGGGTCTGTGACAGTGAACAGACAGACACAGGAAGAGTGCAGGCACCAACCCCAGGCACTGTCTGTGACAGTGCCACAGTGCAAGTGCTCCCTGAGTTAAACTTCTGTTTTGATTAGTGACTCCATGATTGACTTATTTGATTTACTGTCAGACCCTAGTATTGTGCACTGCGTGTGCCTAGGGCTTGTAAATCAAATGCTGCTGGTGGACTTGCAGCACCGATTGTGCCCCCCACCAAAGCAGCCCGTAAGGTGTAACTCAGGCCTACCATTGTAGAGCCTGTGCGCAGTCTGGGACTACTGTTTTGACTCAGCGAGTGCAACTGCTCACCAGTCCTTGAACTTTCCCTTTTCTATATATCAGTCACCCCTATAGCAGGCCTACGGGCAGGGTGCGTTGTATGTAAAAGGTAGGACACGCCCTGGCATGTGTGGCATGTCCTGATAGTGAATTACAACCTATTTCGTTTTTCACTATTGAAAGGCTACCTGTCCCCATAGGCCAAAATGGGCGGTTTGATTATTACATCTTATAATCCTAACTGACCCAGGAGACGAGGTAGAGATTTGAGTTTAGTATGCCTTGAAATTGTCGATAACATCAGACTTTTCTTGGATGCCAGACAAACAGCCATACTGGTCCTTCTTCTGTTGGCAGCCTTCGACACCATTTCGCACGGCGTCCTTCTAGATTGCCTACGCGTATCTGGTGTCGAGAGCACAGCACTGAACTGGCTCAAGAGCTCTCTGACGGACCGTTACTCCAAGGTTCAAATAGGAGACTTCTCCTTGAAAAGCCAGCCTATCAACAAAGGTGTCCCACAAGGTTCTATCTTGAGCCCTACGCTTTTTAACCTGTACGTGCCACCACTAGCCAAACTTATTAAAGCTTTTGGTTTACAGACAGTGTCTTACACATATGACACACAGCTATTAATCACCTTGGGACCGGACGTCACAGAGACCAAAAAGCGTTTCAAACACTGCATGTCAGTAATAAACGATTGGATGATGAATAACTACCTCCTCCTCAATGCCAACCAAACAGATTTTGCTCTGTTCGGGGACCCATCAAAACTATGGAACAATGACTGGTGGGCCTCCAGCCAGGGACCCTGCCCTCCACCCAAGACAGCTGTGCGCAATCTTGGTGTAATTCTAGACTCTAAACTCTCCATGTTAGACCACATCAACAATCTGTTCCGCATCTGCTACGGACTCATGCAGTTACAGGAAAATATTTAAGTGGATCCCTCTTTCCTCCTGCATGCCCTTAGTACAGGGACTAATTATTAGTCGCCCGAACTGGTAACTCACTCCTTGCCTCTACTAATGTAGAGCTACTGGCCAAACTCCAGGTCAAGCAGAACACAGTGGCCAGACTGTTCCTAAATGTGCCCCGCATTCTCCCTCTGCGCCTAGTCTAAGGACCCTCCACTGGCTTCCAGTCAAAAAGAGGATTCATTTTAAACTCTGCTGTCTGGTGCATAAGACTTAATAACAAACAACAACATTACCTAACCAAAAAGCTTACAATACACCAACAGGTAAGAACCCCTAGGTCCACTAGCAAGTACCACCTAACAGTGCCTAAGGTTCGTACGATTAGGAATGGTGGCAGATCCTTTTCCCGGATAGCGCCCGAAACCTGGAACAAACTGCCTCTACCCCTTCACCTGGAAACTGACCACAAAAAAATTTGTAGACTCCTCAAAACCTGGCTATTCTAGCACAGTCCCTCCTGTCCGGCTGTCTTGGCGATCAGTCTGTCCAGAGTATTAGCTAGCGCTATGAGACCTACGGGTGATATATGTGCTCAACAAATACCAAGATACATACATCTAGCAGAATATTTGTCCATGGGCTTGAACTGAGCTTGCCTCCTGTCCGAAGTCTCAGGGATACAAAAGGCTTCATCCCTTCTGTTTGCTTGCTTCTGGAACGTGCTGTTTCAGTCGCTACAGAAGGAATCTGCAAAACGAACGCCAGCAAATGTCGCCACAATCTGCATAGAAATCGTGAGCGCTGCTCCGATTGTTACATGTAGCACAAAGCTTGCTGCTGTGCCGTATAGACTCCAAAACTGACATCATCACGAAGCCGATCCTCCACGAAGGTGGCCAAGAACTCATCAACATTGTGACATCGTAAGGAAACGTGGTGTCGGCTCCATCGTAACGTCACCTCCTCTCCGGTCAGGAACCAAAGCCTCCCCTGCCTGAGCAAGCATCCAGAACACAGACGCATCATCTCCCTCGAAACAAGGAACCGACGCTGCAACGCACCAACAACATTGCATCTCCGCGACGCCATGAGCTGTGTTTGTTTTTCTTTCCAAGGTACTGTTCTGTGGGGTTGGACCGACAGGCAGTCATATAACACACCAAAGGACATCGGGACTCGCCCCTGCGTGTATATACTAGACCAAAGTGCATACACTGTCCGTATATGTTAATGTCAGCATGGCTACATGCGATATATCAACACTGACCTGATGGGACTGGATTGTCATGTTTTGATACCTGAATCTTGCACTGTATTTTGAAAAATATAAAATGCTAATAAAACAGACTTGACAAAAAAAAAAAAAAAAAAAAAGTACTGTTCTGTGGGGGTCGGTTTTGACTCTAGGCCCGATGCTGCGCACCTCGCGGTCGGCGCCATACTGTGGAAACACTTTGACCTCGACGTCTTGATAACACATGTCGGAGTTATTGGTTGCTAAAGACTGCTTTAAGTGAAGAACCTATTTTTGAATTGCTTCTACCATCGTGAAGAATTAATTGTGATTATAGTATTGTGGATTTTTGTCGTTTGTGGTCTTGTGATAAGTCTATATAAAGAATACTTATTTTTATACAACCCGGTGTGGTGTCCATCTGTAGTGTTCTCACTGTATTACTATACGTGTTCACAAATGCTTAACACACTGCCTCTGAGATAAGCCGGTCTCCTCGTGCCAAGCTACCAAGGGGTGAACAGGCGTTGTCCAGTAGTGTAATCCCTTTCCCTGACTTAGACTCAAGGGTCCCTATTTGGACAAGATTGTATACCATTGACAACAAGAGACCCTGAGTTCTAAAAAGTCTGTGAAAGAGAAGAGGCACAGGAAGACTGCAGGCACCAACCCCAGACAGGGGATGTGACAGAGAAGAGACAGACACAGGAAGAGTGCAGGTACCAACCCCAGGAAGGGTCTGTGACAGAGAACAGACACAGGAAGAGTACAGTCAGCAATCCCAGGTAGGGTCTGCAACAGAAAATAGACAACCAAAATGAGAGAGCGTGCATCAAACGTGTACATGGTCTGTAACAGAGAATAGTCACAGAGGGGAGCAGGTACCGGCCTCATACAGGGTCTGTGACTGAGAATAGACATATTGAGAGCATGTATCAGTCTCCTACAGGATCTTCGACGGAGAACAGAGTCACAGCAAGACGGCGGGTGCCAGAGTCATACAGGGTCTGTGACTGCTGAAGGACCCCAGAGGCGCTAGACCCCAGGACCGAGGAAGAAACACTGCTGCTGCTTAAGGACCCCGGAGGCACTAGACCCCAGGACCGAGGAAGAAACACTGCTGCTGCTGAAGGACCCCAGAGGCGCTAGACCCCAGGACCGAGGAAGAAACACTGCTGCTGAAGGACCCCAGAGGCGCTAGACCCCAGTACTGAGGAAGAAACACTGCTGCTGAAGGACCCCAGAGGCGCTAGACCCCAGGACTGAGGAAGAAACACTGCTGCTTCTTAAGGACCCCGGAGGGGTAGACCCCAGAACCGAGGAAGAAACACTGCTGCTGAAGGACCCCAGAAGCACTAGACCCCAGGACCGAGGAAGAAACACTGCTGCTGCTGAAGGACTCCAGAAGCACTAGACCCCAGGACCGAGGAAGAAACACTGCTGCTGCTGAATGACCCCAGAGGAGCTAGACCCCAGGACTGAGGAAGAAACACTGCTGCTGCTGAAGGACCCCAGAGGCGCTAGACCCCAGGAGCGAGGAAGAAACACTGCTGCTGCTGAAGGACCCCGGAGGGGATAGACCCCAGGAGCGAGGAAGAAACACTGCTACTGCTGAAGGACCCCGGAGGGGATAGACCCCAGGAGCGAGGAAGAAACACTGCTGCTGCTGCTGAAGGACCCCAGAAGCACTAGACCCCGGGACCGAGGAAGAAACAATGGTGCTGCTGAAGGACCCCGGAGGGGATAGACCCCAGGACCGAGGAAGAAACACTGCTGCTGCTGAAGGACCCCAGAGGCGCTAGATCCCAGGACAGAGGAAGAAACACTGCTGCTGCTGAGGGTCCCTGGAGGGGATAGACCCCGGGACCGAGGAAGAAACTCTGCTGCTACTGAAGGACCCTGGAGGGGATAGACCCCAGGACCGAGGAAGAAACACTGCTGCTGCCGAGGGACCCTGGAGGTGCAAGACCCCAGGACCAAGGAAGAAACAATGCTGCTGCTGAAGGACCCCGGAGGGGATAGACCCCAGGACCGAGGAAGGAACACTCCTGCTGCTGAAGGACCCCGGAGGGGATAGACCCCAGGACCGAGGAAGGAACACTGCTGCTGCTGAAGGACCCCAGAGGCGCTAGACCCCAGGACCCAGGAAGAAACACTGCTGCTGCTGAAGGACCCCAGAGGCGCTAGACCCCGGGACCGAGGAAGAAACACTGCTGCTGCTGAAGGACCCAGAGGCGCTAGACCCCAGGACAGAGGAAGAAACACTGCTGCTGCTGAGGGACCCTGGAGGGGATAGACCCCGGGACCGAGGAAGAAACACTGCTGCTACTGAAGGACCCTGGAGGGGATAGACCCCAGGACCTAGGAAGAAACACTGCTGCTGAAGAACTAAGGAGGCGCTAGACCCCAGGACCGAGGAAGAAACACTGCTGCTGCAGAGGGACCCCGGAGGTGCAAGACCCCAGGACCGAGGAAGAAACACTGCTGCTGCTGAAGGACCCCAGAAGCGCTAGACCCCAGGACCGAGGAAGAAACACTGCTTTTGCTGAAGGACCCCAGAGGGGATAGAGCCCGGGACCGAGGAAGAAACACTGCTGCTGAAGGACCCCGGAGGGGATAGACCCCAGGACCGAGGAAGAAACACTGCTGCTGCTGAAGGGCCCCAGAGGCGCTAGACCCCAGGACTGAGGAAGAAACACTGCTGCTGCAGGACCCCGGAGGGGATAGACCCCAGGAGCGAGGAAGAAACACTGCTGCTGCTGAAGGATCCCGAAGATGCAAGACCCCAGGACCGAGGAAGAAACACTGCTGCTGCTGAAGGACCCCAGAAGCACTAGACCCCAGGACCGAGGAAGAAACACTCCTGCTGCTGAAGGACCCCAGAGGCGCTAGACCCCAGGACCGAGGAAGAAACACTGCTGCTACTGAAGGACCCCAGAGGCGCTAGACCCCAGGACCGAGGAAGAAACACTGCTGCTCCTAAAGGACCCCAGAGGTGCTGCTAGACCCGGGGACCGAGGAAGAAACACTGCTGCTCCTGAAGGACCCCGAAGGGGACAGACCCCAGGACCGAGGAAGAAACACTGCTGCTGCTGAAGGACCCCGAAGGTGCAAGACCCCAGGAGCGAGGAAGAAACACTGCTGCTGCTGAAGGACCCCGAAGGTGCAAGACCCCAGGACCGAGGAAGAAACACTGCTGCTGCTGAAGGACCCCGAAGGTGCAAGACCCCAGGACCGAGGAAGAAACACTGCTGCTGCTGAAGGACCCCAGAGGCGCTAGACCCCAGGACTGAGGAAGAAACACTGCTGCTGCTGAAGGACCCCAGAGGCGCTAGACCCCAGGACCGAGGAAGAAACACTGCTGCTGCTGAAGGACCCCGGAGGGGATAGACCCCAGGAGCGAGGAAGAAACACTGCTGCTGCTGAAGGACCCCAGAGGCGCTAGACCCCAGGACCGAGGAAGAAACACTGCTGCTGCTGAAGTACCCCAGAGGCGCAAGACCCCAGGACCGAGGAAGAAACACTGCTGCTGCTGACGGACCCCAGAGGTGGACGGGCTGTGAGGAGAGGACTCGTCCGGATCACCCGGAGCCCGTGGTCAGCGTTTAGCAACTTAAAGGAAGGAGGTCGGAGACTCCTAAACTGCCAAGATCAGGCCCTGTAATCACTGCCCAGCATGACATGCATTCATCCTGCGAGGGGTCCCAGATCAAGTGTGCCTTGAAGCTGTAACTCCAGCACACCTGGCCTGCATTCGCTGCACTTCTGTGTCTGATGATCGTGTGAAACTGGTGTGTCCTCGAAGGTGACCTGCACTGCCAGAGTCATGTGCGCTGATGCCATTCAAAGCCCATGTGACACCCCGCATTACTGCACCTCTGCCTCTCCACCTCTTCTGCTGTCTACCATGACCTCAGACCGTGTGTGCCACACCACGCATTACTGCACATCTTCTGTGTACCCTGACCATGTGACAGCGTGATTACTGCAGCTCTTCGTGTGCACCTGTTCTGCTGTGCACCATGAACATGTGACAGCGTGTGCCACACCCTGCATTACTGCACTGCTTCATCTGCACCTGTTCTTCTGTGTACCATGACCATGAGACTGTTTGTACCACATCCTGCATTCCTGCACCTCTTCTGCCATGTTCCATAACCATGTGCCACACCCTGCATTACTGCACCCCTTCTGCTGTGCACCATAACTACATGAGCTCCTAAGATAACCCTGCCATGCTACATCAAGGGGCATATTTACAAGCAACATTCAGAGAGCGGTGTTAAGCCACAGTTGCTAACGCCCTCCCTCAACAGTTTCGAAACGCAGGGATGCGCCATATTTGCAAGTATGCGGCGCACTCCTGCATTTTCCCTAGTGATGGCACTAAATGTAGCTGCCTAGCACCACAAGGGTGCCTGCGTTGCAGGGAATGATTGTTCATTTGCACATAAACAATCACTAATGGCGATTTGTAATTTCTATGTGTGCTTAAGAATGCAGCACATATAAAAGTTGGAAAGCTTAATTTTTTAATGATTGTTTATGTGCAGGAAGGGACCTCTTTCTGCACATGAACAATCACTAATGGCGAATTCCTGTTTCTGTCTGTGCTGCAGAATGCAGCAAACATGGAAACAGCAAAAACGAGGAGAAATTAATCATTTCTGCTCGTTGCACCTGTTTAAGACCAGGTTTTCCCTGGTCTTTTTGTTGGTGCTGCCCCATGATTACACCACCCTTGTAAATAAGGGGCAGCGTAAAAAAGCAATGGGTTATGTGGTGGAACACCCACAGCAACACCCATAGCCCCTCCCTTTGCTGCGGACCGCTGCAGTAAGGGTCATATTTCCAAGGTGATGTTAAGCCACGTTAAGTGGCTTAAGGCCACCTTGTAACTATGGAGCAGGGCATTGAGCCACAGGAACGTCATTAAAAGTGATGTTCCTGTGGTGCAATGCCCTTCTAAATATGCCCCCAAGTCTTCCAACACCGACAAACATGAGAGCCCCGGCGCTACACACTGCTTTAACCATTAAACCCTCTCAGTATATCTTGGTATCCCAAAACACCCACATACATAGGACTTCTGATTATCTGCAGCTGCTTATGTGGTGAGGTGAAAACCTCGGGGCTCTGCCAGACCCCCAGTGCGATCCGCTGCAGTTTCTTACATGGGTCACACTTTGAAACTCACTTACAACTAACAAACTTACCTAATGCTCATGGGCAACTCTACCAGGGACCCAGGGAGACCCACAGAGTGAACTGTGATCCCTGAATGATCACAGAGGTCCCTTCAGGGACCCGCGGAGACCCACAGAGTGAACTGTGACCCCCATATGATCTCAGAGGTCCCTTCTCTAGGACCCGCGGAGACCCACAGAGTGAAGGGTGATCCCTGAATGATCACAGGGATCCCTTCAGGGACCCGCAGAGACCCACAGAGTGAACTGTGATCCCTGAGTGATCACAGAGGTCCCTTCAGGGACCCGCAGAGACCCACAGAGTGAACTGTGATCCCCGAGTGATCACAGAGGTTCCTTCAGGGACCCGCGGAGACCCACAGAGTGAACGGTGATCCCTGAATGATCACAGAGTTCCCTTCTTCAGGGACCCGCGGAGACCCACAGAGTGAACAGTGACCCCCATATGATCACAGAGGTCCCTTCAGGGACCCGCGGAGACCCACAGAGTGAACGGTGATCCCTGAATGACCACAGACGTCCCTTCTCCTCTTCTAGGAGGTGCGACTAACCTGTGATCCCTAAAAGCTGATTTAAATGCTGTGTATTCCTCTGAAATCCAACTCCCATACCTTGTGCGATTGGACAACCATTTATGTGGGACCCGCAGGGTGTCTTTGATCCCTGAACACCCAGATATTGCATCTTTTGGGAGACTCCAGTAATGTATTCACTTGTGAATCTTGAACACCCACGCACATACCTTGTGCTCTTGGACAACCATTTCACTTTGCTGAGAAATCCTTTGAGCTGCTGTCGAAGGGTTTGCATGGGAAGAGTTATTCCTTAATCATCAATAACCTTCTGAAACCCCTCTCTGTGGAAGGCAGCTCTAGGAAAGAGAGTCGTTATGCATATGGTGACTTCTTGCTCGTCTTCTTCAGTTTCACTCTTCCCTCCAGCTTGTGTCCTCTCTGGTCTACGTTTCTCAACCTCACATGAGTGTTGCCCTTTCACCCTTTCCTACTGTTTTACTTAAACTCGTAGACCGTTTTTGCTTCTTTGAAATCTGTTGTCTGCTTGTCTGTCTGAAAATGCCCTGGCCATCACAAAGCGTCTGCTCAGAGTTCGTGGCTTAGCTCGTTTCTGTGGCCAGGGGTAGGGGCAACATGCATGTTCTTCATAGCGGCGACCGTCAGCTCTTGACTGTGCTTGGATTTGTGGGGATAGAAATGGCCTTTTTACCTGTCTGCTCCAGTGATGTCTAGGCCTTCTGGTCTTGCCGGTGTGACATGTCTGACCAGTCTTCTGGGTTCTTCGTTGCATCCAGCTGATTTGGACACTATGTGGTCATAGTAGAATGAACCTATTGTGCACGCCTCAGCTGGCTGTAGGGACGGGGGCACCATCTTGAATCTCCACTGTAGGCATGATAGAGGTCGGGGTTAGCCTGCCAGATGTACAGTGTTTTTTGCAGATGTTCATGAATCTTATGGGAGTTCCTGTGTGGGGTGACTTGGGACCCTCTATCCTTAAAAGTGCAGCTGCTGCCTTTGTATTCCTTCGGGTAGCTCCTCTAGCAGGTCATGGGTGATGTAGTTAGTGGGAGACAGCTGCCTCTTGAGAAGGGAAGGGTAAGTTTTAGACCATGACCTGCCCTTCTCTTCACCTGGGGTTTCACTCACCAAAGACTGACACATGCACAGCTGGAAGACTTCTCTCCCCTTTCTTCTCCATTGTGGGATTCTCTCAATAAAATACTCCTGTCACCATCCAGCCTTCCTGCTGAGACTTGGAAGGAGAGTGCGACTTTGAGTGTCTGTAGATTGATACACAAGGTGCCAGAACACCCTCGAGCCAGGCACAGCACTGAGCTGAGGGAATAGATACACCAGCATCTAATGTGGACTGAGCTCCTGAGTCACTGCTCCAGGGCTTCCTATGAGCTCTGAGGGGTTCTCTCCAGTAAGGTGTGCTGAGGGAATACATAAACCAGCATCTAATGTGGACTGAGCTCCTGAGTCACTGCTCCAGGACTTACTGAGATCTGAGGGGTTCTCTCCAGTAAGGTGTGCTGAGGGAATACATAAACCAGCATCTAATGTGGACTGAGCTCCTGAGTCACTGCTCCAGGACTTACTGAGATCTGAGGGGTTCTCTCCAGTAAGGTGTGCTGAGGGAATACATAAACCAGCATCTAATGTGGACTGAGCTCCTGAGTCACTGCTCCAGGACTTACTGAGATCTGAGGGGTTCTCTCCAGTAAGGTGTGCTGAGGGAATACATAAACCAGCATCTAATGTGGACTGAGCTCCTGAGTCACTGCTCCAGGACTTACTGAGATCTGAGGGGTTCTCTCCAGTCAGGTGTGCTGAGGTAATAGATACCCCAGCATCTAATGTGGACTGAGCTCCTGAGTCACTGCTCCAGGGCTTCCTATGAGCTCTGAGAGGTTCTCTCCAGTCAGGTGTGCTGAGGGAATACATAAACCAGCATCTAATGTGGACTGGGCTCCTGAGTCACTGCTCCAGGACTTACTGAGATCTGAGGGGTTCTCTCCAGTAAGGTGTGCTGAGGGAATACATAAACCAGCATCTAATGTGGACTGAGATCCTGAGTCACTGCTCCAGGGCTTCCTATGAGCTCTGAGGGGTTCTCTCCAGTCAGGTGAGCTGAGGGAATACATAAACCAGCATCTAATGTGGACTGAGCTCCTGAGTCACTGCTCCAGGACTTACTGAGATCTGAGGGGTTCTCTCCAGTCAGGTGAGCTGAGGGAATACATAAACCAGCATCTAATGTGGACTGAGATCCTGAGTCACTGCTCCAGGGCTTACTGAGCTCTGAGGGGTTCTCTCCAGTCAGGTGTGCTGAGGGAATACATAAACCAGCATCTAATGTGGACTGAGCTCCTGAGTCACTGCTCCAGGGCTTCCTATGAGCTCTGAGGGGTTCTCTCCAGTCAGGTGTGCTGAGGGAATACATAAACCAGCATCTAATGTGGACTGAGATCCTGAGTCACTGCCCCAGGGCTTCCTATGAGCTCTGAGGGGTTCTCTCCAGTCAGGTGTGCTGAGGGAATACATAAACCAGCATCTAATGTGGACTGAGATCCAGAGTCACTGCTCCAGGGCTTCCTATGAGCTCTGAGGGGTTCTATCCAGTCAGGTGAGCTGAGGGAATACATAAACCAGCATCTAATGTGGACTGAGCTCCTGGGTCACTGCTCCAGGGCTTCCTATGAGCTCTGGGGGGGTTCTCTCCAGTCAGGTGTGCTGAGGGAATACATAAACCAGCATCTAATGTGGACTGAGCTCCTGAGTCACTGCTCCAGGGCTTCCTATGAGCTCTGAGGGGTTCTCTCCAAGTCAGGTGTGCTGAGGGAATACATAAACCAGCATCTAATGTGGACTGAGCTCCTGAGTCACTGCTCCAGGACTTACTGAGCTCTGAGGGGTTCTCTCCAGTAAGGTGTGCTGAGGGAATACATAAACCAGCATCTAATGTGGACTGAGATCCTGAGTCACTGCTCCAGGGCTTACTGAGATCTGAGGGGTTCTCTCCAGTCAGGTGTGCTGAGGGAATACATAAACCAGCATCTAATGTGGACTGAGATCCTGAGTCACTGCTCCAGGACTTACTGAGATCTGAGGGGTTCTCTCCAGTCAGGTGTGCTGAGGGAATACATAAACCAGCATCTAATGTGGACTGAGCTCCTGAGTCACTGCTCCAGGGCTTCATATGAGCTCTGAGGGGTTCTCTCCAGTAAGGTGTGATGAGGGAATACATAAACCAGCATCTAATGTGGACTGAGATCCTGAGTCACTCCTCCAGGGCTTACTGAGATCTGAGGGGTTCTCTCCAGTCAGGTGAGCTGAGGGAATACATAAACCAGCATCTAATGTGGACTGAGATCCTGAGTCACTGCTCCAGGACTTACTGAGATCTGAGGGGTTCTCTCCAGTAAGGTGTGCTGAGGGAATACATAAACCAGCATCTAATGTGGACTGAGATCCTGAGTCACTGCTCCAGGGCTTACTGAGATCTGAGGGGTTCTCTCCAGTCAGGTGTGCTGAGGGAATACATAAACCAGCATCTAATGTGGACTGAGCTCCTGAGCCACTGCTCCATGGCTTCCTATGAGCTCTGAGGGGTTCTCTCCAGTAAGGTGTGATGAGGGAATACATAAACCAGCATCTAATGTGGACTGAGCTCCTGAGTCACTGCTCCAGGGCTTACTGAGATCTGGGGGGTTCTCTCCAGTCAGGTGTGCTGAGGGAATACATAAACCAGCATCTAATGTGGACTGAGCTCCTGAGTCACTGCTCCAGGACTTACTGAGCTCTGAGGGGTTCTCTCCAGTCAGGTGTGCTGAGGGAATACATAAACCAGCATCTAATGTGGACTGAGATCCTGAGTCACTGCTCCAGGGCTTCCTATGAGCTCTGAGGGGTTCTCTCCAGTCAGGTGTGCTGAGGGAATACATAAACCAGCATCTAATGTGGACTGAGCTCCTGAGTCACTGCTCCAGGACTTACTGAGCTCTGAGGGGTTCTCTCCAGTCAGGTGTGCTGAGGGAATACATAAACCAGCATCTAATGTGGACTGAGATCCTGAGTCACTGCTCCAGGGCTTCCTATGAGCTCTGAGGGGTTCTCTCCAGTCAGGTGTGCTGAGGGAATACATAAACCAGCATCTAATGTGGACTGAGATCCTGAGTCACTGCTCCAGGGCTTCCTATGAGCTCTGAGGGGTTCTCTCCAGTCAGGTGTGCTGAGGGAATACATAAACCAGCATCTAATGTGGACTGAGATCCTGAGTCACTGCTCCAGGGCTTCCTATGAGCTCTGAGGGGTTCTCTCCAGTCAGGTGTGCTGAGGGAATACATAAACCAGCATCTAATGTGGACTGAGCTCCTGAGTCACTGCTCCAGGGCTTCCTATGAGCTCTGAGATGTTCTCTCCAGTCAGGTGTGCTGAGGGAATACATAAACCAGCATCTAATGTGGACTGAGATCCTGAGTCACTGCCCCAGGGCTTCCTATGAGCTCTGAGGGGTTCTCTCCAGTCAGGTGTGCTGAGGGAATACATAAACCAGCATCTAATGTGGACTGAGATCCTGAGTCACTGCTCCAGGGCTTCCTATGAGCTCTGAGGGGTTCTCTCCAGTCAGGTGTGCTGAGGGAATACATAAACCAGCATCTAATGTGGACTGAGATCCTGAGTCACTGCTCCAGGGCTTCCTATGAGCTCTGAGGGGTTTTCTCCAGTCAGGTGTGCTGAGGGAATACATAAACCAGCATCTAATGTGGACTGAGCTCCTGAGTCACTGCTCCAGGACTTACTGAGATCTGAGGGGTTCTCTCCAGTCAGGTGTGCTGAGGGAATACATAAACCAGCATCTAATGTGGACTGAGCTCCTGAGTCACTGCTCCAGGGCTTCCTATGAGCTCTGAGGGGTTCTCTCCAGTCAGGTGTGCTGAGGGAATACATAAACCAGCATCTAATGTGGACTGAGATCCTGAGTCACTGCTCCAGGACTTACTGAGATCTGAGGGGTTCTCTCCAGTCAGGTGAGCTGAGGGAATACATAAACCAGCATCTAATGTGGACTGAGCTCCTGAGTCACTGCCCCAGGGCTTCCTATGAGCTCTGAGGGGTTCTCTCCAGTCAGGTGTGCTGAGGGAATACATAAACCAGCATCTAATGTGGACTGAGCTCCTGAGTCACTGCTCCAGGGCTTCCTATGAGCTCTGAGAGGTTCTCTCCAGTCAGGTGTGCTGAGGGAATACATAAACCAGCATCTAATGTGGACTGAGCTCCTGAGTCACTGCTCCAGGGCTTCCTATGAGCTCTGAGGGGTTCTCTCCAAGTCAGGTGTGCTGAGGGAATAGATACCCCAGCATCTAATGTGGACTGAGCTCCTGAGTCACTGCTCCAGGGCTTCCTATGAGCTCTGAGAGGTTCTCTCCAGTCAGGTGTGCTGAGGGAATACATAAACCAGCATCTAATGTGGACTGAGATCCTGAGTCACTGCTCCAGGGCTTACTGAGATCTGAGGGGTTCTCTCCAGTCAGGTGAGCTGAGGGAATACATAAACCAGCATCTAATGTGGACTGAGCTCCTGAGTCACTGCTCCAGGGCTTACTGAGATCTGAGGGGTTCTCTCCAGTCAGGTGAGCTGAGGGAATACATAAACCAGCATCTAATGTGGACTGAGTCCTGAGTCACTGCTCCAGGGCTTACTGAGATCTGAGGGGTTCTCTCCAGTCAGGTGTGCTGAGGGAATACATAAACCAGCATCTAATGTGGACTGAGCTCCTGAGTCACTGCTCCAGGGCTTCCTATGAGCTCTGAGGGGTTCTCTCCAAGTCAGGTGTGCTGAGGGAATACATAAACCAGCATCTAATGTGGACTGAGCTCCTGAGTCACTGCTCCAGGACTTACTAAGATCTGAGGGGTTCTCTCCAGTCAGGTGAGCTGAGGGAATACATAAACCAGCATCTAATGTGGACTGAGCTCCTGAGTCACTGCTCCAGGGCTTCATATGAGCTCTGAGGAGGTTCTCTCCAGTCAGGTGAGCTGAGGGAATAATAAACCAGGATCTAATGTGGACTGAGATCCAGAGTCACTGCTCCAGGACTTACTGAGATCTGAGGGGTTCTCTCCAGTAAGGTGTGCTGAGGGAATACATAAACCAGCATCTAATGTGGACTGAGCTCCTGAGTCACTGCTCCAGGACTTACTGAGATCTGAGAGGTTCTCTCCAGTCAGGTGAGCTGAGGGAATACATAAACCAGCATCTAATGTGGACTGAGCTCCTGAGTCACTGCTCCAGGGCTTCCTATGAGCTCTGAGGGGTTCTCTCCAGTCAGGTGTGCTGAGGGAATAGATACACCAGCATCTAATGTGGACTGAGCTCCCGAGTCACTGCTCCAGGGCTTACTGAGCTCTGAGGGGTTCTCTCCAGTCAGGTGTGCTGAGGGAATACATAAACCAGCATCTAATGTGGACTGAGCTCCTGAGTCACTGCTCCAGGGCTTCATATGAGCTCTGAGGGGTTCTCTCCAGTAAGGTGTGATGAGGGAATACATAAACCAGCATCTAATGTGGACTGAGCTCCTGAGTCACTGCTCCAGGACTTACTGAGATCTGAGGGGTTCTCTCCAGTAAGGTGTGCTGAGGGAATACATAAACCAGCATCTAATGTGGACTGAGATCCTGAGTCACTGCTCCAGGGCTTCCTATGAGCTCTGAGGGGTTCTCTCCAGTCAGGTGTGCTGAGGGAATACATAAACCAGCATCTAATGTGGACTGAGCTCCTGAGTCACTGCTCCAGGGCTTCCTATGAGCTCTGAGGGGTTCTCTTCAAGTCAGGTGTGCTGAGGGAATACATAAACCAGCATCTAATGTGGACTGAGCTCCTGAGTCACTGCTCCAGGGCTTACTGAGATCTGAGGGGTTCTCTCCAGTCAGGTGTGCTGAGGGAATACATAAACCAGCATCTAATGTGGACTGAGATCCTGAGTCACTGCTCCAGGGCTTACTGAGCTCTGAGGGGTTCTCTCCAGTCAGGTGAGCTGAGGGAATACATAAACCAGCATCTAATGTGGACTGAGCTCCTGAGTCACTGCTCCAGGACTTACTGAGATCTGAGGGGTTCTCTCCAGTAAGGTGTGCTGAGGGAATACATAAACCAGCATCTAATGTGGACTGAGATCCTGAGTCACTGCTCCAGGGCTTCCTATGAGCTCTGAGGGGTTCTCTCCAGTCAGGTGTGCTGAGGGAATACATAAACCAGCATCTAATGTGGACTGAGCTCCTGAGTCACTGCTCCAGGGCTTCCTATGAGCTCTGAGGGGTTCTCTCCAAGTCAGGTGTGCTGAGGGAATACATAAACCAGCATCTAATGTGGACTGAGCTCCTGAGTCACTGCTCCAGGGCTTACTGAGATCTGAGGGGTTCTCTCCAGTCAGGTGTGCTGAGGGAATACATAAACCAGCATCTAATGTGGACTGAGATCCTGAGTCACTGCTCCAGGGCTTACTGAGCTCTGAGGGGTTCTCTCCAGTCAGGTGAGCTGAGGGAATACATAAACCAGCATCTAATGTGGACTGAGCTCCTGAGTCACTGCTCCAGGGCTTCCTATGAGCTCTGAGGGGTTCTCTCCAGGTCAGGCGAGGGGCACCCCTTGAAATGCATGGAGCTCTCTGTATAAAGGGTTCATGGTCGGCTCTGTATGAAGGGGAGAGTGGGACTGCAAGTGGTCGTGGTGAGCCCATGCCTGCTTTATTTCCGCTGCAGCCCCCATCTGGGTCCTGAGGCGACTCACTCACACAAGCCCCAGGACGTAAACGTGCCAGCGTGGGCCTAGTTATCCGGTAGTGACGTGGGTGACTGTTGACCTGCCTTTCTTCTTCTCGTACTAAAGAAAGGCACAGTTTGGCGAAAGGAAACTGAGCGGGCAGGCCTCTTCATGCAGAGCCTTGGACCAGGGCTGGATCACTCGATCACCGATACTGGCTTTCTTATTTTCCCAGAACGATTTACAGTATTTTTGTATTATTAACCCTGCTTTTGTGTAGCACATGATGTTGATATAGATTAAAGTGTGTTTCCTGACACACAGCACTGTCTGAGCAGTTGATTTATTGATTTGTGTTTGGTTAGACTGGTAGGAGTCTCTCTCCCTCCTCCACCTCCCTGGGTAAGCCTTGGAGTCTCTCTCCCTCCTCCACCTCCCTGGTAAGCCTTGGGGTCTCTCTCCCTCCTCCACCTCCCTGGGTAAGCCTTGGGGTCTCTCTCCCTCCTCCACCTCCCTGGTAAACCTTGGAGTCTCTCTCCCTCCTCCACCTCCCTGGTAAGCCTTGGGGTCTCTCTCCCTCCTCCACCTCCCTGGTAAGCCTTGGGGTCTCTCTCCCTCCTCCACCTCCCTGGTAAGCCTTGGAGTCTCTCTCCCTCCTCCACCTCCCTGGTAAGCCTTGGAGTCTCTCTCCCTCCTCCACCCCTTGGAGTCTCTCTCCCTCCTCCACCTCCCTGGTAAACCTTGGAGTCTCTCTCCCTCCTACACCTCCCTGGTAAGCCTTGGGGTCTCTCTCCCTCCTCCACCTCCCTGGTAAGCCTTGGAGTCTCTCTCCCTCCTCCACCTCCCTGGGTAAGCCTTGGGGTCTCTCTCCCTCCTCCACCTCCCTGGGTAAGCCTTGGGGTCTCTCTCCCTCCTCCACCTCCCTGGTAAGCCTTGGAGTCTCTCTCCCTCCTCCACCTCCCTGGTAAGCCTTGGAGTCTCTCTCCCTCCTTGGAGTCTCTCTCCCTCCTCCACCTCCCTGGTAAGCCTTGGAGTCTCTCTCCCTCCTTGGAGTCTCTCTCCCTCCTCCACCTCCCTGGTAAGCCTTGGGGTCTCTCTCCCTCCTCCACCTCCCTGGTAAGCCTTGGAGTCTCTCTCCCTCCTTGGAGTCTCTCTCCTTCCTCCACCTCCCTGGTAAGCCTTGGAGTCTCTCTCCCTCCTTGGAGTCTCTCTCCCTCCTCCACCTCCCTGGTAAGCCTTGGAGTCTCTCTCCCTCCTCCACCTCCCTGGGTAAGCCTCGGCTGCTTGACCTGCGACCCTGCGAGGCAAGTGCCAAAGGGGTGCCCTAATGTTCGCTCTTCCAAGTCCTAATAGGTCGGCCCCAGGACACATGAGGCAAACAGACTCAAACCCCCTCAACTGAGGTCCATTGAACCTGTGTGTCCCCCGGCTCCAATGGAGCCCGACAGCTTGCTTTTAATCACTTAAAAATACTCCTTCCTTCCCTCACTCTGGCTTCTGGCTTAGCCTTGGCCATCTCTTCTCATCACTTTTTCCATTTTTTCCTCATTCTTATTGTGATTTATTCCTATTCTTCCTTCTCCAATCCGTACACAACAAATCAACCCATTTTCGACCAAGTTAAAGATGCTTCATACTTCTATACTTCATCTCTCCTCTCTGTATTCATACAATGCCAGGTTTTCTCCTCACGTTCTGCACGTCTGCCGAGTTTCCTTTTTATATGGGTTTTTTCTTTGAGAGCATACAAACTAAATGTATTTTTATGTATTTTTCCCCCAATTTCTTAATAGGGTTTCAAAATTGTGCTACTCGTCAAAAAAGCGCTTAACACCCCTTCAGGGGTAGCAAGCGCTATATAAATGCAAACCTTTTTCCCTCTTCTAACTCTCCGCTATCCTTCCGAGTCCAAATAACTGACTAACCTACCCACCACTCAAACTACTTTTCATATTTCACTTTACTAATTCAACACTAATCCTTTATGGGATCCGGAGTAGCATGCTACCGCTAAAAAAGCGCTTTGACGCCTCGTCAGGGGTAGTAAGCGCTATACAAATGCAATCGCAATTCAATACAATACAATACAATTTATGTGGGACCGGAAGGGTGCCTTTCAACCCTGAACGCCCAGACACACTGCATCTTCTATGAGCCTCCAGTAGTGTATTCACTTGTAAATCCTGAACACCCACACACACACCTTGTGCTCTTCTGCGCTTCCTGTATGGGGTGCACTGCATGACTGGTCACCTCTGAACACTTGCACACAGAGCCCCCGCTCTCAGGCTGCCTCCCTGATGGGGCTCACAGAGGGATTTGTGATCCCTGAATTTCCACAGACTGTGGCCTTCACTTGTCGTTCCAGAACCCCCCTCCCCCCCCCACACACACCCCTTGTGCTCCTCGGCAGGTTCCTCAACGGAGCTCACAGCGGGACTTTGGAATCCATGAATGCCCTCGCACATACCTTGTGCTCCTCTGCAGCCTCCTCTACAGGACTTGCCGAGTGAGTTTTGTGCTCCGTGGACTCCCGGCACACCAAACAGATCATCCTCTGATCCTCTGCACAGAACAGCAGCAGCTCCTGGTTATGTTTCTCACACAGATTCTCCCCCGGGGGCTTCACGGGGGACAAAGTAAGCTGTTTTAACATTTCCACCATGTTCCTCAGCTGCCTGTTGGGTCGGAGGCTTTTCCCAGATATATCCCTGCACTGTGGACAGGGGAAGTTTCCATCTCTCCCCTTCCAGCTCTGGGTGATGCAGGAGCGGCAGAAATTGTGTCCACAATCAATAGTCACCGGATCAGTGAAATAATCTAAACAGATGGAACACGTGGCCTCTTCCTGGAGGTTCCCGAGCTGAGCTGCTGCCGCCATGATTCAGAAACGCAGGAAGTTAAGGTAAGTTTCGTTTCTATCTTTATGGAGTGGGTGTGTCTGTGCGTCTGTCCCTCCCTGTGTGCAGTGGGTGTGTCTGTGCGTCTGTCCCTCCCTGTGTGCAGTGGGTGTGTCTGTGCGACTGTCCCTCCCTGTGTGCAGTGGGTGTGTCTGTGCGTCTGTCCCTCCCTGTGTGCAGTGGGTGTGTCTGTGCGACTGTCCCTCCCTGTGTGCAGTGGGTGTGTCTGTGCGTCTGTCCCTCCCTGTGTGCAGTGAGTGTGTCTGTGCGTCTGACCCTCTTGTGCAGTGGGTGTGTCTGTGCGTCTGTCCCTCTTTGTGTGCAGTGGGTGTGTCTGTCCCTCCCTGTGTGCAGTGGGTGTGTCTGTGCGTCTGTCCCTCCCTGTGTGCAGTGGGTGTGCGTCTGTCCCTCCCTGTGTGCAGTAGGTGTGTCTGTGCGTCTGTCCCTCCCTGTGTGCAGTGGGTGTGTCTGTGCGACTGTCCCTCCCTGTGTGCAGTGGGTGTGTCTGTGCGTCTGTCCCTCCCTGTGTGCAGTGAGTGTGTCTGTGCGTCTGACCCTCTTGTGCAGTGGGTGTGTCTGTGCGTCTGTCCCTCTTTGTGTGCAGTGGGTGTGTCTGTCCCTCCCTGTGTGCAGTGGGTGTGTCTGTGCGTCTGTCCCTCCCTGTGTGCAGTGGGTGTGTCTGTGCGTCTGTCCCTCCCTGTGTGCAGTGGGTGTGTCTGTGCGTCTGTCCCTCTCTGTGTGCAGTGGGTGTGTCTGTGCGTCTGTCCCTCCCTGTGTGCAGTGGGTGTGTCTGTGCGTCTGTCCCTCCCTGTGTGCAGTGGGTGTGTCTGTGCGTCTGTCCCTCCCTGTGTGCAGTGGGTGTGTCTGTGCGTCTGTCCCTCCCTGTGTGCAGTGGGTGTGTCTGTGCGTCTGTCCCTCTCTGTGTGCAGTGGGTGTGTCTGTGCGTCTGTCCCCCTCTGTGTGCAGTGGGTGTGTCTGTCCCTCCCTGTGTGCAGTGGGTGTGCCTGTGCGTCTGTCCCTCTTTGTGTGCAGTGGGTGTGTCTGTCCCTCCCTGTGTGCAGTGGGTGTGTCTGTGCGTCTGTCTCTCCCTGTGTGCAGTGGGTGTGTCTGTGCGTCTGTCCCTCCCTGTGTGCAGTGGGTGTGTCTGTGCGTCTGTCCCTCCCTGTGTGCAGTGGGTGTGTCTGTGCGCCTGTCTCTCCCTGTGTGCAGTGGGTGTGTCTGTGCGTCTGTCCCTCCCTGTGTGCAGTGGGTGTGTCTGTGCGTCTGCCCCTCCCTGTGTGCAGTGGGTGTGTCTGTGCGTCTGTCCCTCCCTGTGTGCAGTGGGTGTGTCTGTGCGTCTGTCCCTCCCTGTGTGCAGTGGGTGTGTCTGTGCGCCTGTCTCTCCCTGTGTGCAGTGGGTGTGTCTGTGCGTCTGTCCCTCCCTGTGTGCAGTGGGTGTGTCTGTGCGTCTGACCCTCTTGTGCAGTGGGTGTGTCTGTGCGTCTGTCCCTCTTTGTGTGCAGTGGGTGTGTCTGTCCCTCCCTGTGTGCAGTGGGTGTGTCTGTGCGTCTGTCCCTCCCTGTGTGCAGTGGGTGTGTCTGTGCGCCTGTCTCTCCCTGTGTGCAGTGGGTGTGTCTGTGCGTCTGTCCCTCCCTGTGTGCAGTGGGTGTGTCTGTGCGTCTGCCCCTCCCTGTGTGCAGTGGGTGTGTCTGTGCGTCTGTCCCTCCCTGTGTGCAGTGGGTGTGTCTGTGCGTCTGCCCCTCCCTGTGTGCAGTGGGTGTGTCTGTGCGTCTGCCCCTCTCTGTGTGCGCTGGGACTTCCGGGTTCATGTTACAGGCACAGAGCAGAGAACTGACTCTTCTGATGCCTGTGATTTACCGCTGGGGTTCACACCATTTACGCGTCATGTGGTTATATTTCCAGAATCTATAGGTGCAGAAACTGGAGCGTGTAGATGGGTTTCTGTAAAATCCTCTGTTATTTTTGCCAATTCCGCAAGTTCGCTTTTTAAAATCTTTCAGGAATCTCATAAACGTTTCTAAAATACTTTCTAAAGTGCTTTCTTCCTGTATTTGTATTTTATTGTTTGTTTCAAAGGCTGAAAAATAACAAATGTTGATCGTTTCTCAATGTTTTTACTGGCCTTACCTTAGCATTGCTGGTCAGGCCAGTAAACTAGTAGTTTTGTGTGTAACTGAAGAATATATTGCTGCCTGTTAGTGCCTGTTCTGTATGTAAAGGACACTTACAATACTATTGCCTGCGCTGTATCTGTTCTGAGAGCCAGGGAATCTTGCACTGCTGATGGCCTGATGTACCTGTTCTATGAGTGAGGGAAGCCCCCACTGCTGATGCCCCGATGTCCCTGTTCAATGAGTGAGGGAAGCCCGCACTGCTGATGCCCCGATATCCCTGTTCAATGAGTGAGGGAAGCTTGCACTGCTGATGCCCCGATGTACCTGTTCAATGAGTGAGGGAAGCTTGCACTGCTGATGCCCCGATGTACCTGTTCTATGAGTGAGGGAAGCCCGCACTGCTGATGCCCCGATATCCCTGTTCAATGAGTGAGGGAAGCTTGCACTGCTGATGCCCCGATGTACCTGTTCAATGAGTGAGGGAAGCTTGCACTGCTGATGCCCCGATGTACCTGTTTTATGAGTGAGGGAAGCTTGCACTGCTGATGCCCCGATGTACCTGTTCAATGAGTGAGGGAAGCTTGCACTGCTGATGCCCCGATGTACCTGTTTTGTGAGTGAGGGAAGCTTGCACTGCTGATGCCCCGATGTACCTGTTCAATGAGTGAGGGAAGCTTGCACTGCTGATGCCCCGATGTACCTGTTCAGTGAGTGAGGGAAGCTTGCACTGCTGATGCCCCGATGTACCTGTTCAGTGAGTGAAGGAAGCTTGCACTGCTGATGCCCCGATGTACCTGTTCAATGAGTGAGGGAAGCTTGCACTGCTGATGGCCCGATGTACCTGTTCAGTGAGTGAGGGAAGCTTGCACTGCTGATGCCCCGATGTACCTGTTCAGTGAGTGAAGGAAGCTTGCCCTGCTGATGCCCTGGTGTACCTGTTCAGTGAGTGAGGGAATCTTGCACTGCTGATGGCCTGATGTACCTGTTCAGTGAGGGAGGGAAGCTTGCACTGCTGATGCCCGATGTACCTGTTCAATGAGTGAGGGAAGCTTGCACTGCTGATGGCCCGATGTACCTGTTCAGTGAGTGAGGGAAGCTTGCACTGCTGATGCCCCGATGTACCTGTTCAGTGAGTGAAGGAAGCTTGCCCTGCTGATGCCCTGATGTACCTGTTCAGTGAGTGAGGGAATCTTGCACTGCTGATGGCCTGATGTACCTGTTCAGTGAGGGAGGGAAGCTTGCACTGCTGATGCCCGATGTACCTGTTCAGTGAGTGAGGGAAGCTTGCACTGCTGATGCCCCAATGTCCCTGTTCTGTGAGTGAGGGAAGCTTGCACTGCTGATGGCCCGGTGTACCTGTTCTGTGAGTGAGGGAAGCTTGCACTGCTGATGCCCCGATGTACCTGTTCAGTGAGTGAGGGAAGCTTGCACTGCTGATGCCCCGATGTACCTGTTCAGTGAGTGAAGGAAGCTTGCCCTGCTGATGCCCTGATGTACCTGTTCAGTGAGTGAGGGAATCTTGCACTGCTGATGACCTGATGTACCTGTTCAGTGAGTGAGGGAAGCTTGCACTGCTGATGCCCGATGTACCTGTTCAGTGAGTGAGGGAAGCTTGCACTGCTGATGCCCCGATGTACCTGTTCAGTGAGGGAGGGAAGCTTGCACTGCTGACGCCCTGATGTACCTGTTCAGTGAGTGAGGGAAGCTTGCACTGCTGATGCCCTGATATACCTGTTCAGTGAGTGAGGGAAGCTTGCACTGCTGATGCCCCGATGTACCTGTTCAATGAGTGAAGGAAGACCGCACTGCTGATGCCCCGATGTACCTGTTCTATGAGTGAGGGAAGCCCGCACTGCTGATGTCCCGATGTCCCTGTTCAATGAGTGAGGGAAGCCCGCACTGCTGATGCCCCGATGTCCCTGTTCAATGAGTGAGGGAAGCCTGCACTGCTGATGCCCCGATGTACCTGTTCAATGAGTGAGGGAAGCTTGCACTGCTGATGGCCCGATGTACCTGTTCAGTGAGTGAGGGAAGCTTGCACTGCTGATGCCCCGATGTACCTGTTCTGTGAGTGAGGGAAGCTTGCACTGCTGATGGCCCGATGTACCTGTTCAGTGAGTGAGGGAAGCTTGCACTGCTGATGCCCCGATGTACCTGTTCAGTGAGTGAAGGAAGCTTGCCCTGCTGATGCCCTGATGTACCTGTTCAGTGAGTGAGGGAAGCTTGCACTGCTGATGCTCTGATGTACCTGTTCAATGAGTGAGGGAAGCTTGCACTGCTGATGCCCCGATGTCCCTGTTCTGTGAGTGAGGGAAGCTTGCACTGCTGATGGCCCGATGTACCTGTTCTGTGAGTGAGGGAAGCTTGCACTGCTGATGCCCCGATGTACCTGTTCAGTGAGTGAGGGAAGCTTGCACTGCTGATGGCACAATGTACCTGTTTAGTGAGTGAGGGAAGCTTGCACTGCTGATGGCCTGATGTACATGTTCAGTGAGTGAGGGAAGCTTGCACTGCTGATGCCCCGATGTACCTGTTCAGTGAGTGAGGAAAGCTTGCACTGCTGATGCCCTGATGTACCTGTTCAGTGAGTGAGGGAAGCTTGCCCTGCTGATGCCCTGATGTACCTGTTCAGTGAGAAAGGGAAACTTGCACTGCTGATGCCCCGATGTACCTGCTCTGTGAGGGAGGGAAGCTTGCACTGCTGATGCCCGATGTACCTGTTCAGTGAGTGAGGGAAGCTTGCACTGCTGATGCCCCAATGTCCCTGTTCTGTGAGTGAGGGAAGCCCGCACTGCTGATGCCCCGATATCCCTGTTCAATGAGTGAGGGAAGCCCGCACTGCTGATGCCCCGATATCCCTGTTCAATGAGTGAGGGAAGCCCACACTGCTGATGCCCCGATGTACCTGTTCAATGAGTGAGGGAAGCTTGCACTGCTGATGCCCCGATGTACCTGTTCAATGAGTGAGGGAAGCTTGCACTGCTGATGCCCCGATGTACCTGTTCAATGAGTGAGGGAAGCTTGCACTGCTGATGGCCCGATGTACCTGTTCAGTGAGTGAGGGAAGCTTGCACTGCTGATGCCCCGATGTACCTGTTCAGTGAGTGAAGGAAGCTTGCCCTGCTGATGCCCTGATGTACCTGTTCAGTGAGTGAGGGAATCTTGCACTGCTGATGGCCTGATGTACCTGTTCAGTGAGGGAGGGAAGCTTGCACTGCTGATGCCCGATGTACCTGTTCAGTGAGTGAGGGAAGCTTGCACTGCTGATGCCCCAATGTCCCTGTTCTGTGAGTGAGGGAAGCTTGCACTGCTGATGGCCCGGTGTACCTGTTCTGTGAGTGAGGGAAGCTTGCACTGCTGGTGCCTCGATGTACCTGTTCAGTGAGTGAGGGAAGCTTGCCCTGCTGATGCCCCGATGTACCTGTTCAGTGAGTGAGGGAATCTTGCACTGCTGATGGCCTGATGTACCTGTTCAGTGAGTGAGGGAAGCTTGCACTGCTGATGCCCGATGTACCTGTTCAGTGAGTGAGGGAAGCTTGCACTGCTGATGCCCCGATGTACCTGTTCGGTGAGGGAGGGAAGCTTGCACTGCTGATGCCCTGATGTACCTGTTCAGTGAGTGAGGGAAGCTTGCACTGCTGATGCCCTGATATACCTGTTCAGTGAGTGAGGGAAGCTTGCACTGCTGATGCCCCGATGTACCTGTTCAATGAGTGAGGGAAGACCGCACTGCTGATGCCCCGATGTACCTGTTCTATGAGTGAGGGAAGCCCGCACTGCTGATGCCCCGATGTCCCTGTTCAATGAGTGAGGGAAGCCCGCACTGCTGATGCCCCGATGTCCCTGTTCAATGAGTGAGGGAAGCCTGCACTGCTGATGCCCCGATGTACCTGTTCAATGAGTGAGGGAAGCTTGCACTGCTGATGGCCCGATGTACCTGTTCAGTGAGTGAGGGAAGCTTGCACTGCTGATGCCCCGATGTACCTGTTCTGTGAGTGAGGGAAGCTTGCACTGCTGATGGCCCGATGTACCTGTTCAGTGAGTGAGGGAAGCTTGCACTGCTGATGCCCCGATGTACCTGTTCAGTGAGTGAAGGAAGCTTGCCCTGCTGATGCCCTGATGTACCTGTTCAGTGAGTGAGGGAAGCTTGCACTGCTGATGCTCTGATGTACCTGTTCAATGAGTGAGGGAAGCTTGCACTGCTGATGCCCCGATGTCCCTGTTCTGTGAGTGAGGGAAGCTTGCACTGCTGATGGCCCGATGTACCTGTTCTGTGAGTGAGGGAAGCTTGCACTGCTGATGCCCCGATGTACCTGTTCAGTGAGTGAGGGAAGCTTGCACTGCTGATGGCACAATGTACCTGTTTAGTGAGTGAGGGAAGCTTGCACTGCTGATGGCCTGATGTACCTGTTCAGTGAGTGAGGGAAGCTTGCACTGCTGATGCCCCGATGTACCTGTTCAGTGAGTGAGGAAAGCTTGCACTGCTGATGCCCTGATGTACCTGTTCAGTGAGTGAGGGAAGCTTGCCCTGCTGATGCCCTGATGTACCTGTTCAGTGAGAAAGGGAAACTTGCACTGCTGATGCCCCGATGTACCTGCTCTGTGAGTGAGGGAAGCTTGCACTGCTGATGCCCCGATGTACCTGTTCTGTGAGTGAGGTAAGCTTGCACTGCTGATGCCCCATGTACCTGTTCAGTGAGTGAGGGAAGCTTGCACTGCTGATGCCCCGATGTACCTGTTCAGTGAGTGAGGGAAGCTTGCACTGCTGATGGCCCGATGTACCTGTTCAGTGAGTGAGGGAAGCTTGCACTGCTGATGGCCTGATGTACCTGTTCAGTGAGTGAGGGAAGCTTGCACTGCTGATGGCCTGTACCTGTTCAGTGAGTGAGGGAAGCTTGCATTGCTGATGCCCTGATGTACCTGTTCAGTGAGTGAGGGAAGCTTGCACTGCTGATGCCCTGATGTACCTGTTCAGTGAGTGAGGGAAGCTTGCACTGCTGATGCCCCGATGTACCTGTTCTGTGAGTGAGGGAAGCTTTCAATTCTGCTGCTCTGATGTACCTGTTCTTTGAGTGAGGGAAGCTTGCACTGCTGATGGCCTGATGTACCTGTTCAGTGAGTGAGGGAAGCCTCCACTGCTGATGCCCTGATGTACCTGTTCTGTGAATGAGGGAAGCTTGCAATTCTGCTGCTCTGATGTACCTGTTCTGTGAGTGAGGGAAGCTTGCACTCTTGATGCCCTGATGTACCTGTTCTGCATACGAGGAAAGTTTGCAGTGTTGTTACCCTGATGTACCTATTCCATGAGTAAGGTAAGCTTGCACTGCTGATGCTCTGATGTACCTGCATTGAGAGCGGAATGCTTGTACTACTGCTATCAAGATGCAATTGTTCTGTGAGAGGGAAGCTTGTACTACATGTTAGATATTTGGCCCCCCCCAATTAGACGGGGACCCGGAGATGGGTGTATCTGCCTCTTTATTCTTCGTTCCCCGATCCCAACTACCTCCTGTTTCCCCGGTCCCTCCCTATCCTGTTCCGCCTGCCCTGTATGCAGACAGGGTCAGGCAAACGACACTACACCTCCCCCCTTTATACAATAATGCTTACTGTCTCTTAGAGTTCTTCAATGAGTCGAGTGGGTCACTTGACTACTCTCTTTGGGCGACAGCTTCGTGTTTGATCTGGAGTAGGCCTGTCTCGTGCGTCCTTTAGCCTCACTGGCATGGGACGTGCTCCATCGCTGTCTTCTCGATGGTTCGACAAATCCGTGCTGGACCCGCTGTCTTGAGAACGAACGTGGGCCGACGAGTGGTATCTCTTGAAATGAGAGATGTTTCAGGTTATACTTTTTCCTTCTGATTCGGCGGTGATCATAGTCCCCTTTTGGCTAGAGACTCGCATCGGGTGGGCGAGGTATCGGCTGTCTGCTTTGGTCTTGCGATCTTGTCTTACCAGCAACCAGTCTCCTACATGAATGTCTCTCTGTCGCGCGTGCCGGCGCCAATCAGCGTAATTTTTCATTTTGGCTTTCTTTGCACGGTCTAGTTTTACCAGGGTGTCATGATCGGTGGTCACGAGTCGGGGTTGCATGACGGTGTTTGATGTCGGCAATCTCGTGCGGGGAATTCGCCCTAGCATCAGGGTGGCGGGGCATTGATTTGTGGTGCTGTGTGGCGTGGTCCTGTACGCTCGCAGCACGTCATTTAGTGCCTGCTGAATGTCATGGTGAGCAAGTTCCACTTGCTGAACTGTCTTTTTAAGGGTTCCCATAAATCGCTCAACCATGCAGTTGGCTTGGGGCCATAGGAGAGTGATTTTCCGATGGTTGCAATTGAGGTGCTTCGCAAATTCAGCGAACACGTGATTGTTGAACGGTGGTCCGTTGTCTGTCTTTACTCCTACAGGTATTCCCCAGGCTGCGAACACCTCATCAATGACGGGAATAACAGCTGATGCTTTCGTGGAGGACACTTGCTGCGCTATAGGGAAGCAGGAGTATTCGTCCATGATGACAAGGATGCATTTGCCTGATTTTAGTGGCCCGAAGAAGTCGATAGCCACCTGCTGCCACACCCCGTCGGGTAGTTCAGACATCTGCAAAGGAGCCGGTGGTTCCTCCCGACTAACGAGCTGACATGAGGCACAGTCTTTCAGTGTGGCTTCCACCATGTGGTCGAGGGACGGGAACCATACATGTTCTCGAAGTGCTTTCTTGGTGGCCACGACTCCTCGGTGCCCTTCGTGAGCGAGATTGATAATCCCTTGACGAAGCCGTTGGGGAATGCCTATCCTCCCTCCTCTTAACAGTAGACCGTCCGTGCTGACGGAGAGTTCGGCCTGAACATGCTTGAATATTTCAAAAAGACAAAGGTCCTTAGTATACATTTAGGAATGTATAAAGAATAAGATATAGACCGTATTAGGTTACTATATGGTTCCAATGTCCAGCCGAACATGGATTTTTATTTTTATGATATTCTATAGATAAAGTAAAGGGTACAAGAACAACAACATATCAAGTAGAGCACAGTCCTGTACCGTACATTGAGGGGAAGGTGTGCAGAAGTGGAAGGACAAGTCAAACAATTTAGGACAAACAATAATTGAAGAAATACAGACAAAGAATGAGCAAATTGGCCACTTGCATTTTAGTATACACAAGGGCTTCAACAAGTATAGCCAAAATAGTAATCACAAGGGTTAGGCACAATGGTCAAATGTGACACTATTATACAAAGTCGATGTTTCGATCCCTTGCTCAGAATTTTACGGGATCATCATCAGGACTAGAACATAACTTTTGCCTGGTATGTACAGTTAATGCCTGTTAAGGGAAAAACAGGGAGACAAAAACACTTACACCATTTTAGAAATTTAAAAGGGGTCAACGCGTGTATATTGCCGGCACACATTATTCACATTCAGACGATCAATTGAATAGAATTAACATTTGCGGCGGAAAGGTAATGGCAGTGAAAAGTTGTGACAAGGTATAACAATGCTTATTGTGAAAGGGTGTCATAAAAACATTTTGAATAACAGTTTATCTGGGCAAGTGCCCGAGAGCGGTCTAACCATGTAATATGCAAAATATCCGCGAGCGGTATAAACGGGGCGTACTCTGTTATCCTTAATTCAAAATAGAAAACATTTCTAATAATAGACATAGGTCAAATTAGACATACGGAAGGAACGGCGCAATGTTTGTGCCTATCCGGGGGAGAGTTGGCCGTGGCTAGACTAACCCGATTGTGACATAGTGTCATAAACAATTGGAATAACGGTATATCAAGTCACCCGAACGACGTATAACAGTATGACTTGTTAAGAAGCGGTATAATCGGGATTCAATGAAAAACATTTGTTTATAAACATACTAAACACTAAAACAAGTTTAAACCGTGATGAAAAGAAAAACGGCGCAGTGTTTGTGCTCTTCCGTGGGATAGTCGGCATGGACTGAACTGAGCCCGGGGTGGGTTCCGCTTGCTTGGTCTAGTGCACAGCGAATACGTGTAAATGACTGTCGGTGAGGTGGTGAAAGCTTACCGCGGTGCGGGAACGGGGTGGCTCATCGGAAGAAGGGCCAGCCTGGTTAAGCCTTGAGTTGTAAGGTGGGAAACCGCTGGGGAGCAAAGACGTGTGGGTCAATCCTAGTAAGGAATTGGGGCGTGATAAAGGCAAGGAGAGGGGGCAGTCGCACCTACCTGTAGCAGAAGGAGTGATTGCTCCGACGGGGGCATGTGGCCCCTTGCTTGTAGCGTCCAAGTTTGTGAGGTACCTTGGTGGTACTCCTGGGAGTTACCACGTCTGGTGGCCGAGTGCCAACAGTGGTTCTGCTGGGGAGAGAGAGTCGGGTTAAAGCACTGTTCAGATGGGAACAGACAAGGGCGTTAGCGACTGGGTTCGGTAACATGGACTGACATGGCAATCTTACCTAAAATAAGCGGTGGTTAGCCGTGATGGGCTAACAGGAAGATTTGCAGCAGTGTGCTGGATCAATGCGGCATGATGGCAGGCACTAGGTATATGAAGCGAAAGCCGTTCTTATAAGGAGTGGTGCGGCCGCCATTATGAGTGAGTCACTGGTTAGGGAAATGAAGAAGGGACTCACTGGGTGAAGTCAGAGTGAGCCGCCATCTTGGATGAATTAATAGAATGTCGGTGCATAGTGATTGGAATAGGTTTTTACGGACGGCGTGACTAGCAAGTAAAAAGTGACATGGTCATTATGTATGTTAGATATTTAGAATAAGGAGAGAAAATGAGATTAAAGCAAAATAAAAATAAAACAATCAAGATTTCAGCAATTATTATTTTAAGACTCAGATACAAGGGCGAAAACAAGAAAACCTCCAGAAAATGAACCAGCGGGAGGTTATCCAGGGCATTATTGAGGACAGAGTGTCAGTTTGACCAATCAAAGGAGAGTGGGCCAGTCCTCGCTTCTGTTAAGGCCCTTTCGAATTGTATCGAAAAAGATTATAGTTTTTAGTTCCTCACTGTTAAGTAGTTGAGACATGTTGCCACCTCTTTGCGGCAACTTGAGAGCTTTCAGAATTGTCCAGCGAATATCATCTTCGTTGTGATTCGCAGCAGAAAAATGGTCCACCAACGATGCATTCGGTGTTTTGCATCTGATGCGGCTCCTGTGTTGGCAAATTCTGGTTTTGACTTTCTGAGTCGTTTGGCCTACATACAATTTCATGCAGGGACAATGTATTAAGTAGATCACATTACTGGTCTTACAATTTGAAAAACCTCGTCGAGCCACTGTGATGTTATTAACCGTGAAGTTCTTACCCTCAATCGTGAACTCGCATACATTGCATCCACCACACTTAGCGTGACCTAAGATGGGGATTAGTCCCCAGACAGTGTCAATTGTAGTGTGTAGGACTGGTGCGGGGAGAGCTGCTCTTACAAGGTGGTCTTTCAGGTTCCTGCTTCTGCGAAAAGCAAACAGCGGTCTCTCGATATTGAGGTTCCCAGCAGTGATGGTTGGCCAGTGCTGTATAATGGATTTCCTTATTTTGTTTGATACTGGGGAAAAAGTGGTTACACATTCTATTCTTTCAAGTTCATTTTTCCTTTTCAGGGTCAGAAGAACAATATGTGGGCAATACCATGCTCGTTTTGGGGCATTCCTCACTATTCTTTTTGGATAGCCACGATCTTTTAGCTTACAGGGGAGATTTACTGCTTCTCTGAAATAGTCCTCTTTGGAGGAGCAATTTCATCTGATCTTGAGGAATTGGGAATAGGGAAGTGAGTCCCTTAATGCTCGTGGGTGGTTGCTTGCGTAGCACAGGAGTGTGTTATGCTCTGTAGGCTTCCTGTAGAGACTTGTAAGTAACTCACCCTCTGAGTGAAAAATTGACAAGTCAAGAAAGGCGATGGCTGATTTGTCAAGACTGATGGTGAAAGATAAACCGGAACAATTATTGTTTAACCAGTGAAGAAATTGATATAGTGTGTTGGTATCCTGATTCCAAATGATAAAAATGTCGTCAATATATCTTCGCCATAGACAAATGCCTGTGAAAAATGGGTTAGTGGGCATGAGAATGGAAACGGTTTCTAATTGATCCATAAACAGAAAAGCTAGGTTGGGAGCAAAAATAGCGCCCATGGAGGTACCCTTAATTTGCTGGTAATACGTGTTCTCAAAGATGAAGAAATTCCTAGTCAAGCATAGTTCAAGGAGTTGGAGAATGAAAAGAGTAGGGACTGTATGTGGACGTGGGCGAGAGTCAAGGTTTTTCTGTATCACTAGAAGAGCAGCTGTCTGTGGAATAGTTGTATACAAGGACTCTGCGTCCATGGTGCAGAGTGTGTCAGTAGCGGGGTTGAAGGGGTGATGCTAAATGAGGTTTATCATAGCCATACTATCTCTCACATAGCAGGCTGTTTCCGGTACAAAACCTTTAATGAAAAAGTCCACATAGGAGCCAAGTGGTTCCAGAATTGAGCCACAGGCAGAGACAATGGGCCGCCCGGGGGGATGTTGTGAGAAGTTGGCCTGATATATGATGTGTCCAATTCTGGAACCACCTTGTATCAGTCCAAACAATCCCGTATGATGTCTGGTTGTACGTCAACCTTATTAGACAAGCTATCCTAGGGGTAGCATGGACTAAGCAGCCTTAAAGGCTTAACTCAAGAGGTCGTGTTAAGCGAGCTGTTTTACCACATAAAATCCTGTAATATCAAATGAAAGGACACCACACAAGTATATATTATAAAAATATATGTGTTTATTTCTAAAATAATCCCCAGTACTCTTTATGAGCAAAGGGGCACAAGCGTTAAATCAAAAGCACAGTATAACATACAAAGTTGCACAATTATGGATGAGGGCGGGTGGCCACTCAAACCATATACTAAGAAAGTGGTATAAGAGATACCAATCGAACAGTGGTTAGGCCTAGGGCCTAGGGAATCGCTGGGAGCAGTCGGGACAAGCAATGCTGAAGTCGGGAAAAGCCGGCGGGATTTGGGTGCAGCGCTGAAAGCGCGGCTTGCACCAATGCAATGTCAATGGTGCGTAAAAGTTACACAAATAGAGTTTTAGGATACTTCCGCTGAACCTAGAGGAACAAAACTTTAGACACAGGCCCTAGAGGTATGTACCAGTGTAGGAACACCGGTGTTGCAAAGTTACCTCACCCACAGGAAGCGGGTGCATAGGGTCGAAGTGGCGTCGGGTTTCGTCACGCAGGTTGCTGGTGCTTGAAGCTGAAGATGCTGCAGGCGATGTGAAGGAGAAGTGTCCGGTGTGATCCAAGGGTGGATCAGAGTCGTAAAGTACCTGAAAGCAGAGGGGACAGAGTCTGGGTCACTCAGCAGTGACCAGGGTGGAACCAGGACGGAACCAGGCAATGTTGGGCGCAATCAGGTGGTTGTTGAGGAGCTTCTCTCCGCTGCCACATGGGCTCTCGGGCATCTGCGACGTCCAGGAGCGGGTCACGAGCTGTCCCACAAAGTTTCTCACTGTTGGCGCTGTCGGCTTCAAGATCGGAGCAAACAACACTTGGCAAGAGCAATCCACGCAGGACTGGAAGATTGCTTCTCACTCGGACCAGGAGGGTCAGAGCAAGTGCTCCTTTTCAGAGGAGCGGGTGCAAGTCTGGAGCAACCAGAATCGCAGGTCGTATTTAGGTTTTCGCCAGCACAGGGGCCACCAGCCAGCTGGCAAGTGACCAGGCCAACGCATCAAGCCAAAGAAAGCAGAAGGGCCCCACGCAGCACTCGTCAAGTGTAGAGGGGTGAGCTTCGGTGCAAGAGTGGCTCAGGGTTGGGGCTTCTCAAACCCCGGTGTAGAGCTTCGAGGGTCACTCGTGGGCTGCACGGTCAGCGTCTCGTGGCCTTTTCAAGATGGCTTTCGGTCGCCTCCACGGGTCTCAGCTCTGCAGGGACTGTGGATCGGGCTGTAAGAAGGCAGGCAAGCTTGATCTCGTCGATCTCTGTCGCTCGAGTTCCGGCGGGAACTGCAACAAAGCAAGGGTCGAGGTGCTGGATAGTGCCTGTTTGCACAGGGTGGTCACTCCTTGACCACAAGGGAGATTCTTCAGTCTTCTACGTTGAGTAGGATGTCGAAGGGTCCAGAGTTTCGTTTCAAATGTTTCATCAGGATAATCTGAGTGCTTTGGCACTGCTCCCATTCTTATACCAATCTAGGGGGCTGGATTACCTGCTAGGTCCCCTCCTATGGGTGGGACCCAGGAAGGGGGTGGATACACCCCTTTCCTTTGATCCAGGCCGTGCTGGGACTGGGGCTGGTCTGCCCCAGAACCGGTTTGGCCGGATTATGCAAGGGGCAGCCTTGTGCTCCCCAGGCAGTGTCTGGTTTCTTTCAAACCTCCCTGCTACAATCCACTATCTCCTGTCTGGGGTGGTGTGACACCTCCCTGTGACAGGAAAGCCTTTGTCCAGGCCTCCTCTGCTGAGTTTCGGTCAGCAGCAGGAGGTCAGACTTGTGTCTGTGGCAGAAGCATCCATTTTGTGGATCTGAGGCTCTTTTAAAAATCAACCGCTTTTTAGCAAAGTAGCATGTCGTCTCCCTCTAGAGGGGGGGAATGCTATCCCCGTTGACAGGACTGTCGAGGGGATAGTATTCCAATTCGTATGACACCTTACACGACATGTTTTGATAAAGCCAAACCAAAGTTACAATATAACCGCAAGGATTATAATGCACTTAAGAGTATATGGTATGGCATTATCCCGGAACAGCTTAGGGAATTGGTCCCGACAGCTGCAGACAGGCTCACCTCATGCTAGAGCACCATCTCACATTAAACCACGCACTCTGCCTCTAGGATTGTTAAGGCCTGCCATAGGAGTGACTCACAGGTTTATATGTGTCCAGATATAGGTTTAGATATAGGTATACTATATCTAAGCAAGAGGTGATTACACCAACTTGCCCCAGCTGAGTGATCAGCCAGTTGTGTCAATTTAAGAACCAGCCAGGGGTGGCAAAAGCTATGCTTCAGCCCCTGGTAGGCCTTGGATGCACCTATGCCCATGGCACCTATAGTGCACTATATAGGTGCTGACAAGGTGTCCTGTACCAATTGGGTTATGCACCTAGGGTGCATGGAATCCATTTTAAAGAGTGAGCAGAGAGCCTGGGGCCCTGATTAGCAGGGAACCAGGCCAACTAAGTCGAAAACCAGCTAAACACAAGGCAAAAAAATCTGGGGTAACCATAGTCAGGTAGCCACCTTCCTACACTTGTGAACTTTGGGCAGAGTGTAAACGACTGGTATACGGGGTGACTTTACATTAAGGAAATGTAATTCCTTTTTACTGAGAAAGACGTCTGTACACGCTTGAGAAGTCAATTAAAAAATGATCTCCTGAATTTCTTTTGTGGGGTTGCCAGGTAATCTTTGATAATGCTCAGTATTACCAAGTTGACGTAAGATTTCAGCTTTATATGAATCTGCTTCTTGGAGCACGATTCCGCCTCCCTTGTCGGCACTTTTTATCGCCAGGGAGACATTGGTTTTGAGAGTGTTAATGGCTTCTTTTTCTTGGAGAGAGATGTTGTAAGGGATATATATTCTCTTACTCTCCAGGTCGGACAGGTCTTTGGGAACCAGCTTCTCAAATGTCAGAATTTCAGCCGGTAACATACCTGCAGAGGGTGAGAATGTAGAGGGAGGATGGAATGGGGTGTTTGAGGTATTGACAGGGGATGGATGTAGTTGAAAAAAGGCCTTTAGGCGAATGCGGCTAAAGAATCTGAGGAGTTCCGTTTGTAGCTCCATAAAATTTGGACGAATGGTGGGGACAAAGGAGAGACCTTTTTTGAGCAAAGACAATTTATGATCAAGCAGAGTATGTTTTAGATAAGTTAAAAATGGGGATAACATCTGTCAGTGTCATGGTGTCAGTATTAGTAGCTACCACTGGTAGAAGTTGTTGCGTGTTCTGCGTTCCCCTGGTGGGTTGAACCACTGTTGTGTTTTCTTTACTCGTCCCCGTTGAGGGATGTTGGGTTGGCCCCTGCCTAAAAAATTAGTGGAGTGACCTGCACCTTGTCTCGCTGTACTGGCTCCTTCACCTGAATCTGAGTTATCTGAAGAGTCAGCAGACGTGTCAGAGAAACCCACTAAGTTTTGACGCCGGTTAAAACGTCCCCAAGGTCTACTGTTCTGAGGATTTGAGTAGGCTCTGTTAGTGTAGAAATCTTTCTGTAAATATGGGTAAGTGTTTTCCACGTTGTAGAGTCTAATGTCCTTTTTAGGTCTCGCCCTGGAATTCGCATCCGAAGGATGCGTCCAGGGCGGAGACTTATAGTCGGCTGACACGGGGGAATGAGGGACACAAAACTGTGACGAGCGTGGATTGAGCTGCGTGCACGCGCGTCAACATTCACGCATGCGCACATCACAGCCACACGCATACACAGCACTCACGCATGCGCACATACACACGCATACACAGGCACACCCCCGTCACCTACACGCATACACAGAGACCCCTCCACACACACCAGCCCCTCTCCTCTCGGCTCCACACACACGCACACGCATTTACACTTACACAGACACGCAGGCACCCAGACAGGCAACCCCCCCCCCTCACACACACGCATACACACAGACTCCAGGACACATACACATACACACACACATGCACGCTCACACACATACACAGTCCGCCGCCGCGCGCGCGCACACAGATGCCCCCCGCCCCCCCCAACAAGGCGACGCCCCACTCACCGGCATCCTCAGTGCAGCGGCTCCCACCGGCAGCAAGACTCTTCTTCCCTTCTTCGGCACCGGGGCGCAGGGTAGGCTCCTGCCTGCTCCGGTGCGCCAAACAATCGCGGCTCTTCCGTGGGAGGCGGGGTAGGCTCCCGCCCTCCTACTTCCGGTTGTCCCGCCCGGCCTGCCTGACTTCCTGGTAGAAGACACGGAATGTTCATGGCAAACAGACAGACAAAAAGTGTCTTAAGAATCTTTCGTGCGCCGGTAAAGTCATCGCGGTGCTGACCAGCAGAGGGAATGCACAAGGTAAGCGGCTCGCAAGGAGGTGGTGGGGGTGTGAGGCGAGGGACGTGATCTCGCTTAATTTAGTTTCGAGTAGAGCCCCCTGCCTCCCTCAACCGTGCCCCCTCCCCCGCTTGAAGGGGCCTGTACTATGCCCCTGGTGCCCATTTGGTTTGTATTGTAAGTTCGCAACTCATTATATAACACACGTTAGAGTTGCTCCCTGAGCCTATTCTTCAGGACATTGACACAGTTTAATTCCCTCACAGGTGGCCCGTGTGTGTGTTAATGTGTGTATATGACGTTGCACCTGTAGTTGTGAATGTACGCACGTCTGACTGGCGCGGAGGTGTGCATGCATACGTGTGCATCTATCTCTGGATGCGGGCAAGAGCAGAAATGTCCTCTCTCTATGTGTGCTTCAGTGGCCAGCCACTACTGCCTCTCCAAAGGACTTGCGGATTGCCTTGTGTTGCGATCAAACTCACTTCCGGATTTCAGTAACGCTAGGTGTTACCTGCGCATTATCAGGCAAGGCCTTTCAAGGGATGAGCTCCGGAGCTCATCTTTCTAACAACACGATCCGGCTGGAGCAGCGGGGACGGCTGAGGTGCTGAGAGGACTCGGTGCATCAGAACACTGATGCTGCAATGCAGGTTTTCTCTGAGCACTTACAGTCACTGTCACAACCGGCTTTCGTTTTCACTGTTAACAGCACATATTTCTTTTACAAGTGGGATTAAAGGAGGTAGGCAGAGGACCGTGTTCAACAAAAAGAGGGGACACGTATTGCATGCAATCCTCCAGAATTGGCACCGCTTTTACAATATACGCGCTGCTGTGATTTGAGGCCCTGTTGAACAGCTCCAACATTCACCAGACATCATTTCCTTCATGTAGAGACATGAAGAATGGCGGAGAGGGAGTTTTGAATATGAGGGACTATGTTAATGTAAAAAGGGCATAAAGTACACCCTGCCGTAATTCTGGTGCAGAGTGACTGCAAATCCTCCAGTGAGCCCACACTGAAGGCCAAGATTTGTCTGTGAGATACGGGAGACTCAGGGGCCCTCTTCAAATTCTGCCTGTGGGCCCCCTCCATTTTGCATTGCGTCATAGAGTGTAATGTGCTGTAGGGCACAAGGCGGCTGTCTGCTGCACATGGTACCTTTGTATATTTTCTTGTCTAGAACCAGATATTCCTTAATACTTCCCGGAAAATCTGTTCTTCTCGGAGGAGCTAGTGTGTCACCGAACAGGATGTGACACAGGGGTATCGGAGCTAGGGGAGTCAGAAACGCTAACATCATGGAAGGGCCTTTAATGGTGCAGGTTTGATGATGGAATACCTTTCTGCTCTTACATTATTTAAGGAAATGTGCTCCCTGTGCTTTCCAGTGAGGAGTGTTGAGTGTCCGGTGTAGTACAGAAAAATGGACATGCATCCTCGGATCAGATTGTGGCAGCTAGACATGCAGCAGAAGTTCGTTGTCACTCGCTTCCATTTCTGCACATTCAAGCACCTTGGACCGGAAAACGTACGCTTGTCCCTAATGTAACAAGCGCGAGGCCAGGTGCTGCAGCAACATTACAGTACTCCATTGCCGTGGGCCCAGAGCCATGAACTAGGTTTAAACCTTCTCTAATCTCAGTTCCTTCGTTAATCAGATGCACCGACCAGAGCCGTAGCCTCCATTAGCGCAGCAGGAGCATTGGTGCCGGGGTTCAGAGGCTCTATGTAGACACCCAAACACACACACACGGAGTGACAGTGAGTGCGAAGTGACAGTGAGTGCGGAGTGACAGTGAGTGCAGAGTGACAGTGAGTGCAGAGTGACAGTGAGTGCAGAGTGACAGTGAGTGCAGAGTGCGTGCAGAGTGACAGTGAGTGCAGAGTGACAGTGAGTGCAGAGTGACAGTGAGTGCAGAGTGACAGTGAGTGCAAAGTGACAGTGAGTGCAGAGTGACAGTGAGTGCAGAGTGCGTGCAGAGTGACAGTGAGTGCAGAGTGAGTGCAGAGTGACAGTGAGTGCAGAGTGACAGTGAGTGCAGAGTGACAGTGAGTGCAGAGTGACAGTGAGTGCAGAGTGACAGTGAGTGCGGAGTGACAGTGAGTGCAGAGTGCGTGCAGAAACAGTGAGTGCAGAGTGCGTGCAGAGTGACAGTGAGTGCAGAGTGACAGTGAGTGCAGAGTGACAGTGAGTGCAGAGTGACAGTGAGTGCAGAGTGACAGTGAGTGCAGAGTGCGTGCAGAGTGACAGTGAGTGCAGAGTGACAGTGAGTGCAGAGTGACAGTGAGTGCAGAGTGACAGTGAGTGCAGAGTGCGTGCAGAGTGACAGTGAGTGCAGAGTGACAGTGAGTGCAGAGTGACAGTGAGTGCAGAGTGACAGTGAGTGCAGAGTGACAGTGAGTGCAGAGTGAGTGCAGAGTGACAGTGAGTGCAGAGTGACAGTGAGTGCAGAGTGACAGTGAGTGCAGAGTGACAGTGAGTGCAGAGTGAGTGCAGAGTGACAGTGAGTGCAGAGTGACAGTGAGTGCAGAGTGCGTGCAGAGTGACAGTGAGTGCAGAGTGACAGTGAGTGCAGAGTGACAGTGAGTGCAGAGTGACAGTGAGTGCAGAGTGACAGTGAGTGCAGAGTGACAGTGAGTGCAGAGTGAGTGCAGAGTGACAGTGAGTGCAGAGTGAGTGCAGAGTGACAGTGAGTGCAGAGTGACAGTGAGTGCAGAGTGACAGTGAGTGCAGAGTGACAGTGAGTGCAGAGTGACAGTGAGTGCAGAGTGCGTGCAGAGTGACAGTGCGTGCAGAGTGACAGTGAGTGCAGAGTGACAGTGAGTGCAGAGTGACAGTGAGTGCAGAGTGAGTGCAGAGTGACAGTGAGTGCAGAGTGAGTGCAGAGTGACAGTGAGTGCAGAGTGAGTGCAGAGTGACAGTGAGTGCAGAGTGACAGTGAGTGCAGAGTGACAGTGAGTGCAGAGTGACAGTGAGTGCAGAGTGACAGTGAGTGCAGAGTGACAGTGAGTGCAGAGTGCGTGCAGAGTGACAGTGAGTGCAGAGTGACAGTGAGTGCAGAGTGACAGTGAGTGCAGAGTGACAGTGAGTGCAGAGTGCATGCAGAGTGACAGTGCGTGCAGAGTGACAGTGCGTGCAGAGTGACAGTGCGTGCAGAGTGACAGTGCGTGCAGAGTGACAGTGAGTGCAGAGTGACAGTGAGTACAGTCACTCAGCACCACCACATTATCAGTCAGAACCACCACAGCATCACTCAGAACCACCACAGCACCACTCAGCACCACCACAGCATCACTCAGCATCACTCAGCACCACCACAGCACCACCATAGCACCACTCAGCACCACCACTGCATCACTCAGCATCACCACAGCCCCATTCAGCACCACCACAGCATCACTCAGCACCACCACAGCACAAATATGTTCTCTCAATGTTTCAAGCTTTATTACAAATGTCACAAAAAGATGTTAATATTTCACTTCTGTTCTTGGATTTTGTTACAATAAAATACACTGAACATAATCTTCACAAAAGTTATTTACAAAAGTTTAAGCTATTGCCATTATAAATTACAATCACTTTTATTAAGTATTAAAAAAAATTAAAAGCCATTGTTATTTGTAATATCAATACATCTAAGTCACGTAAATACAAATGTTGCATTACAAATGCTATAGGTGTCACATTTGCGAAAGTTATAACTACTGGCATTGTAAATGACAAAGCTATTAATTTAGCTATTTTCAAAACCAACACATAAATGAACGTTTGGTGAATTTCCATTAAAATATTTGACTTTTTTACTAAGATATTATTATACTGTTTTATGCAAACAAAATTTAGATACTGCATAAATAACTTTAATAAAACATATTTTATATGAAGCTTTTTATGTAAAAAAAATATATAGCATAAAGCAAAAAACAATTGCCATTTACAATGCTAATAGCTCAAACTTAAATAATGCGAGACCTATTGCATTGCAAATGCTTGTTAATTTTATTTGCTTACTTGTTCTGCTCTATTCTATGGAAATCGGCTACCGTTTTTTCCACCTGTTCTAAGAGTTTTTTGCTATCTGTAGTGGTACTGGACTCCTGCAGTTGTTTTTCGATGTCTAGGATCTCTATCTCCAGTGATTTTAAGGTTTCAGAGGCAATATCTATGCCCAACACTAGCCAGTGCCGGGAGCAGGTGGTGCCAATGTAACTAAAGTTGGAAATATATTTGGGATTGTCTGTAAAAATACCTGGGGTGTTTCTTACTTGAAAGCTAACGGGTATCACTTCAGCTTTCAAGTAGTCCGTCAACATTAACACCATTAATTGTAAGCGGACTTGCTTTTTACGGAGTTTCTCAAGTTGCTCGGGAAGTGAGGAATTAGCGAGGGTTGGTGCATCTGGAGTGACTGAAAGGAGAGAGGGGCCTGAACAGATTTGTTTAATATAGTCGTCTGAATAGAGGGGTTCATGCGCTGACATTATAAGGTGAGGAGAAGAGTTTAGTTAAGAAGAGACAAAAAAATAAAATGAAGATACTAGGAAGGCCCACCCCAAGACAGGGGATGAACTGCCGACTATCCCACGGAAGAGCACAACTCGGTTTAAACTTGTTTAGTATATTCATAAACAAATGTTTTTCATTGAATCCCGATTATACCGCTTCTTAACATGTCATACTGTTATACGTCTTTCTTAATATACCGTTATTCCAATTGTTTATGACATCATGTCACAATCGGGTTAGTCTAGCCACTGCCAACTCTCCCCCGGATAGGCACAAACATTGCGCCGTTCCTTCCGTATGTCTAATTTGACCTATGTCTATTATTAGAAATGTTTTCTATTTTGAATTAAGGATCCCAGAGTACGCCCCGTTTATACCGCTCACTGATATTTTGCATATTACATGGTTAGACCGCTCTCAGGCACTTGCCCAGATAAACTGTTATTCAAAATGTTTTTATGACACCCTTTCACAATAAGCATTGTTATACCTTGTCACAACTTTCCACTGCCATTACCTTTCCACCACAAATGTTAATTCTATTCAATTGATCGTCTGAATGTGAATAATGTGTGCCGGCAATATACACGCGTTGACCCCTTTTAAATTTCTAAAATGGTGTAAGTGTTCCTATTGGTCACTTGCGTCTCCTTTTTTTTGTCTCCCTGTTTTTCCCTTAACAGGCCTTAACTGTACATACCAGGCAAAAGTTATGTTCTAGTCCTGATGATGATCCCGTAAAATTCTGAGCAAGGGGTCGAAAAGTCGACTTTCTATAATAGTGTCACATTTGACCATTGTGCCTAACCCTTGTGATTACTATTTTGGCTATACTTGTTGAAACCCTTGTGTATACTGAAATGCAAGTGGTCAATTTGCTCATTCTTTGCCTGTATTTCTTCAATTATTGTTTGTGCTAAATTGTTTGACTTGTCCTTCTACTTCTGCACACCTTCCCCTCAATGTACGTACAGGACTGTGCCCTACTTGATATGTTGTTGTTCTTGTACCCTTTACTTTATCTCTAGAATATCATAAAACTAAAAATCCATGTCCGGCTGGACATTGGAACCATATAGTAACCTAATACGGTCTATATCTTATACTTTATACATTCCTAAATGTCTATTAAGGACCTTTGTCTTTTTGAAATATAATTGATAGCCGTGGTCCTCAGCCAATTTTTGGGTTCCCTTGTTTATATAGAATGAACATGCTTGAAGACCAACCAGTTCCTGGGCGTCTGCGGGCGCATCATGGCGGCTGGTGTCAAGGTGTCTCCAGGAGTTAGCACGTATTTGACCCATGATGGCCTGGATGGTAGAATCTTCGGCTGAGGCTGTTTGAATGGCTTCTAGGGGCACAGTTGGAGGGCGTACACTGTCGATGACGAAATTAATGTACTCCTTCGCCACCGAGCCTCGTTCACGCGAGTGAGATTGCAGATGCCTTGACATGTAGTCTGCTGGGTTTTCGGCCTTCCCAGGCTTATGGATGATAGTGTAGATGTAGTCTTGTAGTCGGAGACCTCCTCTCTCTATCTGTGGAGGCATCTTTGCTCGAGGGTTGCCAAAAATGGTGATGAGCGCTTGGTGGTCCGTGATGCGCGTGAAGTGCTTGCCCTATACAAACAGGTGGAAATGTTCACAAGCCCAGACAACCGCAAGGCTTTCTTTCTCTGGCTGAGAGTACACCTTCTCTGTGTCCGTAAGACTACGGCTGGCGTAGGCGACCACGTGACGTTGATCTGCGTCGCTGTCATACTGAGCCAGGATGGCGCCTAGCCCCACGGGGCTGGCGTCCACTGTGATCTCGGTTTTCCGTTTGGTATCAAAATAGGCAAGGTTGATGGCGGTGCTCACAGCGTCCTTGATTGTGTTGAAAGCATGTTCGCATGCGGATGACCACAGAAATTGTTGACCTTGACGAGTGAGTTCCTTGAGCGGATAGCTGATGGTAGCATAGTCTTTAATGTAGCGGGCACGGTAACTTGCCATTCCCAGAAAGGAGCGGAGGTCACTGACGTCTTGTGGTTGTGGGGTGTCTGCGAGGGCAGACACTTTTTCGGGATCTGGTTTCATGCCATCTTTGGAGAAAATGTTCCCGTAGAATTTGAGCGTGGACTTGTGAAATTCACACTTGTCCGGATTGAGTGTGAGGTTGGCATTAAGTAGGGCGTAGCACACGCGGTCTAGGGCCTTGTCGTGTTCCACCCGGTTCTCTCCAAACACTAGGATATCGTCGCTGTAGTTAAAAGCATTTGGGATGCCCTGGATGACTCTCCGAATGGCCTCTTGAAAGATCTCTGCTGCGGAGGAGATTCCGAAGTTGAGGCGTTTATATCAGAACAGGCCTTGATGCGTGGTGAAGGTGGGGATATACCGGGATTGTTCTTGGAGTTCCAATTGGTGGTATCCCTTATTGAGGTCCAGCTTTGAGAACAGAGTGGCTCCATTAAGGCGGGCGATCATATCACTGATATGAGGTCCAGGATGTCTCTCCCTCTCGATGGCGGTGTTCAGGGCGCGCATGTCCACCCAGAGGTGCACTTTGGTATTTTGACCTTTCTTAGGTATGACTACCACTGGAGACACCCATGGGGTGAGCCCTGTAGATCTATCAATGATGTCCGTCCGTAGTAAGTCTTGGAGCTCCTCGTCTACTACCTGTTGTAGATGAAATGGTACCTTCCAATGGTGTTGTGCTACTGGGGGCACCTGCTCATTAATGTGCATTTTGACTTTAAATTGGTTGAGTTTCCCGAGACCCTTGAATAAGTTGGGGAATTTGTTGACAAAGTCCGGGGAATCATCCACAGTGTATAATAGTTCGACAAGTTTGAGGCGTTCCGCCGTCGGCAGACTGAGGAGGCAGTCTGCTGCATCGGGTCCTTCAATTACATGGATGTGGGCTTGGATCTGTCGGTTTTTGTAAGTTAGAGTCGTGCGGAATTGTCCTAGGCAGGGCAGGGGTTTCCTGGACATCCACGTGTAGACTCGAACAGCAGCTGGTTCCAGTTTTGGCTGAGGCTTCATGCTGTTATATTCCATGGCGCAGATGTAATTTAGAAATGCTCCTGAGTCTAGGACAAATTTTGCCGGATGGCTTCCTATATGAATGTTCAGCCTTGGATATTTCTTCAGTCTGTCGGGGTCTGACACCATGAGGACATACTCGTCACTATCTTGTGACACAGGCGTGGGAGAGGACAATTCTCGAGACGTTGACCTCCGAGATTTTTGTGATACAGTGGAGTGAGTGCTCGACCTTGACGAGCTGGAAGAGCAACTTTCCCTCCCCTTTACCGCTCTGGCGTGGTTTCGGGTTTCTGAGTTCGACTTGACTGACCTTGTTTCTGACCGGCGTGTTTGACAGGTTGCTTCAAAGTGATTTTCTCTCCCACAACGTTGGCATCGTTGTCCTATAGCAGGACATTGTCCCGAGTGCGGGTAGTCTTGACCGCATCTGTAACATTTTGAGGCGGGCCTCCTCGTATGATGACTTCGGGCTCCTTGGTGCGATGGGGTTGCTCGGGTCTTGTGCGTCGGTCTGTCCGACTTGCGGCGGTCTGAGTAGCGTTTCGAGTCTACGTGTGACTGCACTTGAAAGGCTTGCTCCTTTTTCTCTGACTTGCTGGCTTCCATTCTCTTAGCGTGGTCTTCGGCCTGATCATTGATGCGCGTGAGTTCTTCGATCTCTTCCAATGTGTAGTGTTTCTTCAGTAGTCTGCGACGCAGTGATTCTGATTGGCATCCCTCGATGATACGCAGTTGTATGCGTATGTATGTGTTGAATGCGTAAAACTCGCAATACCGTGCTAGGCGCCGAATGCGAGCAATGAAATCTCACATTGGTTCATCTTTTTCTTGGGAGGCAAGGTTGAATGTGTACCGTTCATAGTCCAGGTTTGGTTTGTGTAGGAACTTCCGATCTAGAGCTCCTTTCACCTCCTCATATGACATGGTCGTGGCGGCGGGTAATTCTTTGATAATCTGCGCAACGTCCTTTCCTATCTAGTTTCGCAACGCTATGAGCTTCTGGTTGAAGTCTTGCACCTGGGACCCTGTCATAAAGTCCTCGAAGTCCTCTGCCCAGCTCTTCCACTTCGGCAGCATGCTGTTTCCAGACGTTAGTTCTAGGGGCTCCGGTGGGCGTAGGTATGACACTCCCATCATCATCGGGTGCGGTTGCAGGACTTGCTGGGTGGACCCTGTAGCTTCTGGGAGCAAAGTATCTGGTTCGCCAGGCATCTCGAGTGCCTATTCCGGTTCACTTGGCCTCGTATCGCCTTATTTTTTATAAATTTCAGGGTTTCTTATGAGGTTTTCTGTATTCGCCTGACCTGAAGATGGCCGCCGCAGCAGGGGCCAATGCAATCCTATGGCCAGCAACTGACTTCAAAATGGCCACCGGTAGAGACACAGGTCTCCTTCTGCTCACAGGCTGCTTTCCCTTCTTACAATCATTTTTAGCCAAGGTAGTCACTTCTCCGACTCACCCTTGTGCGCGCTGCTGCTCGTGGCTGCTGTACCTGCTGTGGCTGGCCGTTGTAGCACGATCGTGATCGCGTCTATTTTCGCGCCTTTTGCGCTTTCGGGCCGGTTCCTGGCATGGGCAGGCACACGCTGTAATCACCATGAGGGGGGCGAGTGGTGGGTCAGGGTATCCCACCCTTGTTGCCAGTGTTAGATATTTGGCCCCCAATTAGACGCGGACCCGGAGCTGGGTGTAACTGCCTCTTTATTCTTCATTCCCCAATCCCAACTACCTCCTGTTTCCCCGGTCCCTCCCTATCCTGTTCCACCTGCCCTGTATGCAGACAGGGTCAGGCAAACGACACTACACTACAGATGCCCTGATGTACCTGTTCTGAGAGAGGTAAGCTTACTCTGCTGATGCAATGATGTACCTGTTCTGTGTGCGAGGGAAGCTTGCACTTCTGATGCCCCGATGTACCTGCTCTGTGAGTGAGGAAAGCTTGTATTCTTGATGCCCTGATGTACCTGTTCTGTGAGAGGGAAGCTTACTCTGCTGATGCAATGATGTACCTGTTCTGTGTGCGAGGGAAGCTTGTACTGCTGATGCCCCGATGTACCTGCTCTGTGAGTGAGGAAAGCTTGCATTCTTGATGCCCTGATGTACCTGTTCTGTGAGAGGGAAGCTTACTCTGCTGATGCAATGATGTACCTGTTCTGTGTGCGAAGGAAGCTTGCACTGTTGATGCCCCGATGTACCTGTTCTGTGAGTGATTGAAGCTTGCACTGCTGATGCCCTAATATACATATTTTGTAAGTGAGGGAAGCCTGCACTGCTGATGACTTGCTGTAACTGTTTTGAGATAGGAAAACTTGTACTGCTGCTACCATGTTGCAAAGTTTTGTGAGGGGGAAGCTTGCACTGCTGATGTCCCTCTGTAACTGTTCTTTAAGTGATGGAAGCTTGCACTGATGATGACATGATTTATCTCTTCTGTGAGAGACAAGCTTAGACGCTGATCACCAGACGTACCTACTCTGTGAGTGAGGGAAGCCATCACTGCTGATGCCTAATATGCCTGCTCTGAGAGGGCCAGGCTTATACTGCTGATGAGCTGATGTACCTGTTCTGTGAGTGAGGAAAGCTTGCAGTGCTGATGCCCTGAGGTACCTATTCTACTAATAAGGGAAGCTTGCACTGGTCATGCCCTCATGAACATGTTCCATGAGAGGCAAGCTTAAACTGCTGATGGCCTGATGTACCTATTTTGTGAGTAAGGTAAGCTTGCACTGCTGATGCACTGCTGATGCACTGCTGTACCTGTTCTGTGAGAGGGAAGCATTCTCTGCTGGCGCCTGATGTGCATGATCCTTAAGTGAGGGAAACTTGTACTGATGATGCTGTGATGTACCTGTTCTGTGAGTGAGGGAAGCTTGCACTGCTGATGATTGCATTTACCTACTCTATGACTCAGGGAAGCCTTCACTGCTGATGCCCCGAATTACCTGCTCTTTGACGGGCAGACTTAGACACTGATGTACGTATTCTGTAAGTGAAGGAAGCCTGCACTGCTGATGCCCTAATGTACCTCCTCTGTGAGTCATGAAAGCTTGCTCTGTTGATGCCATGATGACCTGTTCCATAAGGGGCAAGCTTACACTGCGGATTTCCTGATATATCTATACTGTGAGTGAAGGAAGCTTGCTCTGCTGATGGCCTGGTGTACCTGTTCCTTCAGTGAGGGAACCTTGCACTGTTGATGTACCTGTTCTGTGTGCAAAGGAAGCTTGCACTGCTGATGGCCCGATGTACCTGTTCTTTGAATGCAGGAAGCTTGCACTGTGGATGCCCTGATGAACCTGTCCTGTGAGGTAAGCTTGCACTGCCGATGTTCCGAAGTTCTTGATCTGTGAGTGAGGGAAACTTGCACTGTGGATGCCCTGATGAACCTGTCCTGTGAGGTAAGCGTGCACTGCTGATGTTCTGAAGTTCTTGATCTGTGAGTGAGGGAAGCTTGCACTGCTTTTTATTTGCTCTCTAATACTGCTGCTCTCTACTAAAGACGGGCTCAACCCAGAAACACGTGTCTAGAGATATACAGCAATGTCTGCACCAACTTTGGTGAAACACTCCAGCTAATTTTGAAGTATGTTTGAACTGTGTATTGCATTTACCAGGATGCAAAGGGGCGAACTGTGAAGGGACTGTGAGGCAGTGTGCTCCCAACTCCCTTTCTGTTTAAAAGGCTCCCTTGAGCCAGCAAGCTGACGAGCTTTGGAGATGCACATGTGTGCCTGTGAGTGGTACTGTGACCTGACAGGAACTTGCATTTCCAGCAACCCCAGATGATTTATTTTTGCTCTCTAATACTGCTCCTCTCTACTGAAGACAGGCTCAACCCAGAAACACGTGTCTAGAGATTTACAGCAATGTCTGCACCAACTTTGGTGAAACACTCAGGCTAATTTTGAAGTAAGTTTGAACTGTGTACTGCATTTACCAGGATGCAAAGGGGCGAACTGTGCGGGGACTGTGAGGCAGTGTGCCCCCAGCCCCCTTTCTGCTGATGCCCTTAATTACCTGTTCTGTGAGAGACATGGTTAGACTCTGATCCCCTGATGTACCTTTTCTGTGAGTAAGGGCAGCCTGCACTGCTTATGCCCTGATGTACCTGCGCTGTGAATGGTAAGCTTAGACTGGTAATGTCCTTATGTACCTGTTCTGTGAGTGAGGAAAGCTTGCACTGTTGATACCCCGATGTACCTGTTCTGCGTATTAGCGAATCTTGCACTGCTGAAATCCTGATGTACCTATCTGTGATTGAGGGAAGCCTGCAATGTTGATGCCCTGTTGTACCTATTCTGTGATTAAGGGAAACTTGCATCGCTGATGCCTCAATGTCCGTGTTCTGTGTGAGGAAAGCTGGAAGTGCTGATGTACCTATTCTGAGAGTGAGGTAACCTTACTTGTGAGGCCCTGAGGTAACTGTTCTACGAGTGAGGGAAGCTTGCACTGCTGATGCCCTGATATACCTCCTCTATGTGAGGGAAGCTTGCACTGCTGATGCCCTGATATACCTCCTCTATGTGTGAGGGAAGCTTGCACTGCTGATGCCCTGATATACCTCCTCTATGTGTGAGGGAAGGTTGCAATGCTGGTGCCCTGATGTACTTGTTCTGTGAGAGGCCATCTTGTCCTTCTGATGCCCTGTGTTCCCTGTTCTGTGAGAGAGAAGCTTGCACTGCTGATGCACTGATGTACCTATTCTGTGAATAAGGGAAGCCTGCATCGCTGATGTGTGGAGAAGTGTGGCTCAATGGTTAGAGCGGCAGACCCTGATGCAGAGGTCTGGCCCGGACCAGGGTTCAATTCCCGCCTCGGAGGGTCTTGAGCTCAATTTCCCCAGACCTGATCATTCTCACCTTGGTGCCTATTCTAATCATGGGTCCCACTCTGCAACTCTGGGCAATATCTTGCTTAATCTCCACAACAGCCCCAACAGCGCTAGGATGCCTGGCCTCCACCTTGGGGGTGCCCAGGAGTGGGCACTTCACAGGGAAAGGCCAGGAAGGGTTCCACAGCGGTATGTGTACAGCGCCTTGAGACCCCTTTGGGAGTGATTTGTGCGCTATATAAGCACCACATTTACATTTTTATTTATGACCCAATGTCCTTGTTCTGTGTCTTAGGGAAGCTGGATGTGCTGATGTACCTGTTCTGTGAGTGAGGGAAGCTTGCCCTGCTGATGCCCTGATGTACCTTCTCTGTGAAAGGGAAGCATGCACAGCTGTTGGATGTGATGATACTGTTCCGCATGTGAGGGAGCTTGAACCGCTGATGCCCTGATGTACCTATTTTGTGAGGTAAGCTTGCATTGCTGATGCCATGATATACCTTCTCTGTGAAAGGGAAGTTTGCACAGCTGTTGGATGTGATGATACTGTTGTGTATGTGTGGGAAGCTTGCACTGCTGATGCCATGATGTACCTGTTCGGCATGTGTGGGAAGCCTGCACTGCTAGTGCCCTGATGTTCCAGTTCTGTGAGAGGGAAGCTTACACTGCTTATGTCTTGATGGACCGTGAACAAAACAATTTGATCGTTGGGAGACACTTGTTTTCTTTCTTGTTGAGAATACGATATTTCGAGTCACTTATACAGGTCTCCTTTACCAGAGCTATCCATTGCCTATGGTCTGGGGGCGATGGATCCTTCCATTTTCTACAGATCACATGTTTGGCGAATAGTTCCAAACAGAACCTAAGCTTCCGCTACAATTCTTCCATCCAGAGCCTGGCCTGCCTGGAAGCTTATATAGTTTATATGGAGTCCAATAACCCTAGAAGGAAGGCTGCCTGATGTAAGTCCAGAGGAAACCTGCAGGCACCCTTTAGTATGCTACATGATATTGTGCAACCAGCTGCATTTAAAAGGAATTATCTCTAAACGTTATGCCATTTATATTAAATCAGAAACGAAAAACAGTTATTTCTTTGAACAAAAATACATAGAAAAAAAAAGCATTTGCAATGCAATCGGTCTCGCCTTTGGGATCTTATAAGTGTTTACATTTGCATGATATGACCCTATATTATTTTATCGAAGCATTATGCATGTTTTTTTTATATAAGGCCCGCTAGTACATACCCGCGGTCTGCGAATAAACATGGTCTTAGTCTGCACCGTTTCTTATAACTGGACGATTAAAAAGTCATACAGTTCCTTGGCGTTTCTTTCTTTGTCTATCTGTTGTAGCATTTTTTTATACACATAATACTTGGCTTCCTTATCGAAGACATAACACAAGCTTTCTACCTTTGCCCCTCCCACATTCCAACCTCCCAAATCTCACTGACTGAGCTCCCCCTGGGAACAAAGCCTCATTTGCGCTCCTTGCCAAAGCTTCCATAACACGTTCAATTGGCATCAAATTGTAGACTGTTGTTGATGCTAGTGGAGGGGATCTTCATTCTGCAGACATGCAAAGGCGTCACTAAAGAAAGGCATGGATTGTTTTTAAATGAAAAAGACACTTGCTCCACTAGCAGAAGATGGATGATCAGTGCCTCTGTGGCTGACCGCTTTAAATGAGCACTTGGCGCCAATGTGCCCGAGGACCGTTTTCATTTTTTTCCTCCTTTAACTTAATATTAAAATCAACTAAAGCTGAAGGATGGCATCCACAGAAGGATCACCCTCCCATCCTTCTTTGTACTTCTGCCTTCATGGCTATCAGTGTCCCCTTGTATAATGAGGTGAGACTGTGCGAGTGCAGGTTATGTACCAAGGCAGGCGCCGAATCTTAAATGTAGTTACCCGGATCATGGATCATAATGTGATCCATTTACAAACTGTCACAAATTGAGACACTCGAGAGCTAGCAGGCTATTTTACTCCGGTTGTTGTGGCGCATGGTGGATGGCTGCTCGGCGCCTGTAATGTCAGTGCTTCAAATGAGCACTGCAGCTATACATTTAATGGGAGTCTATTGGAACTTCTCAGGAGCAAACAAGTTCTTTTTATAGTGAGTCCTTGAACTTATCTGTTCCTATTTAAAGCACTGTGCAATACTTCACAAAGCTGTCCAAATCTCATTCCAACGAAAACTGCCTGCTAATCCTTGTGATACTTCCTACGACATGGCTAGCGAAGGTAGGACTCATTCGTCTTTTTATTTTTTTGTACTTTAAATGTGTGTTTTGAAAAGACGTGTTGCATTTTACACTTTCTGTAAACATAATAACACTTTTGAAAGAGGGAAGCTGACTCTGAAAATGTACCAGTCTGCGTGTTCCGTCTTGCGCCTTTGTCGCTCTACGCCTGCCTGGTTGAAGGCAGCTTCTCTGGCCGCCTCTTTACTTTCTGCTCTGTCACTCTGCATGGACAGCTGCCATGGCAACCAGTAACAACGTGCCCGCCTACTCAGGAAGCATTTGATTTCGAGATACCGCAAAGTTCATCGACTTTAACCAGAAGGGAATAAATACATCGATATGATGAAATAAACGGATGGGAAAGAGAACTTGCAGCAGAGATTACTCTTAGCAGCCGTGATTGAACGTAACCTCGCCTCGTTCTGAAACCTGGGCGAGGAGGAAAGGAAAAACACCTGAGGGAGGAGAGGTGTTCAGTGCGCATGCTAAAATAGCCATCAGCAGCGTGCGAGACCAAAAAAGATTGCGATCACCCAGCCAATCCCACAACAAACAAGCATTTCTAATCCAATAGGACTCGTATTTACGGGAGATATATTGCATTGGAAACAAGAGGGCAGGCCTCCAGGAAGGCAGGAACGGGAGTGGGAGGAGGTGACGGGGGTCGAAAAGTCATAGACTGCGGAGGGGGCGGCGGGAACAGGTAAAGGTGCCAATAGCCAGGTAAGGCTACAAATCACAACATGGCCATCAGGAGAAGGGACTAACAAGCCAAAAACCAATCAGAATGCAGTATTTAGGATGTAAGGCAATCAAAAAGATGGGCAGAGAGTGGGCAGAGCTTAAACAAAGCTTCCCCAATATAGTGTATACTGCATGTCTCGCAAAGCGAGCAGAGCTATGCAGAGCTATGCTCTGCAACGCTAGGTGAGACCTAAAAACAAGGCAAAAGCAGGAGAAAGCACTCAGAACAAGCATTTGCAATGCAAATTGGTCTAGCATTTGTGGGAGTTAGAGGTATTGGTGATGTACATGAGAATGAGAATGTCATTTAGCCATGTGTTTTGGATTAGAGTGGGTTTATGTGGTGTGGAGCGGAATTATGTGGCGTGGAATAGAAATATGTGGTTTAAAATTGTTAGTTGTGGAATTATCTTGTGAAATTGTTCGGAGTGGATTTTGGCAGTTGAATCATGTAGCATGGTGTGTAATGAAAATATGTGGATAGTAATTATGTGGTATGAGTGTACTAGAATTATGTGGAGTGGGATTGTGTGTCAGAGTGTAATTATGTGGCATGGCATTTTGTGTGGTGGTGTGGTATTTATGTTGTGAGGTTTAACTATGTAGCATGCTGTTCAACTTGTGGCATGTGGTATGTGGTATGTTGATACTTTGCAAATACCGCTGAAACCAGACCCATGAAATTAATTGAAAGGATAGATGCCATGAGTTTTGCAAAACTGTAGCCACCACATCAGGGAAAGGCCACATGAATTACCCCGTCTGAAGGAAAACCAAAGTGCTTGAAATACGGTCTGATTTAGCTTTCTTTTTTAACTGTTTTGAAGAAAATTGTTGTTCTAACAATAAAACGATTTCGTCAAAGAAACAATAGTTTCCAACATAAAAACATTTACCAAGTAAACATATTTGTTTTTGTATTGTTTAGATAAAAAACCCCACGCATTTCTAACAATGATTGTAAAGAAGCTGATAACGGATGGCCCCCAATGGCCTTTTGCAAATAAGTGTAACTGTAATAGCATGTGGTTAAAAAAACCTTTGCGTGTCGGTGTTGACTCCCCAGCGTCAGAAGATGGGAGCGTAGATAATGAGCAAGAGCTTCTGACAAGACAGCCACATGCAGGGGCGGCTCTAGGCTCATGGTGGCCCTGGGCAGGGAGCGTAGGTAGGGGGCCCCGGAAGAGGGGGTCCGGGCGGGGCGGAGCGCAGAGGCCAGTGAAGAGGGGGAGGTCAGGGTGTTTGGAAGTGGAACAGAGCCAGAGGCCGCCAAATCTCTGCCAGGGGCCGCCACGCAAATATGTATCCATCCTCAGAGGATTATTTTATTAAGGATATTTATTGGTGTGGTGGCCCCTGGGGTTTGGTGGCCCTGTGGAGGTGCACAGCTTGCACAAGCCTAAGGTCGCCCCTGCCACATGTTTTGAGTGGAGGCGGGTTTTTTCAGAAGCAATGTTAGCATCTGTCTGCTGCTGCCCATCCAGCTTCTTGAGGGAGCACCACCGATTAAATTAGTGCGTTAGGCAAAAACACTGAGGATTGTTCCACTGAAGCACGAAACTCGAAGCTAAATCCAAAGTACGCAATGCAAATGAATACTTTACCCGCATGTTTAAAGTGTGCAAATGGCACAATTTAAGCGGGCCGTTCTTTTGCTTTAGGTAAATGTTTTTCTCATTAAAGAGAATGTGATTGAAAAACACGCCCTAGGGCACTGCAAGTAAATAAACTTATTGTTGCTTCCAAAAGTTGAAATGCCAGCACAGAAGCCCCAAAGTGCCAACTAAATACAGTATAGAGTAACCCAATCGTGCTGCACAAAAATATTCACTCCAATATTGCGTGCTCAGCTTTGCTGCATGCATGCAAACACGTTACAGGAGCAATGTTTTCCTTTGCATGTGTTCCAGTAATGTGCGTTGTTGCCCTTACTACGTCTGCTAAAAAAACAAATAACTGGGCCACAACATGAACAAGCATTTACAATGCAATAGGTCTCGCAACTGCGAATTTTGGAGTTATTGTCATTGTAAATGGCAATGCCTTATAAAAAATTAAAAGCCATTGTTATTTACAATACCAAAAGCAACATCTATTGCATTGCATAGCGCGTGTCCCGTTACTGACCATATCTCGTAAGTAGGGATGGTGCTATGCAGGTGAGAGCTGCATGCTTAAAATTTAAAAGTTCAGAGATCATAAAAAATCTAGGATTTAATATAAATTAAATGTTCATCAGTAAAGCACTCAATAAGATGTTGTGAGAAGTTGGCCTGATATATGATGTCTCCAATTCTGGGGGCACCTTGTATCAGTCCAAACAATCTCTTATGGTGTCTGGTTGTAAGTCAACCTTATAGACAAGCTATCCTAAGGGTAGCATGGACTAAGCAGCCTTAAAGGCTTAACTGTCTCCTATGGGGCACCGAGGATGTCCAGGAGTAGATCAGAAGCTGTCCCACGAAGGCTCTCGCTGTCGGCGGTGTTGGCTTCCGGATTGGAGCAAACAAACCTTGGCAAGCGCAACCCACGCAGGATTCGAAGATCGCTTCTTACTCGGACCAGGAAGGTCAGAGCGGGTGCTCCTTTTCAGGGGAGCGAGGGCCAGTCCAGAGCAACCGGACTGGTAGGTCAAATTCAAAGGTTCGTCGGTACTGGGGCCGCAAGCCAACGGGCAAGCGACCGGACCAACGCGTCAAGCCAAATGATGCAGAAGGGCCCCACGCAACACTCGGTGAGTGTAGAGGGGTGAGCTTCGGTGCAAGAGTGGCTCAGGGCTGGGGCTTCTCAAACCCCAATGCACAGCTTTGAGGGAGCCTCGGAAGCTGCACGGTCAGCGCCTCGTGGTCTTTCCAAGATGGCCGGCCCCACGCTTCAGGTCGCCTCCACGGGTCTCAGCTTTGCAGGGACTGTGGATAGAGCTGACAGAAGGCAGGAACTCTGGGTCTTGTTGAACTCTGTTGCTCGAGTTCCGGCGGGAACTGCAACAAAGCAAACGGTGAGGTGCTGGATGGTGCCTGTTTGCGCAGGGTGGTCACTCCTTGACCACAAGGGAGATTCTTCAGTCTTCTACGGCAAGTAGGATGTCGAAGGGTCCAGAGTTTCATTTCATAAGTTTCAGTCAGGATAATCCGAGTGCATTGGCACTGCTCCCACCTATATACCAATCTAGTGGGCTGGATTACCTGCTGTCCCTCCTATGGGTGGGACCCAGTAAGAGGGTGGTTACACCCCTTTCCCTTTGTCCAGTGTCGCACTGGGACTTGGGCTGGTGTGCCCCAGAACCGGTTTGAACGGATTATGCAAGGGGAAGCCTTGTGCTCCCCAGGCAGTGTCTGGTTTCTTTCAAACCTCCCTGCTACAATCCACTATCTCCTGTCTGGGGTGGTGTGACACCATCCCGCGACAGGAAACCCTTTGTCCAGGCCTCCTCTACAAAGTTTCGGTCAGCAGCAGGAGGCCAGACTCGTGTCTGTGGCAGAAGCGTCCAATTTGTGATGCTGAGGCTCTTTTAAAATCAACCGCGTTTTAGTAAAGTAACATGTCTTCTCCCTCTAGAGGGGTGGAATGCTATCCCCGTTGCCAGGATTGGCGAGGGGATAGTATTCCAAATTGTATGACACCTTACACAACATTTTTTGATAAAGCCAAACCAAAGTTATCATATAACCGCGATGGATTATAATGCACTTAAGAGTATATAGTATGGCATTATCCCGGAGCAGCTAAGGGAATTGGTGCCAACAGCTGCAGACAGGCTCAGCTAATGCTAGAGCACCATCTCACATAAAACCAAGCACTCTGCCTCCAGGATTGTTAAGGCCTGCCATAGGAGTGACTTATAGGTATATATGTGTCCAGATATAGGTTTAGATATAGGTATACTATATCTAAGCAAGGGGTGATTACACCACCTTGCCCCAGCTGAGTGATCAGCCAGTTGTGTCAATTTAAGGTCCAGCCAGGGGTGGCAAAAGATATGCTGCAGCCCCTGGTAGGCCTTGGATGCACCTATGCCCTGGGCACCTTTAGTGCACTGTACAGGGGCTTATAAGGTGTCCAGTATCAGATTGGTTATGCACCTAAGGGGCATGGAGTCCATTTTACAGAGAGAACAGATAGCCTGGGGCCCTGATTAGCAGGGAACCAGGCCAACTAAGTCGAAAACCAGCTAAACACAAGGCAAAAAATCTGGGGTAACCATAGTCAGGTGTCCACCTTCCTACACAACCCCCATCCCCAAACGAAAGGAGATAAGGCTATCCTTGACCAGGTAAGCCTATATTGCCTGAGTGGCCATATAAGGAAGTACCTGCACTAGCATGGTTACCCCCTGTCTCATGGTCAACTAAGCAATCCCTCACCCTTGGGGTATTAGAGGGTCTCCACCATAGGGAATCACTACCTTGGGTGTGTTTTTGCAAAGTAAAAGGCTGGTGTTGATATGGAGTACTGAAGTGAGGCTCCACTAATTTAGGGCTCAGCTTCCTCCAATTATCTTCCACCATGTGTGCCTTTCTTTCATCAACTGAGTTGCACTGTGATCTCAGGGTCAACCTCTTGCTACCGAAAGCTGGAGGCTGGGTTCCTTTGGTTGGCTTACTGGAGGGACAGTTCAGGTTTGGGCCCTTTGGGTCCCAGGTTTGGCTGTGCCCAACACAATCCATCTGTGGGACGTCCCTAACTCCTTTTAGGGGGGATCCCTCAGGAGTGTTTAAAGTTTTCACCTGGCTAGGGCTGCTAGCTTTGGTGCCCCTAATCTGCTGATGGGGGTGCTTTATTTGACAGGGGGCCCTTTGGGGCTCAATGTCCTTCTTGTCCTCTGCAGCCCTGGGCTGACTAAGGTAAGAGAGGGGCAGGTTACCTGCTCCAGCCTGGGTCCCACCTGAGAAGGGTCCACTGCCATCAGGGGCTCTGTCAGGCTAGGCCTAACAACCTCTGAGACAGTTCCTTCATCAGGGGTAAGATCAGTTCCCTGAGGAGGCTGATCCTGTCCTAATGTCTGGTGGGAGGGAGATTTCTCTTCCTCCGCAATGCTCTCTGTTTGTGTGGAGTGATCCATCATTTCAGGCTTCACAACACATGAATTAGTTTGAGTTTGGGCTGTGGCCATCCCAGCCCCACCAACCTTTTCAGGAGGAGACTCAGTTTGGGTATGGGCTGTTATCATACCAGCTCTGCTAATTTGTTCAGGAAGGCCTTCTACTAAAGTTGGGGCTGAGTCTTGCACAGCCCTACCAACCTTTTCGGGAAGGACATCTTGGATTGGGGCTGTGGCCAACACAGCCCCACTAACCTTTCCATGGGCATTTATCATTCTAGAATGGATTTTCTGTTCAACCTCAGCCCAGGCTGAGATTTCCAAATCATTTCCAAGTAGGCAGTCTACAGGCAAGTTTGCTGACACTGCCACTCTCTTTGGGCCAGTGACACCTCCCCAGCTGAGACTTACTACTGCCATGGGATGATTGGTTTGTATTCCATCAATGTTTGTCACCTGGTATGTGGCACCAGGTAAAAGTTGCCTTGAGGGGACTAGGCACTCAGCCTACATGGTGATGCTAGCCCCCGTGTCTCTAAAGGCCTCAACTTTCAAACCATTGATGATGGGCTCCTGTCTATACTTGCTCAAAGTGTTTGGGCAATCAGTGAAGTTGGCAACCCCCATGCCATTTTCACAGACAAAAGTGGTTGGGGACCTGGGTAGGCCAGAGTCCACCTGTGCTCCAAACGTAAACCCACCCAGATTCCTGGGGATGCTCCCACTTCCTGTGAAATTACTGCTAACAGTAACAGGAGGTTTTGGAGCTGTTTTTGGAGGTATATTTTGTTTATTGCCATTCGTTGGACAACAGCTGTCTGATTTCCAATGGCCAGTCTGTTTACAGACATGGCAGTATGGCTTTTTCTGTGTAGAGGAAGTGTCTTGGGACCCACCCCCATCCTTGGAGTTTTGGGGCCCTGGGGAAGTCTTCTCTTTTGATTTATCCCCACCCTTTTCTTGAGGCTTGGTAGACTCCTTCTTCTGGTCATTACCCTGATTTCTAGGCCTAATCCTGGTTCTGACCCATTTATCTGCCCTCTTTCCCAATTCTTGGGGAGAGGTCAAATCTGAGTCCACCAGGTGCTGGTGTAAAAGCCGGTTCTGACAATTACTCAGGATCACAATCAAATTATACAATCCTGTAAAGTCATGTACTTTGCTGCCATGTAGCCAACCCTCCAGAGCCTTAGTAGCACAATCTACAAAATCAGTCCAGTCCTGAGTCTGTGTCTTCTGGGTGTCTCTGAACTTTAACCTGTATTCAATGGTTAAGCCAACCCCATCTATTAGAGCACTCTTCAGGACATTGTAGTTTTTAGCATCCTTTTGTCTGACAGTGAGGAGCTTATCCCTCCCTTTCTCAGAAAAGGAGTACCATAAGATTTCTGCCCACTGTTCTTGAGGAACCTGCTGTACCATGCAGGCTCTCTCCAGAGTAGTTATCCACTTGTGGATGTCACCCCCTTCCTTGTAGGGGGGGGCACAATCTTTGTCAGGTTTCTAGTATCATAGGACCTGTCTTTCTCTCTAGGAATACTGTTGCTGCCACCAGTGGCATCTAAGCCACACAATTTTTGCTCCCTTGCCAAGGCAAAGTTAGCTTGGGCCAGGGCTACCTCTTCCCTCTCTATCTGGAGTTGGACAGCCCTCATTCTAGCCCTATATTCTTTTCTCTGGGGGGAAGTCATTCCCCTTTGAGATTCACTTGAGGCACTAGAAATATGTGAGTCCCTTGAGGAAGATCTCATTCTTCTATTACCTGAGGGATTTATGTTATAGTATCTGGGGAGGTGCTCGCCCTCTCCATTCCTATGTAGGTCCAAGTTGGTTTGGTTAAGCCTCCCAACTAGTACCTGGATATCCCCTTGGTCCTGATCTGAATCTTCACCATTTGATTCGGGGTCCACCTCTACATCTTCTAGGGGGGTGATCTCAATGTCTGGGGGATTCACTCCATCTCCTGATACTAAGGGAGCTATGCTAGCCTTCTCTAGCTCATCCTTCTCCAGGATGCCTATCAGGATAAAAGACTCTTTACTCCTGAGGCGGAAAGCCGGGAGCCGTACTTTGTGATTGATTGCTGATTTTAAAGCTTTTTTAACCTTTGAGTGTTATTTGGAACTGTGTGTGAGAAATATATCCTACCTGACAAAGCCATTTGCACACGTCCTGGGAGCCTGCTGAAAGCGAGCAGCGCCACCCCAACTCCGACAAACGCCCTCTGGCCGCCGCCATTGACGGCGTGCAGCGAGGACACGCCCCCTCTCTGGCCACGCCCCCCCGTCCAGCTTAAAAGGCGCTGAATGTGAGCGCGCTTTTAAAAGACTCTTTACTCCTGAGGCGGAAAGCCGGGAGCCGTACTTTGTGATTGATTGCTGATTTTAAAGCTTTTTTAACCTTTGAGTGTTATTTGGAACTGTGTTTGAGAAATCCATCCTACCTGGCAAAGCCATTTGCACACGTCCTGGGAGCCTCCTGAAAGCGAGCAGCGCCTCCCAAACTCTGACAAACGCCCTCTGGCCGCCGCCATTGACGGCATTGACGGCGTGCAGCGAGGACACGCCCCCTCTCTGGCCACGCCCCCCCGCCTTTCCCTCACTATAAAATGTGCCACTGGAGGAAGCGCAGCGGACGAGCGCAGCGGGAACGTCGTTTGCGCGCCGAAGGCACGCCTAAGGCAAGCCCGTTTGCGCCCGTCCGTGGCCGACCGGGGCTAGGGGCATGCCACTCTGCTCAAATCATCACATACTCCGCCTCCCAACTCCGCAGTCTACAGGGCCCCTGGCCTATCCCTGCCTCCACCTGCTCTCTCATATCTACACTTAACCTTTTCCCCGCCTCCTCATCTCCCTACCCTCCGGCTCCCCCCACTCCCTCTCACTCTCCCAGAGAGGACGCCAGCCCAGTCTCACCTAAAACTCTCTCGGCCTATTACCTTAACACCCGGTCAGCAGTAGCCCACTCACACGAACTGTCGGTACTGCTAGACCTCCACGCACCTGATCTCCTCTTTCTCACAGAGACTTGGTTTAGCGAGGACTCTCTCCCTTCCCTCCTGGCCACTCCTCCTGCTCCATACTATGCTCTTCGAGCAGATCGTTCCAATGGTAGAAATGGGGGCGGTGTAGCAGTGATCGCACGGTCCGACCTCCCCTTTCAATGCCTTTCCCTGCCAGATATTGCTACAACAGAGTACCTAGCTATCCGCACTACTTCTATCAATCCTCCTCTCACCTGTGTCCTCACTTACCGGCCCCCTCAATCACCTCTATCTTTCCTCCCCGATTTTCAGGAGGTACTTTCCACACTGACGGTCAATAACTCCTCCATTCTATTACTGGGAGATTTTAACTTTTGGTCTTCAGATCCTGCGGAATGCCCTTCCTCTAGGGAATTCTCTGATACACTCCTATCTCTTAACTTTGTATCACATGTTCATTCCCCCACTCACGTCAAAGGACACATCTTAGACCAGATTTGGTCCTTGAACTGCCCAATAGACTCTCTGACCATCTCGCCTTGCACTTGGTCCGACCATCATCTGATCTCGTTTACCCTTCCCATCAATCCCCCTACCAGGCCCCCGCTCCCAAAGAATGTTTGGGTCCGCTCATGGAGCCGAGTGGACCCGGAGAATCTATCTGCGCTATTAGCTTCCTCCTACCTTACCCTACATGGCCTGTCCACCCTCTCTCAGGCCGCTGCCATTGAACATTGGCTCTCCTCTAGCTGCGATTCAATCGCCCCGTTGAAGCGGGTGTCATCTAAACGGGAGAAAGATGCCAACTTATGGTTCAATGAGGATCTTAAAACCACCAAACTTGCAGTACGCCGCGCCGAGCGCGCCTGGAGGAGGAACTACTCTCCCTCACTTAGAGCTGAGTTTACCACTCTCCTTGCTCAATATAAGAAGGCCATCCTAGCTGCAAAAACGGCCTACTTTTCCGCAAAGATCCACGCAGCTGAGAATAAACCGAGGGAAATCTTCTCGATTGTCCACAACCTGACATTTTCTGACAGGACATCTCTCAAGCCCTCCCCGTCCCAGGACCTTTGCCACTCTTTAAATAATTTCTTCATCAAGAAGATTGCCATTATTAAAGCCAACATCCCCTCACCCCCTCCGACTTTTGTTGACCCCCAGTGCCCCCCTCCCAGAGGACAACTCGACGCCTTTCCTCCCCTGACTAAAGACTCCATGGCCTCAATAATTCCTCTTGTCAAATCCGGATCCCCACTGGACACTTGCCCTGCACACATCCTTCGTCACATCTATACAACCTGTCCAGACCCCCCCCTTCACTTCCTTAACAGTTCTCTTTCCCAGGGGGTTGTAGCCAACCCACTGAAAACCGCTGTTATTGTCCCCATCTTAAAAAAACTGGGCGCAGATCCTTCGATCCCCGCCAACTACCGCCCTATCTCCCTCCTACCATTCCTGGCGAAGGTGCTCGAACGCCATGTCACCAGGTCCCTGAGCACCTTTGTGGAGGAGTATGGGATTCTTGCCCCCCCCAGGCCGGTTTCCGCCCCGCACACTCTACGGAGTCCGTAATTCTTTCGGTCCTCGACAACCTCAGGGAGGGAATGGATACCAACCAGGCCCAGGCCTTGGTTCTCCTCGATCTTTCAGCCACCTTTGACACGGTTGATCATACCATCTTACTTTCCCGTGTCAAGGCGGCGGGGATCGGAGGTTCCACGTTGGTATGGCTATCCTCCTTCCTGAGAGACCGCACCCAGGCGGTCCGCCTGGGAGACTTCTCTGCGGACTTCCAAAAAGTTCAGTGCGGGGTCCCCCAAGGTTCCTCCCTTTCACCCCTCTTGTTCAACCTTTATATTGCCCCTCTTATTTTTTCACTACAACAAATGGACGTCAGCATATACAATTATGCTGCTGACCTTCAACTTGTTTTCAACCTGTCTTCTTCCCCTACTTCCATCTCCAACTTCCAGTCTATTATGATTTTTATCCAGGACTGGATGAACTATAACCACCTGAAACCTAACCCAGATAAGACCGAGCTGGTGCTAACAGGTGGTTGCTCCAGTCCCTGGTCCTCAATCTTTTGGCCCCCTTCCCTAGGTTCCCCCCGGTCCCCTCTACCTCAGTCAAAACTTTAGGTATCAAACTCAAGTCTCAGCTCACTCTTCACTCCCAGGTCAGTTCCGTGGTGTCCTCCTCCTTCCTGTCACTACGCACCATCCGCAAGGTATCTCGCTTCTTCACCTTCGATGCCCTGAAACTGATCATTCTGGCAATGGTCATATCCCGCCTGGATTATGGCAACGCCCTATATGCGGGGATCCCTGCATATAGTTTACGGCGGTTGCAACTAATCCAGAACCAGGCTGCACGATTGGTGTTCAATCTCCTGAAATCTCACCATGTAACTCCCCTTCTCAGATCTCTACACTGGCTTCCGGTCCGTGAACGCGTCCAGTTTAAACTTGCCTCTATCACCTTTCAAGCACGACTGGGCGCGACTCCGGCCTTTATAACATCCGAAATTGTTCCCTATGTTCCAACCAAAGAACTGCGCTCCTCCTCGCAATTCCTGCTTTCAGCCCCCCACTTTCGGAGAAAGAAATGGGGTGGATCCAAGTTTGCAACCCTTGCCCCACTCCTGTGGAACTCCCTTCCTCTTGAGCTCAGATCTATAACTCTGTACCCTCAATTTCGGAAGCAACTTAAAGCCCACCTATTTGTCAAATGTTTTAACTAAACCACTTGGTGTTCCCCCCTTCCTATTCTGCTCCCCCCTCTCCTACTCAGGAGATCTGTCTTTTGCAGCGCCATGAAACCGCTGGTGAAAGTGCGCTATACAAATATTTTAACCTCTTAAACTCAAACTCAGGATGGGAATGGTAGGGTTGTGACCCTTTTTCAGCCCCCTTGCAGTGCACAGGGCACTCAGGTCCTTATGGCTGAATGTGTCATAGCTGGAAGGTGCCTTGGTAAGGTCTACCAACACAGGTGAAGAGCCTGAAGCTCCCTCTGTGCCAGCCATGACTGCTAGTTAGGTGTAAGTGGTGCACTTACCTACACTAAGTGGTTTCCTACTGTACCTTGCTAGTGAGTTGTAGGCAGGGTGTGCTAAGCCCTTTGATCTACAACTACTAAGTTCAGTAGAACTTAAATATGCTAAGCTTTGTTTATATGTACCTAAGGTACTTGATGTGATCTTTCAATTTGATAAAAAGATTGCAATGGTAAAACAACAGCAAGCTCAAATCCCACCGCTGCCACCAATGTGAGAAGTTGGCCTGATATATGATGTCTCCAATTCTGGGGGCACCTTGTATCAGTCCAAACAATCCCTTATGGTGTCTGGTTGTAAGTCAACCTTATAGACAAGCTATCCTAAGGGTAGCATGGACTAAGCTGCCTTAAAGGCTTAACTCAAGAGGTCGTGTTAAGCAAGCTGTTTTACCAATCACAATCCTATAATATCAAATGAAAGGACACCACACAAGTTATATAGTATAAAAATATATGTATTTATTACTAGAACAATCCTTTGTACTCTTTATGAGTGCAGGGGCACAAGCGTTTAAACAAAAGCATGGTTAAACATATAAAAGTTGCACAATTATGGATAAGGCCCAGGGGGCCACTCAAAACATATACTAAAATAGTGGTATAAGTATCCCTAATCGAGGGGGGCGTGGCCAAGCACGCGATGTGAAAAGACGTGCCCGGGCTGAGCTCCGAGTGAAGCTCCCCTACCACGGGCAATTTATCCTGCATTTCTGGCGGAACCGGGCCCAAACTCGGACCGAGTGTGCCCGGGTACCCGGCCCACCACCAGGACGATTTCCAGGCGAATCGGAGCACCTGACCCTCCGACCGACAGCGACCCTGGCAGCTGGCTGCCCAGAGCGCACTTCCGGTCGGCGACCCCGACCACCTGAGGCCGGGGATCCGGCCCTGCGGGGTAGGCCGCAAAGCGAGTGACCTGCAGAGCGCAATCCGGCGGGGCACCGAGACCACGTCCCATAAACCGGACACCCCCCAGCGACCCAGCTCTACAGGGGCCCCGGATACTAGCAAGAGGCTCGCCGCCTGGACTCACGGAGAGCCACGAGACCGGCCCGCCCTGCTTACCGCCGCTGGGGACATCCCGCCGAGCTCCGTGAATATCAGGGGGTGAGTGCGCGAGACTGACTGGGGACCCACATTGGCGCCATTGCCCCAAGACCCTGCCGGCCTAAAGCGGACGCTGACCAGCACGGTCCACTGGGCCCCCCTGGCCCACCTGCCGCCCTGACGCAGGCCCGGCCCAGGAAAGGAAACCGCGACACGATCCCCAACGCCCCCGGCGACCCAACCACTCGAGGGCCCTGAGCGCTGCGAGCACCCACATCAAGCCGGCCCGTGGCAGCCTGTAACACCGCCCCGTCTCACCTACTGACACTGGAGTCGCCCACCCCGGCTGGACGGACCCCGGTGGGTCACCGAGATTGGCCACCGCGAGGTCCACGCAGGCACCGTCACCCCTGGGTCCAGCAGACCACCACCGGAGACCGCACGGCCCTGTCTCCCGGGCCTCTGCACCCGTCCACCTCACAGAAGACGTCACGGATCAACGCCGGACTCGCCTGGCGCCGAGGGGCCTAGGCCGCGCCACGCGCGAACTGAGGCCGCGTCACATCGGCCCCCACTGATAGCCGGCCCAACACTGAGAGACTCTCCCGGACCGGCGCAGGCACGAAGATTGCACAGCTCGCACACCCCACCCCTACCGGACTTGTGCTAGACTACGCAGATCCCCACGCGACGCTTGGTGGCACCTGGCGTCAACTGGCAAGGTGCGTCATCCCGGGCCCAGTGGACGGACTCACCAGGAGAGGCCTAGCGATCCGACCCGCCGGGCCGCCACATGGCGCAGACAGGAGGCGATCAGCAATCAGGACTTGCACGGCACTGACTGACACGCCTGGGAGATCTCATAACAGCTACTGCGCAACCACCCCGTCCTCCCCAGTCGGTTGCATAGCACGTAGCCCCGGAGCCCTGCGGTGGGACGGTCCTCCCCCCCGCCTACGGCCACACGCCATCCACCACGGGTGGCACGGAGAACCTGACCGGGAGACTCGCACGCACCGGTCCCTCCACTACGCATTACGAGAACATACCCACCCGACTGACCAGCCGCAAAGACCTCCCACATGTCAGGGGGGACCAGGGCAAAGACTGGCACCGGAGGAACACTAGGCAAAGGGAAAATGGTGAAAAACGCAGAGGCTGACCAAACTGCCTCCAAACTGGACACTATGCTGGCCGCCATGGAGCGCCTGGAAGAATCCATGCAGCTGACCCGTACGTCACTGGAGAACAGGATCGACAAGGTAGCCGTGGATCTGACACTCCTCCGGGCGGACCACAAGAAACTGTCCGACCGCACCACGACTCTGGAGCATACGATGGCGGAGACCACTCCCAAACTGGCGCAAACGGACAAACACGTCCAGGACCTACTCAACCGGGTGGAGTTCCTTGAAGATAGAGCGGAGGACGCGGAAGGACGGGCCAGAAGGAACAACGTGCGCATAGGGGGCCTGCCGGAACGATGGGAACGGAGAGAGACGGCGGAACACATGGAGACCTGGCTCAGAGAGTTACTACCAGAGGGCACGCTGTCGCCACACTTTGTAGTGGAACGGGCACACAGAGTACCATCCCGTCCACCCCCAGAAGGCTCCGACCCGAGGCCAATGCTCATGCGGGTATTGAACTACCGCGACCGGGATGCTATCCTCCGCGAAACGCGGAAACTGTCAAATATACAGGTGGACAACGCCAAGGTGATGTTCTTCCCCGATTACACCATACAAGTTCAACGAAGACGTCAATACTTCCTCGCGGTGAAGCAACGACTCAGGCGCCTGGCTCTCAAATACTCGCTGTTGTTTCCGGCACGCCTCAGAGTGGTGGCACTGGACAAGACCCACTTCTTTGACACCCCAGAGGCGACAATGGCCTGGCTGGATTCGGGAGTGGACACGAACCCCGGGCCCGCACCGATGGAGCAGCGCCGGAATCGAGGCACACGCAGACGGAGACAACGGCGCACCTCGAGGGCCGGGCCACCGACCGTGGAGACGGACATCGGCCCCACCCCGGAGCAAATTCAGAATGAACAACTGGAAGCCGTCCGCATAACTGCTGTGATCAGCGGGTCACAATCACCTATCCTGCTTTCCAACGCCAGCCCACGTTCACGCGGGAGCGAGGACGACGACTACATGTACGGACTACCAGATGACTCGAACCCAGAGGGCCTGCCAGATGTCACACCCCAAACGTCAGATCTGATAGCATGAGCACTCCTCCCCAGCCCAGCCCTGGCTGGACCAATACAACTCACATAGTGGAATAGTCAGCTCATTTCCAAGGATGGCCCGATCAGGGGCCCACACTGGCGCTCCTGGTGACCCCGGCAGTCATGCATGCCACCTTTTCCAGGGTCAGTGCTCTGCTCCCGAACCCCCCGCCTACCGGACTACCACGGAGTCGCCGTGGCACCAGGTGGGGGGCCGGGGCTGTCCCGCTGGAACGCCACCGGGACCATTACTTTGGAGGGGTGGACGGACCCCTAGAGGTGAGTGCCCCCCCCCCCCGGGGGAATAAAGGGTGAGATCTCACCATGGGACCAACTGTCCGGGTCAAGTGACACTGGGAACCCCGACCTGTCTACGGACGCTATCACCGACTCCTGGCGCCCTTTTGGCCCATTGCCCGTGGAGGGGAGCCACCACGGCTCTTTTGGCGTAACGAACTACCTTGTTTAATTCAAGTGCTGTACTTAGTCATCCCCCCCATTGAACTTACGGATTGATTGAGCTCGATAGAGCGTTTGGGCGGCGACTTGTTTTGTTGTTGCCCTTTTGGTATTATGTTTATGTTCAAGTTCTTCCTTTTGAGACTAGTGTTGGTACTGAACTGCTACAGCGTGCATCCTTGGGTCTGTGGGAGAGGGCGTTGGGAAAGAATGCTCATTGTTCGCTGCTGCTGTGCGGGTGTGGGCGGGGCGGGTAGGGGGCTGGGGGGGGGGGGGTGCTTGGCCGCAATGCACACTGTGATGGCTACGTTTAAATTCTGTACCTGGAATGTCAGGGGCATGCACACACCCTCACGTAGATACCAGGTATATTCCTATCTTAAAAGGCATCAGATCCAGATTGCACTACTACAGGAGACACACCTAGTTGCCACTGAGGTAGCCACGCTTCGCCGTAAGTGGAGGGGACAGATATTTGCCACAACCTTCTCAGCATTTGCGAGAGGGACCTTGATCTGGGTTCGGCCCAGGGTCCCGTTTGCACTAACACACAGCAATGTTGACACTGAGGGACGCTATGTCTTCATACAGGGCAGACTAGACGGGCAGCAGATTGTTATAGCCTCCATATACGCACCTAATGTAGAACAGGGGAAATTCTTCACGCGACTGTCGGCAGCAATAGCGCCATGGCCAGACGTACCCTTGATGATGGGCGGGGATTACAACTGCGTGTTAGATGCCTCCCTTGATCGCTCGTCCCTCCCGGCAGCACTCGCCCCAGTGCAGGCGACCTCCAGGGCCCTCCTTGACTGGGCAACACAGTGGAACTTGCAAGACGCCTGGCGCGTCAGAAACCCCACCGCCCGGGTGTATTCCTACTACTCGGGAGCCCACTCACTGCATGTCAGGTTGGACAGATTCATGATGTCCCGTGACCTGCTCCCCTCCGTGTCCGACACTGACTACCTAGGTCGGACGCACTCGGACCATAACCCGCACACACTGGTATATGGATGGAAGCGCCCACATCCGCCCGTACCAACGTGGCGCCTGCAACCGGATCTCCTACTTGACACCCCATTCCGAGAGGAAATCTCCGGGAAGATCTTACAGTACTTCGAGGACAATATTGACTCGACCTCCTCCCCGAGAACCGAGTGGGACGCCTTTAAGGCGGTGACCCGGGGAAGCTGCCTCGGTGTACAAGCGGGCTTACGTAGACAAGTGGAGAGAGATCTGATGCAGGCGGAGGAGGCACTACTGGATAAGGAACGGGGGGCAACAGGGGGCGATGATTCCCAACTCATCTCGGCCAGGGCAGACCACGCTGCTTTGATGGAGCGCCTAAAGAACATCAACTTTGCAGAACACTCCGCGCGCACCCACAACGCAGGCGACAAGCCTGGCAGGCTACTGTCATGGTTGGTGCGACAAGACATGCAATCCGCATCGGTCCTGTCAATCCGCACAGCCCAGGGCATTGAGGTCTATACCCAGAAACAGATCCATGACGCGTTCACATCGCATTACAAATCCCTGTACAGCTCACGACTACGAGCCACGGGGGTGGAGATCACGGACTATCTGGCGACACTGCGGCTCCCGACCGCTACCGCTGCCCAACAAGCAGAGCTGGGAGCTACACTCACTGGTGAGGAACTGCGAGAGGTGATTTTCTCCCTCTCCAACTGGAAGGCGCCGGGCCCCGACGGGCTCCCGGCGGAGTTCTACAAGGCCTACTCTCTGGTACTGCTGAAAGTGTACAAGGCGGCGCTGGAAGACGCCGAACTCCCGGCGTCCCTGAACGAAGCTAACGTGGTCTCCCTGCTGAAACCAGGTAGAGAAGCGAACGAACTCGGCTCATACAGGCCGTTAGCGCTCCTCAACACCGATTACATAATACTTGCTGCGGCCCTAGCCCGGAGGCTTGCACCACTGGTCCCCACCCTGGTACACTCTGATCAGAATGGCTTCGTACCCACCCGGAGCACGTCCCACAATCTACGCCGCTTTTTCAGGGTCCAGCGCTATGCGACCCCGACCTGGCCACGCTCGGGATGCGTTGTGCTTGATTTGGAAAAAGCGTTCGACTCGGTGGAATGGCCGTATCTCCTCCGAGTCCTCGAGAAGTACGAGCTGGGTGATGCCTACGTCCAGATGGTGGGACTCCTCTATCAAGCACCCGAGGTCCGGGTCCGGACTGGACGGTTGTTCTCTGACAGGATCCGCATCGGGAGAGGTACCAGACAGGGCTGCCCCCTCTCCCCTATCTTATTCGCCTTGGCGATGGAGCCGTTGGCGGAGATGCTCCGCACCTCCGGAGGCACCTGGGGCATCCCACTAGCGGATGGCATTCACTTGGTGTCTCTGTATGCCGACGATTTGTTGTTATATGTCAGAGACCTCACGCACATACCAGCGGCGATCACAGACATCTTTCGGACGTTTGGGGACATGTCGGGGCTCCACGTTAACTGGGCCAAATCAGGGGCCTATGCATTCGACAGCGAGATGCCACAGTGTGATGTGCGCATGATGGGGGAGACGCTCCGATGGCACCCGATGGTATTTAGGTACCTAGGGATCTTAATATATCGAGACCCTGTGGATCTCCTGGAGGGAAACCTAGTGAGAGCCATATCCTCGCTCACGGCCCAGGTCACGTTCTGGAACTCCCTCCCGCTGAATGTACCAGCCAGAGTGGCACTAACCAAGATGATAATGCTTCCCCGGCTTCTCTATTATTATACCAATTTGCCAGTGTATGTGCCGGCACGCATATTTAAGGGACTGGACACCCTCACCAGACGCCTCATCTGGAATAAGGGGAGACCCCGGGTAGCACTGAAGACCCTGTATGCAGCCACAGACGCTGGAGGCCTAGCGGTTCCCTATCAGGAGCTCTATTACTTAGCAGCGCAGCTGCAGTGGGTCGCCTACTGGCTGAGCGGTAAGAACCTAGTGGACACGGCCACAGCCGATACCATCCTATCTCCCGTACAGGCGCTAACACTCTTCCACCCACTGACGCAGGGTCGGCCCCCCACGCAGGTCCATGTGGCGGTGGCAAAGTGGTGCTTCGTGCGGAGCCTCCGGCTCACCAAACATACGGTGCCCTATGCTCCGAACCTACCTCTGCTGGGGACTCCCCTGGGCGCTGGCACACTGTCCTCGACCGAGCTACGCAGCTAGACTGCGGCAGACCTGGACGACCTGGGCGGCCTGTACAGCGACGGAGAGCTGTTGCCCTTCGAGGCCTTGGCCGCGGACACAGAGCTACCTGTGGGTCAATTTCTGACACACGCCAGACTCCTCCGTGAGCTGACGAAGGCGTGGGGTGACCTCAGCCACGAGCCGTCCACTCATCTACTCATCCAGTACCTACATGTGATGGGAGACGGGTCCCACATTGTGCATTGGCTTGCGCAAGCCCTACACAGTCATACGCAATTTTCCTCTCAGAGACTGAGGGAAAAATGGACGACCGACCGTGGCACAGACTGGACGGACAAACAGTGGGACGCTATTTTAGCAGGCGCCAGAGTTGTTCCCCGCAACGCGCGATTCAAGATCATCCAATACTACATCATCCACCGCGCATATCTGTCCCCGGACAAACTGAATCGCTACTTCGGACTCACCTCGTCGGCGTGTCCCAGATGCGGCCTCCTGGACTCGGACTTCCTACATGCATTCTGGAGCTGCGCTCATCTTACCTCGTATTGGTCTGCGGTCACGGGTGTGTTGACGGCGGCCACAGGCGAAACCCTCTCCATGACGTGGGAAGTATGCCTATTGGGACTCTACAAGAGAACCAAGCAGACCAAACTACGGGCACGCTTCTGGGACTTAGGCCTCATTACGGCCAAGCGTCTTGTCACACGACGCTGGAGAAGCGCTGTCCCGCCGCGCTCTGCGGACTGGCGTCGTTCTTTTGCCAACTGGGCTTGTGCGGAGAGTGTGTCACTACACAGGGAGGAAACCGCTGGCCTACGGAAATACCCGATCGCCCAGGACTGGGATGCTGCCCTGACTGCATATCACCGCGCGTGCACCCAAGCCGGCATAGAGTACCGTCCCGACGCAGAATAGAGGGAGCCCACTTGATTGCTGTCCGCACCTGGCGCGGACTCCACCCCCCCCCCCCCCTTCCCCCCCCTGATAACTGGGGCCTGACACGACGGAGATGTCCCCCGCCGCTCTAGCCCCCCCGCCGCTCGCCCCCCCCTTCGCCTTGCAGCTGCAGCGACACCGCCTCCTCAATTGTCCCCGCCCCTACACGACCCCCACAGGGTGCACCACACACAGCTAGGGTTCTAGACACATTGCCGCACACACGAATGCTAGTCCAACAGTTATTGAAATGTTTCTCCCTCCCCCCGTATTAGACTACCCAGTTATTCCTTTTGGTTGACACAGAGGCTGTTCATACTGTGCCCTTGATAATGCTCGATCAACCTTCCTCGTTTGCATCTCACATAAGACTGCTTGGATGCGCCCAGGACTAGGAAGCGGGCACCCAGCGATCCATGCGACAACGGAGGGTATGATGCTGCCTCTATCCTCTGCTATATTGATCAGGGAACTCCACTTCAAACAATGACTGTTGGCTTTTTTGAACACGCTGGTCCCTTTCTGCAGTGCTACGAACTGCGGGCGCTGCACCATGAGTCACTTCCTGGCACTGTCACTTATGGACTAATGCACTTCCACCAGCAACTGTTTATTTTCACTCATGTATAACTGACATGTCAACATGTACTATCTGCTGGGTACTGTTTGTGGCAATAATTCGTTGTTATGACATTGTATGAATAACTATTGGCTTATCTGTGAAACTAAATAGAGTTTGGGACCGTTGGTCTTAAAAAAAAAAAAAAAAGTATCCCTAATCGAACAGTGGTTAGGCCTAGGGCCTAGGGAATCGCTGGGACCAATCGGGACTAGCAATGCTGAAGTCGGGAAAAGCCCGCTGGAGTCGGGTGCAGCGCTTAAAGCACACACACACACCAATGCAAAGTCAATGGTGCGTAAAAGTTACAAAGTTACTGTTAAAGGAACCTTCCGACTGACCTAGAAGGACAAAACTTTAGACACATACACTAGAGGTGTGTTCCAGTACAGGAGCACCGGCGTTGCTGAGTTACCTCACCCACAGGAAGCGGGTGCATAGGTGCAAAGTAGTGTCAGGTTTCGTCACGCAGGTCGAAGGTGCCTGAAGATGAAGGTGCTGTAGGCGTCGGGAGGAGAAGTGTCCGGTGTGATCCAAGGGTGGATCGAAGATGGTGATGACCTGAAAGCAGAGGGGACAGAGTCTGGGTCACTCAGCAGTGACCAGGGTGGAACCAGGAAGGAACCAGGCAATGTCGGACGCAATCAGGTCGATGTTGAGAAGCTTGTCTCCGCTGCCACGTGGGGCACCGAGGATGTCCAGGAGTAGATCACAAGCTGTCCCACAAAGGCTCTTGCTGTCGGCGGTGTCGGCTTCCGGATTGGAGCAAACAAACCTTGGCAAGCGCAACCCACGCAGGATTCAAAGATCGCTTCTTACTCGGACCAGGAAGGTCAGACTGGGTGCTCCTTTTCAGGAGAGCGAGGGCCAGTCCGGAGCAACAGGACTGGCAGGTCAAATTTAAAGGTTCATTGGTACTGGGGTCGCAAGCCAACGGGCAAGCGACCGGACCAATGCGTCGAGCCAAAAGATGCAGAAGGGCCCCACGCAGCACTCTGTGAGTGTAGAGGGGTGAGCTTCGGTGCAAGAGTGGCTCAGGGCTGGGGCTTCTCAAACCCCAATGCACAGCTTCAAGGGAGCCTCGGAAGCTGCACGGTCAGCGCCTCGTGGTCTTTCCAAGATGGCCGGCCCCACACTTCAGGTCACGTCCACAGTTCTCAGCTTTGCAGGGACTGTGTATCGGGCTGTTAGAAGGCAGGAACGCTGGGTCTTGTCAAACTCTGTTGCTCGAGTTTCGGCGGGAACTGCAACAAAGCAAACAGTGAGGTGCTGGATGGTGCATGTTTGCGCAGGGTGGTCATTCCTTGACCACAAGGGAGATTCTTCAGTCTTCTACGGCAAAAAGGATGTCGAAGGGTCCAGAGTTTTGTTTCATAAGTTTCAGTCAGGATAATCCGAGTGCGTTGGCACTGCTCCCACCTATATACCATCCTAGTGGGCTGGATTACCTGCTAGGTCCCTCCTATGGGTGGGACCCAGGAAGGGAGTGGTTACACCCCTTTCCCTTTGTCCAGGGTCGCGCTAGGACTGGGGCTGGTGTGCCCCAGAACCGGTTTGACCGGATTATGCAAGGGGAAGCCTTGTGCTCCCCAGGCAGTGTCTGGTTTCTTTCAAACCTCCCTGCTACAATCCACTAACTCCTGTCTGAAGTGGTGTGACACCTCCCCGCGACAGGAAACCCTTTGTCCAGGCCTCCTCTGCCAAGTTTCGGTCAGCAGCAGGAGGCCAAACTCGTGTCTGTGGCAGAAGCGTCCATTTTGTGATGCTGAGGCTCTTTTAAAATCAACCGCGTTTTAGTAAAGTAACATGTCTTCTCCCTCTAGAGGGGTGGAATGCTATCCCCGTTGCCAGGATTGGCGAGGGGATAGTATTCCTAATCGTATGACACCTTACACAACATGTTTTGATAAAGCCAAACCAAAGTTATCATATAACCGCGATGGATTATAATGCACTTAAGAGTATATGGTATGGCATTATCCCGGAACAGCTAAGGGAATTGGTGCCGACAGCTGCAAACAGGCTCAGATCATGCTAGAGCACCATCTCACATAATACCAAGCACTCTGCCTCCAGGATTGTTAAAGCCTGCCATAGGAGTGACTTATAGGTATATATGTGTCCAGATATAGGTTTAGATATAGGTATACTATATCTAAGCAAGGGGTGATTACACCACCTTGCCCCAGCTGAGTGATCAGCCAGTTGTGTCAATTTAAGGTCCAGCCAGGGGTGGCAATAGATATGCTGCAGCCCCTGGTAGGCCTTGGATGCACCTATGCCCTGGGCACCTATAGTGCACTGTACAGGGGGTGATAAGGTGTCCAGTATCAGATTGGTTATGCACCTAAGGGGCATGGAGTCCATTTTACAGAGAGAGCAGATAGCCTGGGGCCCTGATTAGCAGGGAACCAGGCCAACTAAGTCGAAAACCAGCTAAACACAGGCAAAAAATCTGGGGTAACCATAGTCAGGTGTCCACCTTCCTACACAACCCCCCCCCCCTCCCAAACGAAAGGAGATAAGGCTATCCTTGACCAGGTAAGCCTATATTGCCTGAGTGGCCATATAAGGAAGTACCTGCACTAGCATGGTTACCCCCTGTCTCATGGTCCACTAAGCAATCCCTCACCCTTGGGGTATTAGAGGGTCTCCACCATAGGGAATCACTACCTTGGGTGTGTTTTTGCAAAGTAAAAGGCTGGTGTTGATATGGAGTACTGAAGTGAGGCTCCACTAATTTAGGGCTCAGCTTCCTCCAATTATCTTCCACCATGTGTGCCTTTCTTTCATCAACTGAGTTGCACTGTGCTCTCAGGGTCAACCTCTTGCTACCGAAAGCTGGAGGCTGGGTTCCTTTGGTTGGCTTACTGGAGGGACAGTTCAGGTTTGGGCCCTTTGGGTCCCAGGTTTGGCTGTGCCCAACACAATCCATCTGTGGGAGGTCCCTAACTACTTTTAGGGGGGATCCCTCAGGAGTGTTTAAAGTTTTCACCTGGCTAGGGCTGTTAGCTTTGGTGCCCCTAATCTGCTGATGGGGGTGCTTTATTTGACAGGGGGCCCTTTGGGGCTCACTGTCCTTCTTGTCCTCTGCAGCCCTGGGCTGACTAAGGCAAGGGAGAGAGGGGCAGGTTACCTGCTCCAGACTGGGTCCCACCTGAGAAGGGTCCACTACCATCAGGGGCTCTGTCAGACTAGGCCTAACAACCTCTGGGACAGTTCCTTCATCAGGGGTAAGATCAGTTCCCTGAGGAGGCTGATCCTGTCCTAATGTCTGGTGGGAGGGAGATTTCTCTTCCTCCTCAGTGCTCTCTGTTTGTGTGGAGTGATCCATCATTTCAGGCTTCACAACACATGAATTAGTTTGAGTTTGGGCTGTGACCATCACAGCCCCACCAACCTTTTCAGGAGGAGACTCAGTTTGGGTATGGGCTGTTATCATAACAGCTCTGCTAACTTGTTCAGGAAGGGCTTCTGCTAAAGTTGGGGCTGAGTCTTGCACAGCCCTACCAACCTTTTCGGGAAGGACATCTTGGATTGGGGCTGTGGCCAACACAGCCCCACTAACCTTTCCATGGGCATTCATCATTCTAGAATGGATTTTCTGTTCAACCTCAGCCCAGGCTGGGACTTCCAAATCATTTCCAAGTAGGCAGTCTATAGGCACGTTTGCTGACACTGCCACTCTCTTTGGGCCAGTGACACCTCCCCAGCTGAGACTTACTACTGCCATGGGATGATTGGTTTGTATTCCATCAATGTTTGTCACCTGGTATGTGGCAACAGGTAAAAGTTGCCTTGAGGGGACTAGGCACTCAGCCAACATGGTGATGCTAGCCCCTGTGTCTCTAAAGGCCTCAACTTTCAAACCATTGACGAGGGGCTCCTGTCTATACTTGCTCAAAGTGTTTGGGCAATCAGTGAAGTTGGCAAACCCCATGCCATTTTCACAGACAGAAGTGGTTGGGGACCTGGGTAGGCCAGAGTCCACCTGTGCTCCAAAAGTAAACCCACCCAGATTCCTGGGGGTGCTCCCACTTCCTGGTGGATTACTGCTAACAGTAACAGGAGGTGTTGGGGCTGCTTTTAGAGGTATATTTTGTTTATTGCCATTCTTTGGACAACAGCTGTCTGATTTCCAATGGCCAGTCTGTTTACAGACATGGCAGTATGGCTTTTTCTGTGTAGAGGAAGTGTCTTGGGACCCATCCCCATCCTTGGAGTTTTGGGACCCTGGGGAAGTCTTCTCTTTTGATTTATCCCCACCCTTTTCTTGAGGCTTGGTAGACTCCTTCTTCTGGTCATTACCCTGATTTCTAGGCCTAATCCTGGTTCTGACCCATTTATCTGGCCTCTTTCCCAATTCTTGGGGAGAGGTCAAATCTGAGTCCACCAGGTGCTGGTATAAAAGCTGGTTCTGACAATTACTCAGGATCTGCTCCCTCATAATCAAATTATACAATCCTGTTAAGTCATGTACTTTGCTGCCATGTAGCCAACCCTCCAGAGCCTTAGTAGCACAATCTACAAAATCAGTCCAGTCCTGAGTCTGTGTCTTCTGGGTGTCTCTGAACTTTAACCTGTATTGTTCAGTGGTTAAGCCAAACCCATCTATTAGAGCACTATTCAGGACATTGTAGTTTTTAGCATCCTCCTGTCTGACAGTGAGGAGCTTATCCCTCCCTTTCTCAGAAAAGGAGTACCATAAGATTGCTGCCCACTGTTCTTGAGGAACCTGCTGTACCATGCAGGCTCTCTCCAGAGCAGTTATCCACTTGTGGATGTCATCCCCTTCCTTGTAGGGGGGCACAATCTTTGTCAGGTTTCTAGTATCATAGGACCCGTCTTTCTCTCTAGGAATACTGTTGCTGCCACCAGTGGCATCTAAGCCACACAATTTTTGCTCCCTTGCCAAGGCAAGTTTAGCTTGGCGCAGGGCTACCTCTTCCCTCTCTATCTGGAGTTCGACAGCCCTCATTCTAGCCCTATGTTCTTTTCTCTGGGGGGAAGTCATTCCCCTTTGAGATTCCCTTGAGGCACTAGAAATATGAGAGTCCCTTGAGGAAGATCTCATTCTTCTATTACCGGAGGGAATTATGTTATAGGATCTGGGGAGGTGCTCGCCCTCTCCATTCCTATGTAGGTCCAAGTTGGTTTGGTTAAGCCTCCCAACTAGTATCTGAATATCCCCTTCGTCCTGATCTGAATCTTCACCATTTGATTCGGGGTCCACCACCACATCTTCTAGGGGGGTGATCTCAATCTCTGGGGGATTCACTCCATCTCCTGATACTAAGGGAGCTATGCTAGCCTTCTCTAGCTCATCCTTCTCCAGGATGCCTATCAGGACGGGAATGGTAGGGTTGTGACCCTTTTTCAGCCCCCTTGCAGTGCACAGGGCACTCAGGTCCTTATGGCTGAATTTGTCATAGCTGGAAGGTGCCTTGGTAAAGTCTACCAACACAGGTGAAGAGCCTGAAGCTCCCTATGTGCCAGCCATGACTGCTAGTGAGGTGTAAGTAGTGCACTTACCTACACTAAGTGGTTTCCTACTGTACCTTGCTAGTGAGTTGTAGGCAGGGTGTGCTAAGCCCTTTGATCTACAACTACTAAGTTCAGTAGAACTTAAATATGCTAAGCTTTGTTTATATGTACCTAAGGTACTTGATGTGATCTTTCAATTTAATAAAAAGATTGCAATGGTAAAACAACAGCAAGTTCAAATCCCACCGCTGCCACCAATGTGAGAAGTTGGCCTGATATATGATGTCTCCAATTCTGGGGGCACCTTGTATCAGTCCAAACAATCCCTTATGGTGTCTGGTTGTAAGTCAACCTTATAGACAAGCTATCCTAAGGGTAGCATGGACTAAGCAGCCTTAAAGGCTTAACTCAAGAGGTCGTGTTAAGCAAGCTGTTTTACCAATCACAATCCTGTAATATCAAATGAAAGGACACTACACAAGTTATATATTATAAAAATATATGTATTTATTTATTTATTTATTTTTGCTATTTTTAAAGCGCGCAAATACCCATACGGGTGTCTCGGCGCTGTTGCTCAAGGAACTCTTACTCTATGAGGATGGTTAAACAGAGGAGAAAAGCCATGTCTTGAGGCTCTTTCGGAATTTAATGAGGGTGGGGGCAGTTTTGATATGCAGTGGGAGGGTATTCCATAACTTGGCAGTAGCTGTAGTGAAGCACCTGTCTCCCCAAGTCGCTTTTTTTGTCCGAGGGACAGACAGCATGCAAGTAGTTGAGGATCGAAGTGTTCTGCGGTGCTCCAGAGGATGAAGAGCTAATTTTAGGAACTTAGGCCCTGGATAATTCAGGGTCTTGTAAGCTATACAAAGAGCCTTAAATTTTATCCGTTTTCTGATTGGAAGCCAGTGGAGTTCTTTGAGACGGTGGGATACTGAGGTGAATTTGGGGATTGAAAGTAAAATTCTTGCAGCCGCATTCTGGACGGTTTGGAATTTATTAAGGACTCCTTCCTGCGCGTTGAGAAGCAAGGAATTGCAGTAGTCCGTTTTTGAGAACACAAGAGTACTAATGAGAGTTTTGCCCGCCGATTGAGGAAGATATGGGAGAAGTTTCTTGATTCTTTTGAGTATAAAGAATGCAGATGATGTCACAGTATTGGCGTGGTGATGGAAGGTCAGTTTGTTATCAAAGATAACTCCTAAGTTACGAACCTTAGTCACCGGTTCGGGGGGGGATCCCAACTCCGGTGGCCACCATTGTGGGGACCATGCTGGTTTCAAGCTCCCGAATGTCATCACCTCCGTTTTATCAGAGTTAAGCTTGAGGCAATTTGATGACATCCAGGAGCTTATTGCCTTCATACCCTCCCGGAAATTGGCTGCCACACTGGTTCCGTTGTCATGTACCGATAGCACTAATTGCGTGTCATCGGCATATGTGGTCAATGCAATGCCATAAGATTTTATCACCCTCGCCAAGTCCGATACATAGATATTAAAAAGCGTCGGACTTAGCGAGGAACCTTGTGGGACTCCACAGGGGAGAGAAAAGGTCTGGGAGGTGTAGTTACCCATTTTGACAATCTGTGGCCGATTGGCGAGAAATGAGGCAATCAGGTCTTTGGCCGTTCCTCCTATTCCCAGGGCTGCGACACGGTCGATCAGAGTGATATGATCGACCGTGTCGAAAGCAGCGGAGAGATCTAGGAGTATCAAGACAGCTGATCCTCCCTTGTCCATAGTTGTTCTAATTTCATCAGCGGCTTTCAGTAGTGCCGTCTCAGTCCCATGACCCTGCCTGAAACCGAACTGAGTGTCGTCTAGCAAGTTGTTGGTGTTTATGAATTTTGACAGCTGCAGGTTCATGGATTTTTCAAAAATCTTAGCTGGAAAAGGGAGACAAGCAATTGGTCTGTAGCTTGCTGGTATAAGAGGGTCTAGCGTGGGTTTTTTCAGCAATGGTTTTATTATTGCTTCTTTCCAGACAGAAGGATATGTTCCCGTAGAGAACATGGCATTACATATTGTGACTAATGAAGGGGAAATTGCTTCTGGTATGCGGTTAAGGATGGAAGGGGGGCAGGGGTCCCGGGGGGAGCCAGATTTGGTGCTGACTACTAGACGTTGAATATGATCTTTGTCTACCGGTTGAAAGGATACAAAGGTTGGTGAGTTACTGGTAGAGGGAGAAGTCACAGGTTGTAGCGGGTTAGAGCGTGAAAAAGTCTGGAAGATGGAACTGACTTTTTCCTCAAAGAAGCTAGCCAAGGCATCGGTCAGTGATTGAGAGGTCTCTAGGGGCGGCGTCGGGGGGTTGGATAAGGTAGTTACTACCCTAAATAATTCTCCGGATGAATTTTTTGCCTGGTTGATCTGAGTAACATAGTAGTGACTTTTCTCAGTAGTTATCGCTCTTTTATAGATAGCGAGGGCATTTTTGTAGGTAGATTTGTCTGCCGGGCTGTAGTTGCGGCGCCATTGTCTTTCCAAGTTCCTGCAATGTTGTTTCTGCATGCGTAGGGCCTCCGTGAACCATGGGGCTGAAGTTGTTGTTCTGTTCCGGTGTGTAGTTTTGGGAGGGGCTAGTATGTTACAGGCCTAGAATAATCCTCTGTACTCTTTATGAGTGCAGGGGCACAAGCGTTTAAACAAAAGCATGGTTAACCATATAAAAGTTGCACAATTATGGATAAGGCCCAGGGGGCCACTCAAACCATATACTAAAAAAGTGGTATAAGTATCCCTAATCGAACAGTGGTTAGGCCTAGGGCCTAGGGAATCGCTGGGACCAATCGGGACTAGCAATGCTGAAGTCGGGAAAAGCCCACAGGAGTCGGGTGCAGCGCTTAAAGCACACACACACACCAGTGCAAATTCAATGGTGCGTAAAAGTTACAAAGTTACCGTTAAAGGAACCTTCCGACTGACCTAGAAGGACAAAACTTTAGACACGTACACTAGAGGTGTGTACCAGTATAGGAGCACTGGCGTTGCTGAGTTACCTCACCCACAGGAAGCGGGTGCATAGGTGCAAAGTAGTGTCGGGTTTCGTCACGCAGGTCGATGGTGCCTGAAGATGAAGGTGCTGCAGGCGTCGGGAGGAGAAGTGTCCGGTGTGATCCAAGGGTGGATCAAAGATGGTAATGACTTGAAAGCAGAGGGGACAGAGTCTGGGTCACTCAGCAGTGGCCAGGGTGGAACCAGGCAATGTCGGGCGCAATCAGGTCGATGTTGAGAAGCTTGTCTCCACTGCCACGTGGACTCTGGGGCACAGAGGATGTCCATGAGTGGATCACGAGCTGTCCTACAAAGGCTCTCGCTGTTGGCGGTGTCGGCTTCCGGATTGGAGCAAACAAACCTTGGCAAGCGCAACCCACGCAGGATTCAAAGATCGCTTCTTACTCGGACCAGGAAGGTCAGAGCGGGTGCTCCTTTTCAGGGGAGCGAGGGCCAGTCCAGAGCAACCGGACTGGCAGGTCAAATTCAAAGGTTCGTTGGTACTGGGGCCGCAAGCCAACGGGCAAGTGACCGGACCAATGCGTCAAGCCAAAAGATGCAGAAGAGCCCCACGCAGCACTCTGTGAGTGTAGAGGGGTGATCTTCGGAGCAAGAGTGGCTCAGGGTTAGGGCTTCTCAAACCCCAATGCACAGCTTCGAGGGAGCCTTGGAAGCTGCACGGTCAGCGCCTCGTGGTCTTTCCAAGATGGCCGGCCCCACGCTTCAGGTCACCTCCACAGTTCTCAGCTTTGCAGGGACTGTGGATCGGGCTGTTAGAAGGCAGGAACGCTGGATCTTGTTGAACTCTGTCACTCGAGTTCCGGCGGGAACTGCAAGAAAGCAAACGGTGAGGTGCTGGATGGTGCCTGTTTGCGCAGGGTGGTCACTCCTTGACCACAAGGGAGATTATTCAGTCTTCTACAGCAAAAAGGATGTCGAAGGGTCCAGAGTTTTGTTTCATAAGTTTCAGTCAGGATAATCCGAGTGCGTTGGCACTGCTCCCACCTATATACCAATCTAGTGGGCTGGATTACCTGCTAGGTCCCTCCTATGGGTGGGACCCAGGAAGGGGGTGGTTACACCCCTTTCCCTTTGTCCAGGGTCACGCTGGGACTGGGGCTGGTGTGCCCCTAGAACCGGTTTGACCGGATTATGCAAGGGGAAGCCTTGTGCTCCCCAGGCAGTGTCTGGTTTCTTTCAAACCTCACTGCTACAATCCACTATCTCCTGTCTGGGGTGGTGTGACACCTCCCCGCGACAGGAAACCCTTTGTCCAGGCCTCCTCTGCCAAGTTTCGGTCAGCAGCAGGAGGCCAGACTCGTGTCTGTGGCAGAAGCGTCCATTTTGTGATGCTGAGGCTCTTTTAAAATCAACCGCGTTTTAGTAAAGTAACATGTCTTCTCCCTCTAGAGGGGTGGAATGCTATCCCCGTTGCCAGGATTGGCGAGGGGATAGTATTCCAAATCGTATGACACCTTACACGATATGTTTTGATAAAGCCAAACCAAAGTTATCATATAAGCGCAATGGATTATAATGCACTTAAGAGTATATGGTATGGCATTATCCCGGAACAGCTAAGGGAATTGGTGCCGACAGCTGCAGACAGGCTCAGCTCATGCTAGAGCACCATCTCAAATAAAACCAAGCACTCTGCCTCCAGGATTGTTAAGGCCTGCCATAGGAGTGACTTATAGGTATATATGTGTCCAGATATAGGTTTAGATATAGGTATACTATATCTAAGCAAGGGATGATTACACCACCTTGCCCCAGCTGAGTGATCAGCCAGTTGTGTCAATTTAAGGTCCAGCCAGGGGTGGCAATAGATATGCTGCAGCCCCTGGTAGGCCTTGGATGCACCTATGCCCTGGGCACCTATAGTGCACTGTACAGGGGCTGATAAGGTGTCCAGTATCAGATTGGTTATGCACCTAAGGGGCATGGAGTCCATTTTACAGAAAGAGCAGATAGTCTGGGTCCCTGATTAGCAGGGAACCAGGCCAACTAAGTCGAAAACCAGCTAAACACAGGCAAAAAATCTGGGGTAACCATAGTCAGGTGTCCACCTTCCTACACAACCCCCCCCCCCAAACGAAAGGAGATAAGGCTATCCTTGACCAGGTAAGCCTATATTGCCTGAGTGGCCATATAAGGAAGTACCTGCACTAGCATGGTTACCCCCTGTCTCATGGTCCACTAAGCAAACCCTCACCCTTGGGGTATTAGAGGGTCTCCACCATAGGGAATCACTACCTTGGGTGTGTTTTTGCAAAGTAAAAGGCTGGTGTTGATATGGAGTACTGAAGTGAGGCTCCACTAATTTAGGGCTCAGCTTCCTCCAATTATCTCCCATCATGTGTGCCTTTCTTTCATCAACTTAGTTGCACTGTGCTCTCAGGGTCAACCTCTTGCTACCGAAAGCTGGAGGCTGGGTTCCTTTGGTTGGATTACTGGAGGGACAGTTCAGGTTTGGGCCCTTTGGGTCCCAGGTTTGGCTGTGCCCAACACAATCCATCTGTGGGAGGTCCCTAACTACTTTTAGGGGAGATCCTTCAGGAGTGTTTAAAGTTTTTACCTGGCTAGGGCTACTAGCTTTGGTGCCCCTAATCTGCTGATGGGGGTGCTTTATTTGACAGGGGGCCCTTTGGGGCTCACTGTCCTTCTTGTCCTCTGCAGCCCTGGGCTGACTAAGGCAAGGGAGAGAGGGGCAGGTTACCTGCTCCAGACTGGGTCCCACCTGAGAAGGGTCCACTGCCATCAGGGGCTCTGTCAGGCTAGGCCTAACAACCTCTGGGACAGTTCCTTCATCAGGGGTAAGATCAGTTCCCTGAGGAGGCTGATCCTGTCCTAATGTCTGGTGGGAGGGAGATTTCTCTTCCTCCTCAATGCTCTCTGTTTGTGTGGAGTGATCCATCATTTCAGGCTTCACAACACATGAATTAGTTTGAGTTTGGGCTGTGGCCATCACAGCCCCACCAACCTTTTCAGGAGGAGACTCAGTTTGGGTATGGGCTGTTATCATAACAGCTCTGCTAACTTGTTCAGGAAGGGTTTCTGCTAAAGTTGGGGCTGAGTTTTGCACAGCCCTACCAACCTTTTCGGGAAGGACATCTTGGATTGGGGCTGTGGCCAACACAGCCCCACTAACCTTTCCATGGGCATTTATCATTCTAGAATGGATTTTCTGTTCAACCTCAGCCCAGGCTGAGATTTCCAAATCATTTCCAAGTAGGCAGTCTACAGGCAAGTTTGCTGACACTGCCACTCTCTTTGGGCCAGTGACACCTCCCCAGCTGAGACTTACTACTGCCATGGGATGATTGGTTTGTATTCCATCAATGTTTGTCACCTGGTATGTGGCACCAGGTAAAAGTTGCCTTGAGGGGACTAGGCACTCAGCCAACATGGTGATGCTAGCCCCTGTGTCTCTAAAGGCCTCAACTTTCAAACCATTGATGAGGGGCTCCTGTCTATACTTGCTCAAAGTGTTTGGGCAATCAGTGAAGTTGGCAAACCACATGCCATTTACACAGACAGAAGTGGTTGGGGACCTGCGTAGGCCAGAGTCCACCTGTGCTCCAAAAGTAAACCCAACCAGATTCCTGGGGGTGCTCCCACTTCCTGGGGGATTACTGCTAACAGTAACAGGAGGTGTTGGAGCTGTTTTTGGAGGTATATTTTATTGCCATTCTTTGGACAACAGCTGTCTGATTTCCAATGGCCAGTCTGTTTACAGACATGGCAGTATGGCTTTTTCTGTGTAGAGGAAGTGTCTTGGGACCCACCCCCATCCTTGGAGTTTTGGGACCCTGGGGAAGTCTTCTCTTTTGATTTATCCCCACCCTTTTCTGAGGCTTGGTAGACTCCTTCTTCTGGTCATTACCCTGATTTCTAGGCCTAATCCTGGTTCTGACCCATTTATCTGCCCTCTTTCCCAAATCTTGGGGAGAGGTCAAATCTGAGTCCACCAGGTGCTGGTGTAAAAGCTGGTTCTGACAATTACTCAGGATCTGCTCCCTCATAATCAAATTATACAATCCTGTAAAGTCATGTACTTTGCTGCCATGTAGCCAACCCTCCTGAGCCTTAGTAGCACAATCTACAAAATCAGTCCAGTCCTGAGTCTGTGTCTTCTGGGTGTCTCTGAACTTTAACCTGTATTGTTCAGTGGTTAAGTCAAACCCATCTATTAGAGCACTCTTCAGGACATTGTAGTTTTTAGCATCCTCCTGTCTGACAGTGAGGAGCTTATCCCTCCCTTACTCAGAAAAGGAGTACCATAAGATTGCTGCCCACTGTTCTTGAGCAACCTGCTGTGCCATGCAGGCTCTCTCCAGAGCAGTTATCCACTTGTGGATGTCATCCCCTTCCTTGTAGGGGGGCACAATCTTTGTCAGGTTTCTAGTATCATAGGACCTGTCTTTCTCTCTAGGAATACTGTTGCTGCCACCAGTGGCATCTAAGCCACATAATTGTTTCTCCCTTGCCAAGGCAAGTTTAGTTTGGGCCAGGGATACCTCTTCCCTCTCTATCTGGAGTTGGACAGCCCTCATTCTAGCCCTATGTTCTTTTCTCTGGGGGGAAAGTCATTCCCCTTTGAGATTCCCTTGAGGCACTAGAAATACGAGAGTCCCTTGAGGAAGATCTCATTGTTCTATTACCTGAGGGAATTATGTTATAGGATCTGGGGAGGTGCTCGCCCTCTCCATTCCTATGTAGGTCCAAGTTGGTTTGGTTAAGCCTCGCAACTAGTACCTGGATATCCCCTTGGTCCTGATCTAAATCTTCACCATTTGATTCGGGGTCCACCTCCACATCTTCTAGGGGGGTGATCTCAATCTCTGGGGGATTCACTCCATCTCCTGATACTAAGGGAGCTATGCTAGCCTTCTCTAGCTCATCCTTCTCCAGGATGCCTATCAGGATGGGAATGGTAGGGTTGTGACCCTTTTTCAGCCCCCTTGCAGTGCACAGGGCACTCAGGTCCTTATGGCTGAATTTGTCAAAGCTGGAAGGTGCCTTGGTAAGGTCTACCAACACAGGTGAAGAGCCTGAAGCTCCCTCTGTGCCAGCCATGACTGCTAGTGAGGTGTAAGTGGTGCACTTACCTACACTATGTGGTTTCATACTGTACCTTAAGTTGCTAGTGAGTTGTAGGCAGGGTGTGCTAAGCCCTTTGATCTACAACTACTAAGTTCAGTGGAACTTAAATATGCTAAGCTTTGTTTATATGTACCTAAGGTACTTGATGTGATCTTTCAATTTGATAAAAAGATTGCAATGGTAAAACAACAGCAAGCTCAAATCCCACCGCTGCCACCAATGTGAGAAGTTGGCCTGATATATGATGTTTCCAATTCTGGGGGCACCTTGTATCAGTCCAAACAATCCCTTATGGTGTCTGGTTGTAAGTCAACCTTATAGACAAGCTGTCCTAAGGGTAGCATGGACTAAGCAGCCTTAAAGGCTTAACTCAAGAGGTCGTGTTAAGCAAGCTGTTTTACCAATCACAATCCTGTAATATCAAATGAAAGGACACCACACAAGTTATATATTATAAAAATATATGTATTTATTACTAGAATAATCCTCTGTACTCTTTATGAGTGCAGGGGCACAAGCGTTTAAACAAAAGCATGGTTAAACATATAAAAGTTGCACAATTATGGATAAGGCCCAGGGGGCCACTCAAACCATATACTAAAATAGTGGTATAAGTATCACTAATCGAACAGTGGTTAGGCCTAGGGCCTAGGGAATCGCATATACATATTATACACATATGCAAATAGTAAATCACAAAATAGTTATGCATTTAGTGTATTCAGGTCGACGACGTTTCGAACCCAATTAAAAAACAAGGTTCATCCTCAGGACAACAATAAATTGCCTAATGAACACAGATATAGATATTGCCCACACTGTGGGATTATTTTGCCAATATAAACATTTAAGGGAAAAAAAGGAAAAATGGGAAGGGGAAACAGGGAACGAGTTAAAACCATATATAGGCATGTCAAACATTCAATGCATAAAAACATATTAGACTACATTCCTGCTAGTCCTACGAAAATGTGCACGTGACATCAAAAGTGTTGGCAGCATGCGCAGCATGCGCGGCCTATTAGAAAAGTGACTGTACATGCAATAATTTAAAAAGGTGAATGAGACGGCGAAGGGAATTAGAAAGTGATTGTGCAGGTGAGGAAAACAGAACAATCACCAGCTGCCCAGATGAACGCGCAACTGTCAGGCTACATCAAGTGACAAGGGAATATCAATAACACGGAAAGGTTAATTTATTAAAACCGCAATGATTCTAAATTGTGATCGGAGCGGCCGAAGGTCAGGAAGGTGCTAAAGTGACACGTCGGATGGAATGGGATGACACTTCGGATGGAATGGGGAGAGTGAACCTCAGACATGCAATGTTAACGCCTGTGGTTAACGCAGGGCGTCTCCAACTTGAAAAAACCCTCTTTGCCTTTAGGAAGTCCAAAAACATTTAGGATCATCTTGTACGTGTAGCATTGCCTATCCCAGATCAAAATGGCACACTGGATAACCTATGGGGACTCCCCCGCCTGACTGGCCATGTGAAGTGTGGTAATTGCTCAATGTGTGACACTACTATTGAGGGCAAAGATTTTGTTTTCAATGATGTTAAGCTTGTACGGAAACAATTCTCCAATTGCAATAGTGTAAATGCCATATATGCTATAATTTGTCCCTGTTTAAAGATCTATATAGGGCAGACAACCCAGAAAGTGAGATTGAGAATGTGTCAACATAGGAGCAGAATACGCTGCAAGACTCCAAATGCTCCTTTGGTGGACCATTTTACTGAATTTTCACATACTGAATTGGACTTCAAGTGGACAACCATCTCTTTGATCAGGTTGCCGCCTCGTGGGGCAGACCTACAACGTCTCCTAAATAAGGAAGAACTTCATTGGATTTTGAAGACTAAAAGCCTTCACAGTGGCCTTAACAGGATGGAGGACTGGACTTCACTAATCTGAATGCCAGAATATGGACTACATTTTGCGTTGCTATTCTGTTTTGCAATAATGGTTTGTCCTCTTGTTCTAGGGCCAGCTTTACAATAATGGCTATAAGTCACACTGCCATTTGCTACATGTCACTTTTATGTCCTTTTTTCACATCCCCACTCTTCACTTGCACCACTTAGTAATGGCCGATCCTTTCACTTTACTAACCGTGTTATTATGGCCGCCACTTTCAGTTCGTAATTCCATTGGCCAAACTGAACACCATGTGACCTAAAATGGCCCCATTTCCGGCATCACCACGGCTCTCTCCTGATCGTGAGGTTTTCCACGACTCACAAGGACCCCCATTGAGGACCTGTGCCCCTAATAGATACGGTAAGCGGAATCCACCCGTGTTTAGCATTCATATCGTTATACTTCTCCTGTGCCGAGCTTATCATTATTTATTTCTTTTGTAGAATTGCCCGATATTGCGATACCGTCATAGCGGCTCCCGGGTAAGCCACGCTCATTCGTAGCAAACCTGCTAGTATTATCATACCCCTCGCTCCACTCCTAAATTCGTTGTTTCCTTTCCCCATAGGAATGCTATATTGCCACATTTCATTATTGTAACTACTGAGCCACTTTTGGCTTCCCCGGGTAAGCTTTGCTCATAGCGAGCAATTGCATGTCTGATTTTCACTCTCCCCATTCCATCCGACGTGTCACTTTAGCACTTTCCTGACCTTCAGCCGCTCCGATCACAATTTAGAATCATTGCGGTTTTAATAAATTAACCTTTCCGTGTTATTGATATTCCCTTGTCACTTGATGTAGCCTGATGGTTGCGCGTTCATCTGGGCAGCTGGTGATTGTTCTGTTTTCCTCACCTGCACAATCACTTTCTAATTCACTTCGCCGTCTCATTCACCTTTTAAAATTATTGCATGTACAGTCACTTTTCTAATAGGCCGCGCGTGCTGCCAACACTTTTGATGTCACATGCACATTTTCGTAGGACTAGCAGGAATGTAGTCTAATATGTTTTTATGCATTGAATGTTTGACATGCCTATATATGGTTTTAACTCGTTCCCTGTTTCCCCTTCCCCTTTTTCCTTTTTTTCCCTTACATGTTTATATTGGCAAAATAATCCCACAGTGTGGGCACTATCTATATCTGTGTTCATTAGGCAATTTATTGTTGTCCTGAGGATGAACCTTGTATTTTAATTTGGTTCGAAACGTCGTCGACCTGAATACACTATGGCCTAGATGTAGGTAAAGCGATTTTTCCGATCTGAAAATACCGAATTTTACAGAATCGGTATTTTCAGATCGGAAAATGATATGTAGGAAAAAATTCGGTATTTTTTACCGAATCGGTACGATTCGGTATTTACCGATTCGGTAAATACCGAATCTGTATTTGCTATTGAATCCTATGGGCCTTGAAGCCCATAGGATTCAATAGCAAATACTGATTCGGTATTTACCGAATCGGTAAAAATACCGAATTGCTAAGGGGGACAGGGTGTCACTTTGACACCCTGTTGCACCCCTGTAAATGGCTTTTGCGCCATGTGGCACACAGACATGCCCTTAGGGCATGTCTGTGTGCCACATGGCACAGGTGTACATGCACAGATGTGCATGTACACTAGAATACGTTATTTACCATGGAATAGTATTCCATGGTAAATAACGAATCGGTAAGGGCCTGTGACACTGATTACAGTGCCACCTACATATGGATTTACAGAATCGGTATATTTACCGATTCGGTATTTTACCGATTCTGTAAATTTACCGAATCGGTAAATATACCGATTCTGTAAATTAAATGCCCCCTACATGCCAATTCCCAAATACCGGTCGGTAACGGCCGAAATCGTCCGTTACCGACCGGTAATTGGCGACCTACATCTAGGCCTAAATGCATAGCTATTTTGTGATTTACTATTTGCATTTGTGTATAATATGTATTGTCTGTGTATGATTTATGATATTCAGACCCCTACAATTTGCCTATAAATCCCCCTGTTTGTTTTCCCTTGAGTGTGTTAGTTGGGCACCGGCTGGTGTCCCACTTGTATCACACTGATTCTTATATATATTCTATTCATTGGAAATTAAACTGTCCGGCTGGACATATGATATAGAACTATTTAGTCTATATTTATTTGGATTCATTGTTTCTTGTCTAGGGACCACTGTCTCTGTTGATACGTAACTACCCAAGGTCCCTAGCTTATTGCTCCTTTGGGTTCCCTTGTGTTATATATAGCAGATGATCTTGGTGGCTTCGAGGCAGAAAGGGGGGAGGCGGACGCTCTGGGTTCGGCCGGAGAGGAAGGAGGTGGTCCAGCCCAGAGCCTTGTCTCGGATCCCAGCATCATGGAGGCATGTGCATAGGGTGCGGTGGCAGACGGTGTCAAAGGCGGCTAACATGTCTAGGAGGATGAGGGCCATGGTTTCCCCGTTGTCCAGCAGGGCCTTGATGTCATCGGTGGCAGCCGATGAGGGCGCTTTCAGTGCTGTGGTTGCTTTGGAACCCGGACTGGGATGGGTCCAGGATGCTGTTCTCCTCGACGTATCGGGTCAGGTGTCTGTTGACGGTCCTCTCAATTACCTTTGCCGGGAACGGGAGCAGGGAGATGGGCCAGAAGTTCTTGGGGTCTTTGGGGTCAGCCTTGGGTTTCTTGAGTCACTTTACTCCACTGGGGCTTGCACTCGCCTGTCTGTTCTCACGATGGTTCAAGTATTAACCCTTTAACCTGGGCTGTTACTTCGCGGCAGTGCAGCAGTTTTAATGAGTGTGCGGGGTCGCGTCGGCCCTTGGACCTTCAAAGCACTAGCGAGGTAGTGCTCGTGACGGCCAACGGCAGCAGGGAAGGGGTTAAACAGACCATGTGACGTTTATTGTGGCAGCTCCTCCTTCGAGTCGCAGTGGCTTGTCGATCACTGACCCAGAGGCTTTCGGCATTTGAAGCCCACCCCAAGGCTACTACCCCCATCATTACAGCATGACACCAGGCCGCGTGCCTACTCACACGGTGACACCGTGTGTCACACGAATTCGGCTCCCCTTACATGGTCACCTGGTGAGGAGCCATAAACACGGGGTGCAGGAAAACTGACCTGCAAACCGCTGTAAGTGGTGGATTTCAGCTACTTTTTAGAAGCTGTAAGCAGCCAATGTCAACTGAGAGGTGTGAAAACACCCCAGGACATCGGTGACAGCCTCAATAACCCTTCGTTTTGTGTTTCTTTTCTGTGAGGGGTTGGGGCTTGGTGAGGGGCTGAGCACCTCTTATCTCTTATCTCTCAGCATGAGGCCTGCCCCCTCCTCACACAGTGAAACTTGTTTGTAAGTTGACAGATATGTGACACTGGGTTTACTGATGAACAGGTGCCAGTGCTGAGAGGGGGCATCCGTGGGACCAACAGTACCACGGTTACCATTGTCAGGATTCACAAACGTTATCGCGCCTGCCTAGTGTTTAGAACTACATCTCCCAGAATTCCCTGTGCTGCAGTGTGGAATAAAAGAGGGGGCGTGGCATTGAGACGTTGCACGTAATTTGTATTTGCTGGAGTTTTCCTGGATGAAGGTTGTGTCGCTGTATCCAGAGCGACTTCTGAGGACCTAGCAGAAAGAAAGGTAGAAGTTTCCATCGGCGGTGGGAACGGAGTTCTGCCAGTAGCTGAAAGGTACCGAAGGGCGGACTGTGACTTGAACAGCCACGCTCTTTGTTGGCGTCTCGTTCTTCCGGAGCAGGAAGAAGGGAGGAACCTCTGTTGTGGGTTACAGCGGGCTCGCTGTGATTGTGCTCGATCTGTTCCTTCTCCGCACTGTGTGACACGGTAAGCAAAGCCAGTGTTCTTGTTTTCCGAGGACGAAGGGAGGAAGTAACAACAAACACACCAGAGCGGAGGATAGTGGGGTAGCGCCCTACATTCTGCCGTGTTTGGTAAATTGGAACTTTGTTCTTTGTACATGGAGGTGTATTTGGATATCTTATTTGACTGATTTGCGGATGATAGTAGTAGGAAGCTACATCATACCGTGTACCGAGTGTGGCAACACGTATTGATTTCTATTTTGGGACAACCGTCCGTTTTTCTTTGGAGCACGTTGTTGTGGGGGAACCACTTATCATTTCTAAGGAACTACTTCTTAAAGAGTGGAATATATACTTTGGGAATACTTACGATTTCACACTTCAAACAAACCAGGAGGGTATGTGTGGTTTTTGGTGTGGTCTTCGTTATACTTAATCCCGTGACTGTTTTCCATAACAATAACATGTGTCTTTATTTCGTATAGGGGGCTGTTTATTCGTGATAGTACGAGGTGCTAATCAAAGAGTGGAGCAGAGTTTTTCTATAATACAGGTGACTATAGGAAAAGGGGAGGGTAGGGAGAATGAAATGAGAGTAGGATTATTGCCTGTGTAGTAACCGTGTGTATTTTCTCATTTCAGCCATCCCTTCCCAGCTGTCCCCTTCCTTCCCCTCCTGGTTATTGTTTTGTTATTTTATTATCCCTCGCTTGATCACTCGAACACCCTGTGCTCAAAAAGGGGTGTTGGTGCGGTCAGGAGGTGGACCCCATATTGCTACAATCGGATCCTGCGGAGTCCAGCCCTGACAGAATTACGTGCCCACGAATCATACTCCGCCGGGTTCGATTGTGGTAGAGATGGCCACCTTAGAGGATGTACTGCATGCGTTAGTGTTGGTGCAACAGGAATTGGTAGCATCTAAGGCTGAGGCAAGTGCATTAAAGGATAGGGTGGAACAATTGTCAAAAAACCCTTTTTCTTCTGGTCCAGCTCAAGTCCAGGTTACTGTTCCCCCTCCTATTCCTTTGGCGAACCCCGAGCGTTATGCAGGTGACCCTCGTAAAATACAGGTGTTCGTCACCCAAGTGTTGCTTCACTTCTCTTGCAAACCTGCTGCGTTTCCAAATAACCATTCCAGAGTGGCGTTTGCCATTTCGTATTTAGTAGGGGAGGCTGCTAATTGGGCCGTTCCTCTGGTCAAGAATGACGATGCAATACTCTCTGATTGGTCAGCGTTTAGAACGGCATTCGAGAAGGTGTTTGACCGAAGGGCCAATACTTTTAGTGCTGACAAAGAGTTGATGGAGTTAAAACAAGGAAGAGGAGAATTAATCACTTATTTAACCTCCTTTAATCGCCTGGTGGCAGAATCTGAGTGGCCTGAAGGAAAACGGATGTCTCTTTTTTATCAAGGGCTTAGAGATGAGATTAAGGATGTGATCGCTCAGATAGATCCCCAGCCCACCACTTGTATTGACATGATACATTTGGCTCTAAGACTGGACAGTAGACTGTCAGAAAGAGGTGGGGATAGGAAAAGATGGGAAAAAGGGAGTTACCGTTATGACCGGTTTCCACGCAAAACAGGGAGCGTAGTAGAACCAGGACCAGAACCCATGGAAATCGGAGCTTTACGAGCACCCCTGTCAAGAGAAGAAAGAGAGAGTAGGAGGGTCCAGGGTTTGTGTATGTATTGTGGCAGGAAAGGACACTATGTCCGGGAGTGTCCAGTAAAAAACAAAGGAGCTAACAGTTGGGATAAAAACAAGAAGGCTGCTGCTTCATCAACAGTAAAGACAGCGGAGGGTAGGGATTTTCAGCAAAAGGGGGAGGACGAAACCCTTCAGTGGAAGCTCGCATCCTTGTCTACTAATATGATAACTGAGACTGAATCCCATTTGGTACTGAATATGCTGGTCGAAAGTGATAACAGAACCCATAAGGTTTTAGTGATGTTAGACTCCGGAGCCACCGGCAACTTTATAGACAACGGGCTGGTCTCTCGATTGGAGTTATCCAGGGTTCCCAGGGATAGCCCAGAGGAAGTGTTGGCGGTCGACGGGCAACCTATTAAATCTGGTCTCATCACAGAAAAGACTGCGGAAATGTTGGTATCCATAGAGGTGGATGAAGGGAGGTACTCTGAAATGTTGGAATTGAACATAATAGACGCCCCACAGTATGAAATCATTCTGGGTATGCCCTGGTTGACATACCATAATCCCATGATAGACTGGAAATCCAGAACCATTCATTTCTTGTCGGAGTTTTGTCAAGAGCATTTAGTACCTAGTGAAGTCTCTCATGTAGCAGTGTTGGCCAGTCTGTTTCTTGTAGCTACTGCTGCAGAAAAGGACGTGAAACTCCCGGTGGAATACACAGGCTATCAGGATGTTTTCAGTGAAAGTCAAGCAGAGTCTTTGCCACCACATCGGGAGTACGACTGTCGCATAGACCTGGTAGACGGGGCTACTATACCGACCTCTCGGGTCTATGCGCTGTCAGTCCCGGAAACCAATCACTTGAAAGAGTACCTGGAACATTATGTGCGTTTGGGATTTATTAGACCTTCTAGATCACCTGCAGCCTCCCCACTGTTTTTTATAGCGAAAGCAAACGGTGATCTTAGGGCATGTGTGGACTACCGCGTCCTGAATAAAAACACAGTACGCAACCGATACCCTCTCCCCCTCATTACCGTATTGATCGACCAAGTGAGGGAAGCAAGAATTTATACCCGATTGGATTTGCGGGGTGCTTATCACTTGGTCAGGGTTCGTGAGGGGGATGAGTGGAAAACGGCTTTCAAGACGCGGTATGGTTTGTACGAATATCTAGTTATGCCGTTCGGTCTATGCAATGCCCCCGCGGCATTCCAATTCTTCATCAACGATGTGCTAAAAGAGTTTATTGATTTGTTTGTGGTGGTCTACATAGACGACATCTTGGTGTACTCCATGGAAACAACTAGTCATTCTGAACAGGTGTGCAGGGTTTTGGAAAAGTTAAGAGAACACAGCCTATATGTCAAATTAAGCAAATGCGAGTTTGGTGTGTACAATGTGGAGTTCTTAGGGGTGATGCTTAGTCCTAGAGGGCTGCAGATGTCAGAGCGTAAAGTACAAGCAGTCCAGGATTGGCCTGTTCCTAAGAATGTAAGGGAAGTCCAGAGTTTTCTGGGCTTCGCCAACTACTACCGCAGATTCATTGTACAGTTTTCGCAGATGGCTGTTCCCATTACCAGATTGCTAAGAAAAGGGGTCAACTTTTCATGGACAAGTGAAGCAGGGGAGGCATTTGAGAAATTGAAGACAGCATTTATCACTGCTCCGGTGCTAGCCCATCCGGATTTGGAACATCCATTCGTGGTGGAGGCGGATGCCTCTGACGAAGCCATCGGAGCAGTGTTGTGTCAGAGAGACAAACAAACGGGACAGTTGCACCCGGTGGCGTATCTATCCAAGAAGTTGAGTTCGGCTGAACTCAACTACACGATAGCTGAAAAAGAACTTCTGTCTATTAAAAGAGCGTTTCAGGAGTGGAGGCAGTATGTGTGGGGGGCCCGTCATGTCATCACGGTGTACACCGATCATAGGAACCTACAATACATGTCTTCCGCGAGACATCTGACGCAGAGACAGATGCGTTGGATGCTCTTTTTCGCGGAATACAATTTTGTAGTGACTTTCCGGCCGGGGTCTGAAAACCGCAAAGCTGATGCTTTATCAAGACAGACCTTACCAGTGGTGCCTAAGGAAGAGGAAGTGCAGGCAATAATCCCAGCAGGGAAGGTGGTGTGTGTGGTGAGGGCTGAAACTTTTTTGGATGAGATAAAGACACATCCATACTCTGGGGGATGGAAAGCATGGGCCGATGGTAATCCAGCCAGGACGGTGAAGCAGGGATTACCGTTCCAACGTGAACTGTACTTACCCGAAGTCCTTTGGCAAAAGAAGGCTTTTCAGTGGTGCCATGAAGTGCCTATGGCTGGACATCCGGGCATACGTAAAACTATTGTCACAGTCCAACGACACTTCTGGTGGAACTCCCTTGTCAAAGATGTTACGTTGTGGGTAGCGCAATGTGATGTATGTGCTCGAGCCAAAGGGGTAACTACGGGGAGAGCGGGTAAGCTGATTCCAATGCCTACTCCTAGGCGTCCTTGGCTGAACATCAGTCTGGATTATGTGACTGGTCTTCCTATGGACCAAGGATACAATGCCATACTGGTAGTTGTGGACAGCCTTACCAAAATGGGACACTTCATCCCTTGTAAGAACTTGCCTACCGCTAGTCAAACAGTGCAGTTGTTGGCCAGTCATGTAATCAGGTTGCATGGCCTACCCAAGGTGATAGTCAGCGACAGAGGGCCACAGTTTATAGCACGTTTTTGGCGCATGTGGTGTCATGCGTTGAATATCGATGTGTCTCTTTCAACCAGCTTTCATCCTCAGACCGATGGGCAGACGGAGAGGCTCAATCAGACATTGAAAAAATATCTGCAATGCTATTCCAAAGAGGCCCATGAATCCTGGGTGGAACTGCTATGGATGGCTGAGCTGGCGTACAATAATGCATGGCATAGCTCGACGGGAATGTCCCCTTTCAGAGCTAACTATGGATTCGATGCACACACTCTGCCCGTGGACATTCCAGATGAGGTTCAAAATCAGCCTGCGGTGAGAGAGCAGGTGAGATTATTGAGGAGGGTGCATAAGGGGGTGCAGGCACATTTGATCAAGGCTAAGGAAACTTACAAGAAATGGGAGGACAAGCACCGTGTGGAGAGCCACCAGTATGCGGTGGGCGATAGGGTTTGGCTGTCGACAAGAAACATTCGGTTCAAATTGCGCAGCGTGTTTCACCCTCGTTACATTGACCCTTATTTGATTGTCTAAAAGATCAACCCTGTAGCTTATAAACTTAAGTTGCCCGGATCACTGCGGATTCACCCGGTGTTCCATGTTCAGTTGTTGAAGCCAGCGTTGTCATCTAGAAGGGCGGTTCCTCCGCCAGTGATGAGCAATGGGAGTGTGGAGTACGAGGTCAGGAGCATACGTGATTCCAAGATGCGCAGAGGCGTACTCTGGTACCTGGTTTCCTGGAAGGGGTATACAGCGGAGGATGATTCCTGGGAGCCATGGTCCAATGTACATGCCCCCAGGGCAGTGAGATCTTTCCATCAGCGTTGTCCGGATAAGCCGGGTCCTAGGAGGCGCTAGGGACGGGGACATACTGTCAGGATTCACAAACGTTATCACGCCTGCCTAGTGTTTAGAACTACATCTCCCAGAATTCCCTGTGCTGCAGTGTGGAATAAAAGAGGGGGCGTGGCATTGAGACGTTGCACGTAATTTGTATTTGCTGGAGTTTTCCTGGATGAAGGTTGTGTCGCTGTATCCAGAGCGACTTCTGAGGACCTAGCAGAAAGAAAGGTAGAAGTTTCCATCGGCGGTGGGAACGGAGTTCTGCCAGTAGCTGAAAGGTACCGAAGGGCGGACTGTGACTTGAACAGCCACGCTCTTTGTTGGCGTCTCGTTCTTCCGGAGCAGGAAGAAGGGAGGAACCTCTGTTGTGGGTTACAGCGGGCTCGCTGTGATTGTGCTCGATCTGTTCCTTCTCCGCACTGTGTGACACGGTAAGCAAAGCCAGTGTTCTTGTTTTCCGAGGACGAAGGGAGGAAGTAACAACAAACACACCAGATCGGAGGATAGTGGGGTAGCGCCCTACATTCTGCCATGTTTGGTAAATTGGAACTTTGTTCTTTGTACCTGGAGGTGTATTTGGATATCTTATTTGACTGATTCGCGGATGATAGTAGTAGGAAGCTACATCATACCGTGTACCGAGTGTGGCAACACGTATTGATTTCTATTTTGGGACAACCGTCCGTTTTTCTTTGGAGCGCGTTGTTGTGGGGGAACCACTTATCATTTCTAAGGAACTACTTCTTAAAGAGTGGAATATATACTTTGGGAATACTTACGATTTCACACTTCAAACAAACCAGGAGGGTATGTGTGGTTTTTGGTGTGGTCTTCGTTATACTTAATCCCGTGACTGTTTTCCATAACAATAACATGTGTCTTTATTTCGTATAGGGGGCTGTTTATTCGTGATAGTACGAGGTGCTAATCAAAGAGTGGAGCAGAGTTTTTCTATAATACAGGTGACTATAGGAAAAGGGGAGGGTAGCGAGAATGAAATGAGAGTAGGATTATTGCCTGTGTAGTAACCGTGTGTATTTTCTCATTTCAGCCATCCCTTCCCAGCTGTCCCCTTCCTTCCCCTCCTGGTTATTGTTTTGTTATTTTATTATCCCTCGCTTGATCACTCGAACACCCTGTGCTCAAAAAGGGGTGTTGGTGCGGTCAGGAGGTGGACCCCATATTGCTACAATCGGATCCTGCGGAGTCCAGCCCTGACAACCATAGTAACAAGCATTCCATTCACCCCTCATCTGTGAGTAGATTACAAGCTGGTGACTTCCGCGACCGAAGCAAGCACCAGGTGAACAAGTTTATTTTACTTCCAGACTAAGCTTCTGCTGCCGAGCTGCCACCAGGGGCGATTTATTTGTAATGGCAGAACCAGACTAAGCGCCTGCTGCGGGGCTGCCACCAGGGTCAGCTCCTCTGTAATGGCGGAATCAGGATAAGCGCCTGCTGACAAGCTGCCACCAGTGGGGGCTCCTCTGTAATGGCAGAACTAGACTAAGCACCTGCTGCCGAGCTGCCACTAGGGGCGACTTCTCTGTAATGGCACAACCAGACTAAGCGCCTGCTGCCGAACTGCCACCAGGGGCGGCTCCTCTGTAATGGATGAGGAGCATAATCTACTTGTCAAAGTCAGTCAGAGAAAATTAAAATAATAATAAAACAATATTATGATTTTATTTTCCGCTGACTTACTAACCCGTCGGCGGTGCGGGCCGGACCATGGGGAGTAGTGATGGGCACTGTAAAGTGCGAATCTAAGGCGGGCCAAACAGACATACGCACTTCGGTTTCTCCAACTCAGCTGTGCTGCACAGCCAGGTTGAAAAAACAGCAAAGACTCCCAGGCACTGTCTGAGCGGCAAACCGGGCCGCTCAGACCAATCCTGGTGTTGCTCTCATGCTACTGGGAGCAGCGCTGGGATTGGTGGGAAGTCTGTGCCCCAGTGACTGCCTAGAGGAGAGCCGGAGAAGAGCACCGAGGTGGCCGGCGTCAACAGGTATTTTTTTTATTATTTATCATTCTCCGCCACCCCACCCCCCAGTCCTCCGCCGTAGCTATGCGGCAGCCGCCAATGGGAGCCACATCTGTAGGATGCAGGCACTGCTCCCCTCGTCCTCGTGACAGGCTGCACTTCAGGGGGGGCTGGGGCCTGCCTCTGCTACAGATTCAGATATAGACTTTCCTGCACATTATATCAGTGATACTGGAACAATTTTCAGAGTGGGATTTTGGACACTGACGGGAACTTTCTAAGATGAGTGAATGATCCGAGCGCTATTTGATTGTCTCTCCGAGGACGATCTGTCTCTGGCTTGTCTCTCTCTTTCTCTTTGTTTTCCTGTTCCTCCTGTCTCTTTCTCTTCTATCTCTCGCTCTCTCTCACTGTCCTCCCCTCTGCTTCGCTTTCTTTCTGCTAATGCCATTGGGAATTGGAGACAGAATTGACAAGATTCTATTGGCTGGTGACGTCCTGCCTGTCGTGGCCGTCTGGCCCCTCTCCAGTCTGTACACAAAATGGCGTAACATGTGTCAAAAGACACAATGGGAATCTCAAGAAAACGTCGAATACTTTTTAAATATTGTTTCCTATATTCAAAAACGTTTGCCCTCTGCAGCTTCAAAAAGAGTTAGAAATATTTTGTGTGCAGTTTGTGGAGTTTTTACAAATTGCCTGATTCTGAAACATTGAGCCACATCTACTGTAACTCCCATCCGGAGGAGTGAGGCCTTCAGAAATAGAGAGTCTGATTCACAAAGGTGACTTACACTTTTGAATACGTTTACAAATTTAGGCTATTAACCCAATCCGAGCGGAAGTCACTATGAAAAAAATACAGCAGTAAGTTCAGCATCAAAATGGCCTACCACTGTTGCTGCAAACCCTCCAATAATGTTAAATGTAATTAATAATTTTGAAATAGTTTAACATGAATATAAACATATATAAACACAAATCATTTTGATTACTTTTAACATTTGAATACCCTAATTTCGATTGAACAATTAAAATAATTTTAATGTAAATATAATTACATTAATTTCAATTAATTCTAAATTTCAATTTTAATAGTTATTGTAGAATAATAAAAGATGTGTGTCTTTATGTGGAAATTAATGCTTTATTTTAAACTTCAGAAAATAATAAAAATTTAATATTTATATATTTCGGAGGAGCCACGCGAGCGACCAAGATGGCCGCGTGAAGGCTTAGCTCTGGAGACTCCGTCCCTCCGTCGAGCCTATCCTGAATTAATCCTGATGCCCGAACCCTGCAATCGGTAGGGGAAAGGAAGCTGATCCCCCTGGTCAAATTTGGGAGCGAATCGAGAATCCCTGCCCATCGGAACATCGTCTGGAGTTTGGAGGCCTGCACCCCATTTCATCCGGGGAGCATGGTGCGTCAACCACCCGGGCTCTAGTTGAACAACAGCGGGTCTTTTAACCGGAAGTTGCGGCCCACACTCGAAACCGAAACTCATCCGCTGATGATGCGATGAACTCGGGTGAACATATGGCGAAGACAGTTGGAAGCCGCCTTCCGATCTGGGCTTGAGTGTAGGTGGTGGAGCCGCGGTGGTGCCCTGGGGTGCTGAAGAGGCTATTTCGGCCAGGTGTGAAAACCAGGATGGCGTCGAAGCCAGAAACCGAGAAGGCTCCACCAAGGTTGGGGCGTGGGCTGAAGAATGTGCAGACTCACAAAATAGATAGTTACATTCAGCCCAAGGTATCGCCCTTGGAACAGAGGAAGACTCCGACGCACGGAGGAGACCCATCAAGTGAATCGGCTGAGCCGACAATGACAGATCTCATGGCGGCGATAAATAACGTCCAGTCCGCCATGGTCAGGAAAATGGATGCGCTAGACGCTAAATTGGACACTGTAAAGTTGGAAGTCAACCTATTGCGGGCCGATCACGCCAAAACAAGCGAAAAGGTTAAGTCGCTTGACCTAAAGACTTCCAGCCTGGTGGATGATATGGAGGAGTTGCAACGAGAAGTCCGGGCCCTGCAGGCGGCACGGGAGGATACCCGCCGAAAGTTGGACAACTATGAAGGGAGCAATCGGCAAAACAACGTGCGCATCCTTGGTATACCGGAGAAAGTGGAAGGCCAAGCACCCGATCTATTTGTGGAAGACATTGTACTTAACCACCTGAAGCCGAGGGGCCTCAGTAACTTTTTCACAATCGAACGTGCACATAGGGTGCCAGGAGGTCAGTCAAAACCAGGTTCACCGCCCCGCCCGATGATAGCTAGGGTGTTGAACTTCCATGACAGAGATGCGATTCTGCAATCGTCACGCTCCTCAGGCCCGATGCATTATGAAAATACTACGCTTTCCAGACTTTACGCAGGCCGTGCAGAAAATGAGACAGAGTTTTCTTCCGGTAAAGAGGAAACTAAGGGACAAGGGACTGAGATACTCGATGCTCTTTCCGGCGAAACTCAGGGTGGAAGTGGAGGGTAAGGCCTGGTTCTATGATAACCCGGCGGTAGCGTCGGACTGGGCGGACAGCAGAGCGTCGGAACACCCCGAAGAGCACCATCACGCGGCTGAGGAAGATGGACAAGGATGAGAAAGGTGTCGACGGCAATGGTGTTTTTCGCGGTGGACTTGGGTAGTGGACTAATGTTGAACTCAGGGGGACACTGCAGTTATGTACAATTCGGGAACAATACTGTGGAGGGGAGGGAGGGGCTGGGCATTGGGTTCCTCCCCGTTACTACCTTTAGTTACCTTAGATTAGTGGGGGGGGCGACAGGCACACTGCGAGTTGGGGTGGGGCACAGGCCTGATGCAGGGGTGCAGGGTGGTGGGGTGGGGTGGGGGGTCGGGGGAGATTGTTTTTGTTTTTTGTTTAACCTTTTTGAAATCATTGAGTAATTGTTTATGTTCACGTCGGGTGCATGCGATCATGGGATTTGGGTAAATGTCGCGAGAAGGGAAAGGATTGGGGATGAAGATACTGAGCTGCAATGTTAACAGGATCAAATGGGAGATGGTGAATCAGTTTATACGGAGACACTCTCCGGACGTGGTATTATTGCAAGAAACACACCTGATTGGCAATAGATGTATGGCACTGCATAAAGGAGGATATAAGTTAGTGGCACACGCGGGGTTCACCACTGGAGGGGGGTTGGAATATTGCTAAAAAACTCCTTTCCCTTTGAGATCCAATCAATGTGGGTGCATCGGAGAGGCAGGTATGTGGGTGTTTCTGGTCAGTTGGAGGGTAAGACAGTTACATTCTTATCGGCATATGTTCCGCCTGTCCTGCAATCTGAAAACTTCCGAGACCTGGGCGCTGTCTTTCTCACGCTGCCCCTGGGCCCTCTGGTCGTGGGGGGTGACTTCAACGCAGTGTTGGATGGAGAGCTTGATAGACACCCAGGGATGGTTCTTCGGCAGTCCCAGCGGTGGCTCCCAGAATTTTTAGAAACATTGGGTCTGGTAGATAGCTGGAGGACTCGGAACCCCACGCAGGAGCAGTTTACTCACATCTCTGCCGCACATAGTAGCATGTCACGGTTAGACTATATTCTTATGCCAGCGGCGGAAGCAGTGACTATCAGGGAAACTGAGTTTATGAGCAGAGGTATATCTGATCATTCCCCCGTGTGGTTGCGATTAGACAAAGGGAGACTGACGGCGGGTAGAATTGCCCCCATTAACACGTGGTATCTCAGAGACCCGTGCGTGAAGAAAGAGGTTGTACGCCTCTCAGACCAGTATTTTAATGAAAATGTTGACAGTGTAGATTTCGCAGGGGTGCTCTGGGAAGCCTATAAAACGGTTATCCGAGGTGAGGTTCTGTCCCTGGTAGCGAGGAATAAAAAGAAGCATCAGAAAGACATTGTAAGAGTGGAGGCAGAGGTGATGACCTTAGAGAAAGAAATATCGGAGTCGCCCAATCAGAACGGTCTCCATCTTTTGAAACTCCATCAGGACGAGTATAGGGGCCTGGCCCGAGAGAAAGCTGTTGCTCAATACAATGATATACAGAGTAGAATCTACGAGCATGGTGATAAGGCGGGGAAATTAATTGCATGGCTTGAGCCGGGAGAGAGGGCCTCCAGACTAAGCATGGGCGAATTTTGCGAATCTCGCGTTCGCGAATTTTGCGGATTTGCGAACTCGCAATCCGCAAAATCCGCGAATTCTCGCGAATTTGCGGATTTTTTTTTTTTGTGTTCGCGCGGGTTTCTGCCAGTTCGCGAGGGTTTTGTACAATTTCGCAAACGCGAACTTACCTGTCGGGTCACAAGTTTTGCGAACTTGTTGTTTCTACGTGTCCAGCCTGTTTGGGACACTCTTCTTCATCACTGCCACCCTCTGTCACCACTGCCACTCTCTGACTACTCATGCCACCCTCTGGCCCACCCATGCCACCCTCTGTTTCATCACAGCACCCTCTGGTTGTCCAGTGTACATTATTGTGGCAAAGCAAAGCACACCTTCCCTGCCTCAAGTGACCTGAATTAATTTGGGGCTGATTAATGTGTCACAGAATATTTTTTTAGCTGGCACCTGCTTCCTTAGTGCTTCCTGATTAGTCATCTTTTGCACTTGCTAAGTGCTTTCATTGTTGCAAAATTAGTTACAACACCTGCCCTGCCCCAACTGACAATAATGAATTAGGGGCTGATTAATGTGTCACTGGATTTGAACTTCCAGCCTGGCTCCTGCTTGTCTCCCTTAGCTGTAATTCAGGACCTTTGTGGCATATGTGTAACTATTCTGAGGGTCAGAGCAGGGTCACATAATAGTTGCAAGTAGGCAACTGAACTCTGGAGGGGCCCCTCAGGAAGCACTACAGGAAATGGCTACTAATGATGAGCTTGAACTTTTGAACCTGGTAAGTAGTTTCAGTTTTGCTAAGATCGTATTTCTGCAATTTAGCGCTTATTCGCGGGGCGCGAAGTTGAACTGGGAAGCCGCGAACTCACGCGAACAGTGCGAGCAAGCCATAAAATCCGCTGCTCGCGGATTTGAGGATTTTGCGGGAAATTCGCGGATTGCGAATTTACCGAAAATCCGCAAAATCCGCGAGCGGAACGGATTTTCCGCCCATACTTACTCCAGACTGGTGCCTCAGTTAATAGTTAGAGAAGCGTGCAGTGTCACTGATTCACAGGAGGTGGCGGAGGAGTTTGCCTCATATTACAGGGGGGTGTACACCTCGGCGGCTTCTTACACCGAGGAGGAAAATAGTGCCATGATTAAAGATATAGCTATGCCAACTCTGTCTGACGATGACAGGAAGTATTTAGACTCCCCCTTCACTGACGACGAAATTGTGCAGGCAATAAGAGGCACGAAGTCCGGGAAAGCCACTGGCCCTAACGGGATACCGATTTAATTGTACAAACTACAAGCCCAGAGGCTCTCCCCCTACATGCGTGCAATGTTTCTGGAGAGTAGGAAAGAGGGTGAACTCCCCTATGACCAGCGGGTAGCTAATATAGTTGTCATCCACAAGCCAGGGAAACCCAAGACGCAATGCTCCTCTTACAGGCCTATCTCCCTGCTTAACGCGGAGCCCAAAGTACTCGCCAAATTGCTGGCCGTGAGGCTGGTTAAAGTGGTCTCCACTCTTATACACCCTGACCAGTCAGGATTTATGCCATGCCGTAACACTGCGCTAAACCTGCGTTGATTGCACGGGATCCTCGGTCGCTCGTTGACCTTGCAGGAGCCTGCGGTTTTAGGGTCACTTGATGCCACTATGGCTTTTGACAGAGTAGAATGGCCTTATCTGTTCGCGGTGCTGGGGTTTTGGGGAGGAATTTACAAAGTGGGTGAGACTTCTCTATGCTAAGCCCTTGGCAGGAGTGACGGCCAACAACTGTAAGTCGGCGGACTTTCTACTAGAGAGGGGCACAAGACAGGGGTGTCCCTTGTCCCCGTTACTCTTCGCGCTGGCGTTGGAGCCTTTAGCGGCGTGGGTCCGATGGGACCTAACAATACGTGGTCTGAGATGGACACCGGAGTGGGAAGACAAGATCTCACTCTATGCAGATGATAATATGTTGTACCTCACCAGACCCAGAGCTTCTCTGATATATTTTTTGGACGTCCTGTCAATCTTTGGTAGATACTCTGGATTTGTGATTAACTGGTCGAAATCTGTCCTATTTGTCTTGTCCGGGGAACCACCAGTGATCCCGCAGTCATGTCCTCTCCAGATAGAGAAGGTGGTATTCACTTACTTAGGCGTTTATATAACATTTGATTCAAAGCTTAGGTTTGAGCGCAATCTGGGTTCCCCTCTGAGCCGGCTGAAAAGCGATGTGGTGCACTGAAGGGCTCTTCCACTCTCATTGCTTGGAAGGGCGACGTTGTTCAAAATGATGTCCCTTCCTAGATTTCTATATGCACTGCAGAATACGATGGACCCGGTCCCCGTGTCCTACTTTAAAGAAATAGAAGGGCTGCAGACAGAGCTTTTATGGGAGGGCAGACCTAGGATATCCTTTCTGAAGTTGACTCTTCCCTGGTATGACGGGGGCATTGGACTCCCTGATCTGTGGAAATACTACTGGGCATCCCAACTAGCGGCTATTAATCAAATCGTATACGGACTTCCAAGAGACCCGGGCTATGCCATGGATAGAGGGCAGGCACCAGGGGGAGATATCTGCAGGGTGTTGTACGCCAAGATCGGAAGATTTCAGTTAACGGCACCCACTGCCCACGCGGTAAAGGTTTGGCACATTGCGAATAAGTCTCTGGGTTGGGAGGGGAAACTTACTCTTGCAACGCCTTTGATTAATTCCGAGCAATTGGGGAGCCTGTGGAAATCAAAGTAATTTGATCAATGGGATTTGATTGGTATCTCCCAGGTGAAGGATGTTTGGAATGGGATGGAGATGCACACGTTTGAGTCGCTGAAAGCAAAATATAAACTGAATGATAGTGAGCACTTCCGCTACCGCCAGGTTCGACATGCTCTGATGGCCCGAGTCCCGAGGGGTGAGGTGCCCCCTGAGGCATTGCCTCTTGAAGACCCTGTGCTAGATGACTACCTCCCAGAAAAAACTGTTTCCCTAATATATAGGAAGCTCGTAAATCACATGGATGATCCTTTACGGAGGCTAAGAGAAAAGTGGGGCGAGGATGGTCTGATATTGGATGATGAAGATCCTTGGATGCTTGATTCCGGTCTGGGAAAGACATGGCTTGGTAGTTCGGACTGGACTGTACCCATGAGGCACAAGGTCAGAGCTGATTTGCATATAGCCAGTGTCTAACCCAGGGTGGTGTGGAGTGCAAAAAAACGATGGATTTAGGCCCAGATCCTTGTACTGGGGTGAATGTATGACATTGTTCTACATTCTGTCCATCAACTGTGTTTTTTGCAATTTTCCCCCCGAGTGTGCTGGGTATACTCAGACGTGAGTCCCAGGCTCTCCACACCACTGGAGTCAAGCTATCCAGGCTGATGAAGGCTGATAGCCAGAAACCGGTCCTTGGATGCTTGATTCCGGTCTGGGAAAGACATGGCTTGGTAGTTCGGACTGGACTGTACCCATGAGGCACAGGGTCAGAGCTGATTTGCATATAGCCAGTTTCTAACCCAGGGTGGTGTGGAGTGCAAAAAAACGATGGATTTAGGCCCAGATCCTTGTACTGGGGTGAATGTATGACATTGTTCTACATTCTGTCCATCAACTGTGTTTTTTGCAATTTTCACCCGAGTGTGCTGGGTATACTCAGACCTGAGTCCCAGGCTCTCCACACCACTGGAGTCAAGCTATCCAGGCTGATGAAGGCTGATAGCCAGAAACCGGTCCTTGGATGCTTGATTCCGGTCTGGGAAAGACATGGCTTGGTAGTTCGGGCTGGATTGTGCCCATGAGGCACAGGGTCAGAGCTGATTTGCATATAGCCAGTGTCTAACCCAGGGTGGTGTGGAGTGCAAAAAAACGATGGATTTAGGCCCAGATCCTTGTACTGGGGTGAATGTATGACATTGTTCTACATTCTGTCCATCAACTGTGTTTTTTGCAACTTTCACCCCGAGTGTGCTGGGAATACTCAGACGTGAGTCCCAGGCTCTCCACACCACTGGAGTCAAGCTATCCAGGCTGATGAAGGCTGATAGCCAGAAACCGGTCCTTGGATGCTTGATTCCGGTCTGGGAAAGACATGGCTTGGTAGTTCGGACTGGACTGTACCCATGAGGCACAGGGTCAGAGCTGATTTGCATATAGCCAGTGTCTAACCCAGGGTGGTGTGGAGTGCAAAAAAACGATGGATTTAGGCCCAGATCCTTGTACTGGGGTGAATGTATGACATTGTTCTACATTCTGTCCATCAACTGTTTTTTTTGCAATTTTCACCCCGAGTGTGCTGGGTATACTCAGACGTGAGTCCCAGGCTCTCCACACCACTGGAGTCAAGCTATCCAGGCTGATGAAGGCTGATAGCCAGAAACTGGTCCTTGGATGCTTGATTCCGGTCTGGGAAAGACATGGCTTGGTAGTTCGGACTGGACTGTACCCATGAGGCACAGGGTCAGAGCTGATTTGCATATAGCCAGTGTCTAACCCAGGGTGGTGTGGAGTGCAAAAAAACGATGGATTAAGGCCCAGATCCTTGTACTGGGGTGAATGTATGACATTGTTCTACATTCTGTCCATCAACTGTGTTTTTTGCAATTTTCACCCCGAGTGTGCTGGGTATACTCAGACGTGAGTCCCAGGCTCTCCACACCACTGGAGTCAAGCTATCCAGGCTGATGAAGGCTGATAGCCAGAAACCGGTCCTTGGATGCTTGATTCCGTTCTGGGAAAGACATGGCTTGGTAGTTCAGACTGGACTGTACCCATGAGGCACAGGGTCAGAGCTGATTTGCATATAGCCAGTGTCTAACCCAGGGTGGTGTGGAGTGCAAAAAAACGATGGATTTAGGCCCAGATCCTTGTACTGGGGTGAATGTATGACATTGTTCTACATTCTGTCCATCAACTGTGTTTTTTGCAATTTTCACCCCGAGTGTGCTGGGTATACTCAGACGTGAGTCCCAGGCTCTCCACACCACTGGAGTCAAGCTATCCAGGGTGATGAAGGCTGATAGCCAGAAACCGGTCCTTGGATGCTTGATTCCGGTCTGGGAAAGACATGGCTTGGTAGTTCGGACTGGACTGTACCCATGAGGCACAGGGTCAGAGCTGATTTGCATATAGCCAGTGTCTAGCCCAGGGTGGTGTGGAGTGCAAAAAAACGATGGATTTAGGCCCAGATCCTTGTACTGGGGTGAATGTATGACGTTGTTCTGCATTCTGTCCATCAACTGTGTTTTTTGCAATTTTCACCCCAAGTGTGCTGGGTATACTCAGACGTGAGTCCCAGGCTCTCCACACCACTGGAGTCAAGCTATCCAGGCTGATGAAGGCTGATAGCCAGAAACCGGTCCTTGGATGCTTGATTCCGGTCTGGGAAAGACATGGCTTGGTAGTTCGGACTGGACTGTACCCATGAGGCACAGGGTCAGAGCTGATTTGCATATGCCAGTGTCTAACCCAGGGTGGTGTGGAGTGCAACAAAACGATGGATTTAGGCCCAGATCCTTGTACTGGGGTGAATGTATGACATTGTTCTACATTCTGTCCATCAACTGTGTTTTTTCCAATTTTCACCCCGAGTGTGCTGGGTATACTCAGACGTGAGTCCCAGGCTCTCCACACCACTGGAGTCAAGCTATCCAGGCCAATGAAGGCTGATAGCCAGAAATCGGTCCTTGGATGCTTGATTCCGGTCTGGGAAAGACATGGCTTGGTAGTTCGGACTGGACTGTACCCATGAGGCACAGGGTCAGAGCTGATTTGCATGTAGCCAGTGTCTAACCCAGGGTGGTGTGGAGTGCAAAAAAACGATGGATTTAGGCCCAGATCCTTGTACTGGGGTGAATGTATGACATTGTTCTACATTCTGTACATCAACTTTGTGTTTTGCAATTTTCACCCCGAGTGTGCTGGGTATACTCAGACGTGAGTCCCAGGCTCTCCACACCACTGGAGTCAAGCTATCCAGGCTGATGAAGGCTGATAGCCAGAAACCGGTCCTTGGATGCTTGATTCCGGTCTGGGAAAGACATGGCTTGGTAGTTCAGACTGGACTGTACCCATGAGGCACAGGGTCAGAGCTGATTTGCATATAGCCAGTGTCTAACCCAGGGTGGTGTGGACTGCAAAAAAACGATGGATTTAGGCCCAGATCCTGGTACTGGGGTGAATGTTTGACATTGTTCTACATTCTGTCCATCAACTGTGTTTTTTGATATTTTCACCCCGAGTGTGCTGGGTATACTCAGACGTGAGTCCCAGGCTCTCCACACCACTGAAGTCAAGCTATCCAGGCTGATGAAGGCTGATAGCCAGAAACCAGTCCTTGGATGCTTGATTCCGGTCTGGGAAAGACATGGCTTGGTAGTTCGGACTGGACTGTACCCATGAGGCACAGGGTCAGAGCTGATTTGCATATAGCCAGTGTCTAACCCAGGGTGGTGTGGAGTGCAAAAAAACGATGGATTTAGGCCCAGATCCTTGTACTGGGGTGAATGTATGACATTGTTCTACATTCTGTCCATCAACTGTGTTTTTTGCAATTTTCACCCCGAGTGTGCTGGGTATACTCAGACGTGAGTCCCAGGCTCTCCACACCACTGGAGTCAAGCTATCCAGGCTGATGAAGGCTGATAGCCAGAAACCGGTCCTTGGATGCTTGATTCCGGTCTGGGAAAGACATGGCTTGGTAGTTCGGACTGGACTGTACCCATGAGGCACAGGGTCAGAGCTGATTTGCATATAGCCAGTGTCTAACCCAGGGTGGTGTGGAGTGCAAAAAAACGATGGATTTAGGCCCAGATCCTTCTACTGGGGTGAATGTATGACATTGTTCTACATTCTGTCCATCAACTGTGTTTTTTGCAATGGATAGAGGGCAGGCACCAGGGGGAGATATCTGCAGGGTGTTGTACGCCAAGATCAGAAGATTTCAGTTAACGGCACCCACTGCCCACGCGGTAAAGGTTTGGCACATTGCGAATAAGTCTCTGGGTTGGGAGGGGAAACTTACTCTTGCAACGCCTTTGATTAATTCCGAGCAATTGGGGAGCCTGTGGAAATCAAAGGGATTTGATCAATGGGATTTGATTGATATCTCCCAGGTGAAGGATGTTTGGAATGGGGTGGAGATGCACTCGTTTGAGTCGCTGAAAGCAAAATATGAACTGAATGATAGTGAGCACTTCCGCTACCGCCAGGTTCGACATGCTCTGATGGCCCGAGTCCCGAGGGGTGAGGTGCCCCCTGAGGCATTGCCTCTTGAAGACCATGTGCTAGATGGCTACCTCCCAGAAAAAACTGTTTCCCTAATATATAGGAAGCTCGTAAATCACATGGATGATCCTTTACGGAGGCTAAGAGAAAAGTGGGGCGAGGATGGTCTGATATTGGATGATGAAGATTGGGTTGAAGCTGTTTCCTCCCCAAAGGTGGTAGCCATCCAGATGAGACTCCAGTTGGTTCAATTAAAAATCTTGCACCGAATCTACATCACCGGGCCTCGATTGGTGAGGATGGGGCGGAGAGAGAGTGATGATTGTAGCAGAGGTTGTGGTGAGTTGGAAACCTTCCTCCACGTACTGTGGCACTGTGAGTATGTAAGTGTGTATTGGCTTAAGATCCATGAGGTGATGGGAATAGATATTCCTCTAGAGGCCCGTAGATGCTTGTTGAATGTGTGGGAGCCAACTGACTTGAACTCCTCACAGAAGCAGTGGGTGACCCTGGCATGTATGGTGGCAAAACGGAATATAGCACAACTGTGGGGGGCCACTCGGGCTCCAGACCTCACCAAGTGGTCTGAGGACCTGGATTGGGGCATGATGCAAGAAAAGAATGCGTATGTGGCCAGGGGTTGCCCTGGAAAGTGGGGGATGGTCTGGGGGGAATTGGAATACGTACAGGGGTGGCCTTTGCGAACCACCGACAATCGTACCCACATTGGAAATGTCTGACTCCCCATTATCCTAACTGTGATTATTAATGTAATGTATCCTGTGATGCGGCAAAGATGAAAGATTTATTTCAAAATTAAGTTATTAAGGCTGAAGCTTTTTTTATTTTGTTCGAAATTCAAAATAAATATATATACAATAAATTAATATTAATATTTAATATAACAAATGTATTCTATCTGCTCTTGATTTAAATAAACTTTTTTATTTTCCCTATAGTCTACCATGCAGAGTTTGTCATCCCGACTGTGGTGTGGTAAAGTAAAGGGAAAATAAAAAAAAGTTAACTCCAAAATATGCCATTAACTAAATAGGGAGGTAAAACATTCACACCAACCTTCTGATTTGATATTTAGGGATGAAAAATGAGGCATGAAGCTTTGTGACACATTTGGAGTGATTCTTTACATATATAGCTGTACATTTAGTCCATTGTGGTACTGTTGCATAGTTTCCGCTTGTGACATGGTTTTTCCAGATGTATTGATATAACTTGAAATTGCACAAATGAAGCTAATAATTTTCTTTACAAGTGCGTCAAAAAAATGTCCATTGTGTAACAATCCCATTTCACAGTGATGTACCTTGCATGAGCATCCCTAGGTACAGGAATGAAAGGAAAACGCAGATCTCCACATTGGAAGAATTGGAAGCAGTTTATCATAGGAAGCTAAATATTTAAAAATGAGGGGAGACCCTGAAACCCTGGGACCTGGGCAGGAAAAATTATAAAGGCACGGTTGGTCCCTACGACGGAAGTGTAGCCCTCAACTTACATGGCAATAGGTGTAGAAAAACACTCACTAATAAAGCTTTTTAATGCAATATACAAATGTATTGTTATTTCATAATGAAAATGTCTTGTTACTAACAAGAACTCAATTTCTCTAATCAATCTTATAACAAGGTGCTCCTAAAATATGAGGGTGCAATGATAGTGATAAGGTGACTGAATAGTGCGCAAGTGCAATACATGATGCAAGTATTTACATGTAGCTGATAAGGACATTCAGAATGTTAAAGCAAACACTTCCATTTGGAGTCTTGATATGCTTTATCAATTTAAAAACAGTCCACTGTAACAGTTCCCTGTCGACGTTTCGACCTCAATTATTATTTAGAAATGGGTCTTCTGCAGGACACAACATATATATAGAGGAGACACCAGTGGACTGTGGCAGAGGATCCCACAATCAAGGATGTCCACATCAACTTTGCAGGGATAGGATCATCGTGGCTCGCATAGAACTAGCAAGCAGCTAGGGTAGTGTTACCAGCACTGACAGTAGCTTGTGCGGTTTGGCAGACATTTTAAAAGGTGATCCGAAGTGGTGTCACCAGAGTGCCATTTGTCTCCAGCAAGTAAATGGGTTTTATGCGCCCACAGATTATGTCTTTAGCAAGGGTAGTCTCAGTGTACAAACAGTGTCTTCTTTGACTGGAGCAGTGTTGTGACCTTCGCGTCCCATCTATGGAGAATTTATCGTGGAGCACGCTGGCTGGGGCTTACTACTTTGCTTTAAATTGTACTGTAAGGTCCTCTTCATGGCTGATATCCAGCTTAACCCCTCAAAGGTAATCTGGGGGTGCTGCAGCCCCTCTCGCCCCCTAGTTACAACGCCCCAAATTATATTGGAAATAAGCACATGACCCCGTTTAGATGGAACTGGAAGACTTAGCTCCTGTATAAATAAAGCTCTGAAGCTAGATATGCTTGGATTTCACTGGCTCCTCAGTAGAAGTGATGGAAACTAGGAAAGGGGTCTTGAGGGAAAGGGCTCATCAATTTGGCAGAATAATTATTTGAGTACAGATCAGAATGTTGGAAAACAATTTGAGAGAGAGGGCAAGAGACACTCTCGGTCCCCCTGGGTTAAATGTATCAAACAAAAAGAGAGTGTCATGCGCAAAGGGAATTGTGTATGAACACTAAGCAGTTTGGAAATCTCCTAGGGATTGTATGGAAGCCCTCACTCACCAACCTGGTTGGTGACATGCTTCATCATCGGGCCCACCAGGAGAAGCCGAATGCCTCCCTGGTGTGCTACATCGCCAGGTTACTGCGGAGCTGGTTGTTGTGACAGTGCTGTGAAAAACGTGATTTAAAAATGTATAAGCTGTACCAAACAAAAAAATGTTATTCACTGGTCAGCTCGACATGGTTAAAAGATATGTGTGGGAGAACTACCATAGATTATGATGGAAGTTTCCACTTTATAGTGGGGTCAACATGTTTCTGCCCTTCTAAGTGTATGATTTACCGGGCATTCTTCAGGACCGTGTTGTGTGTACCTCGGCGGTATGGGCGCGCTAAGGCCCACCCTGACCTGAGGACGTGAAAGTTAAAATAGTAGAAACTAGTGTAAAAAAATATAGGTGCAAGAACAACAAACCACAAGTTGTGGGAATTACCTCAGTTACGAGGAACCTGTGTAGTCTGTAAAGATAAAAAGACATACAAACATGTAAGACACAACATATACATTATGCTTTCAGAATAAAAGGTTTCTTGCAAGGTTGGTCTCTGCAGTAGGGTGCTGTATATGGTTCTGGAGGTGATCCAGGTGCCATAGGTTATGAATTAGTGCAAGAAACGCTGTATGGTTGCCCAGGGGGGCATTACAGGCGTGTGAACATGCACTATGGCAAAAGATAATAGGGCCACTTGACAGTGTGGCTCGTTATACAACACACGTGAATAGCGATCAATAGGCCATGAAAATACAGCCAAAAGTGATAGCCTGTAATTCACACGCTAAATATATGTGCAAGACGATCCCACTTGTATTTTAAAAGATCCACGCCCCATAGGTCTCGGGGGGGGGGGGGTAGAGGCGACAATGGCACCCCCTGTAGGGGGACATTAGATAAAAGAAAGCCTTGTAAAGATTACGCACCAAAAGGTAGCGAACGCATTAGTTACTTAGCTCATGGTAAATGCTGTGGAGGAATCTTACGCCCGCAACGCCTGGCACCCGCTCAGCACCTAGCTTCTCCTTCTACCGGACCTTGTGGATACGAGCCGGGGCATGGAGAAAGCTAATGAGGAGTGCCGGTGGGTGCCGGGCGACAAGTGGCACACAACAACCAATCCGGAGCTGTCATGAAACTGAGGTTTGGAAGGCATGAGCGGTTGTCGGCCAATCCGGAGGCTGGATTTGGTAAGAGGCTTGGACAGCAAGCTTGTCTACCGGCCCGGGATTCAGGCAAATTCAGAAGGAGGCTTGAAACTCAAGCTCCGTTTGCAGCTACAGAGGCAATCCTAGGTGGACCCCTGAGAACACGAGTAGTTCGTCAAAAAACCAAAACCAAAAGTATTTGATAATGTTGTGCCCTGAGTTCGCATTGAAGTACAGGGTAATTATGATTACGGTATTTGTTAATTTTAATCATAAGTTTAGGATGAGTAGAAGAGAGTGGTAAGGAGGAACAGTATAAGGACGGAACGGGGACTGAGATTGATGGGACTCTTGGGTAGCTAAGGTCCCGAAAGTATGGGTTGAAAACCATGTTTACACTGGAAGGTGCAAAACATAAATATAGAATTAGTGAGTCTCTTGGTGGATCGACCCAGAAATGAATAGTTCAGACTAGGGAGATACAGAAGATTCCATGCTATGCGGAAGACCGTCGTTTCAGTGTACTTATATCAGACATTACTGGAGTGTTAAGAGTGGCTGGATAATCAGCGTTTTAATACTGTTGACCAAAGAATATGGTCATTGAGCCCATGTAGATGTGTGCCGAGTCTGTACACCCACCGTTGCTCCTTTTCATACAGTACACTTGCAATGTTTCTCTCTGAATCAATCTGCTCTATCATGGTCCATTGGAGGTCGTTGGGTGTATGATTCTCTTGCAGGAAGTGCTCACTAAGCTTAGTGGTTACTTTACGGCATCTGATATTGCTCCTGTGTTCACTGATACGTTGTTTTATTTTTCGGGTGGTAATTCCCACGTATCTTTTCTCGCAGGTGCATGTGTTAAGATAAACCACATTCATGGAATTACAATTTGTATGTTTGGTTTGTATCCATGTTTTTCCCGGTTCCAGGGAGAGTTGTTTAGTGTGGGTCGTCAGATGGCATACACTGCAACTGGAACAAGGATAGTGTCCAACTACTGGCGGTAGACCCCATGCACTGGTGATGGATCTGTCAGTGTGGGGAGAAGGTTGGCTGGTTTTTGGGCGTGTGTGGACCAGAGAATCCTTGAGGCTAGTACCTTTTTTGAAGGAGAATAGTGGTTTCTCCAAGTCTCTTTTGTTACTCGTAATGATTCTCCAATGTCTGTTTATTGATTTTTTCATTTCATTGGAAAGACTTCTGTAAGTAGTAACGCATGTTAGTGGTATCTCCGCTGGTTCCTTGATGGTATCCTCTAGCAGTGCCTCACGTGGTTGGTTTCTGGCTCTTTTATTACCTTTTTCGAGGATTTTGGTAGGATATCCCCTTGATTTCAGTTTCTGCGTGAGGGCTTCTGCCTGAGTCTTGTAGTCATTGATGCTGCTACAATTCCTGCGTATCCTTAGGTACTGGCCGTAGGGGAGGTTTTCCCTTAGTGGTCTCGGATGGAAGCTTGTAAACTCCAATAAGTTATTCTTAGCTGTTGGCTTGTAATGGGTTTTAGTGGTTGTGAGAAGTTGGCCTGATATATGATGTTTCCAATTCTGGAACCACCTTGTATCAGTCCAAACAATCCCTTATGGTGTCTGGTTGTAAGTCAACCTTATTAGACAAGCTATCCTAGGGGTAGCATGGACTAAGCAGCCTTAAAGGCTTAACTCAAGAGGTCGTGTTAAGCGAGCTGTTTTACCAATCACAATCCTGTAATATCAAATGAAAGGACACCACACAAGTATATATTATAAAAATATGTGTATTTATTACTAGAATAATCCCCAGTACTCTTTATGAGCAAAGGGGCACAAGCATTAAATCAAAAGCACAGTATAACATATGAAAGTTGCACAATTCTGGATGAGGGCGGGTGGCCACTCAAACCATATATTAAGAAAGTGGTATAAGAGATACCAATCGAACAGTGGTTAGGTCTAGGGCCTAGGGAATCGCTGGGAGCAGTCGGGACAAGCAATTCTGAAGTCGGGAAAAGCCCGCGGGATTCGGGTGCAGCGCTTAAAGCACACGCATGTACCAATGCAAAGTCAATGGTGCGTAAAAGTAAAGAGTTACTGTTTAAGGAGACTTCCGCTTAACCTAGAAGGACAAAACTTTAGACACAGGCCCTAGAGGTGTGTACCAGTGTAGGAACACCGGCGTTGCTGAGTTACCTCACCCACAGGAAGCGGGTGCATAGGGTCGAAGTGGCGTCGGGTTTCGTCACGCAGGTTGCTGGTGTTTGAAGCTGAAGATGCTGCAGGCGATGTGAAGGAGAAGTGTCCGGTGTGATCCAAGGGTGGATCAGAGTCGTAAAGTACCTGAGAGCAGAGGGGACAGAGTCTGGGTCACTCAGCAGTGACCAGGGTGGAACCAGGACGGAACCAGGCAATGTCGGGCGCAATCAGGTGGTTGTTGAGGAGCTTCTCTTCGCTGCCACGTGGGCTCTCGGGCATCTGCGACATCCAGGAGCGGGTCACGAGCTGCCCCAAGCAGGCTCTCACCGTCGGCGCTGTCGACTTTAAGATCGGAGCAAACAACACTTGGCAAGAGCAATCCACACAGGACTGGAAGATTGCTTCTCACTTGGACCAGGAGGGTCAGAGCGGGTGCACCTTTTCAAAGGAGTGGGTGCAAGTCTAGAGCAACCAGAATCACAAGTCGTAGTTAGGTTGCCGCCGGCACAAGGGCCACAAGCCAGCTGGCAAGTGACCGGGCCAACGCGTCGAGCCAAAGAAAGCAGAAGGGCCCCACGCAGCACTCGTCGAGTGTAGAAGGGTGAGCTTCGGTGCAAGAGTGGCTCAGGGTTCGGGCTTCTCAAACCCTGGTGTACAGCTTCGAGGGTCACTCGTGGGCTGCACGGTCAGCGTCTCGTGGCCTTTTCAAGATGGCGTGCCCCACGCTTCCGGTCGCCTCCACGGGTCTCAGCTCTGCAGGGACTGTGGATCGGGCTGTAAGAAGGCAGGCAAGCTTGATCTCGTCGATCTCTGTTGCTCGAGTTTTAGCGGGAACTACAACAAAGCAGACGTTGAGGTGCTGGATGGTGCCTGTTTGCACAGGGTGGTCACTCCTTGACCACAAGGGAGATTCTTCAGTCTTCTACGTCGAGTAGGATGTTGAAGGGTCCAGAGTTTCGTTTCTTATGTTTCATCAGGATAATCTGAGTGCTTTGGCACTGCTCCCATTCTTATACCAATCTAGGGGGCTGGATTACCTGCTAGGTCCCCTCCTATGGGTGGGACCCAGGAAGGGGGTGGATACACCCTTTCCCTTTGATCCAGGCCGCGCTGGGACTGGGGCTGGTCTGCCCCAGAACCGGTTTGGCCGGATTATGCAAGGGGAAGCCTTGTGCTCCCCAGGCAGTGTCTGGTTTCTTTCAAACCTCCCTGCTACAATCCACTATCTCCTGTCTGGGGTGGTGTGACACCTCCCCCACGACAGGAAAGCCTTTGTCCAGGCCTCCTCTGCTGAGTTTCGGTCAGCAGCATGAGGTCAGACTCGTGTCTGTGGCAGAAGCATCCATTTTGTGGATCTGAGGCTCTTTTAAAAATCAACCGCGTTTCAGTAAAGTAACATGTCTTCTCCCTCTAGAGGGGTGGAATGCTATCCCCGTCGACAGGACTGTCGAGTGGATAGTATTCAAAATCGTATGACACCTTACACGACATGTTTTGATAAAGCCAAACCAAAGTTACAATATAACCGCGAGGATTATAATGCACTTAATAGTATATGGTATGGCATTATCCCGGAACAGCTTAGGGAGTTGTTCCCGACAGCTGCAGACAGGCTCAGCTCCTGCTCGAGCACCATCTAACGTTAAACCACACACTCTGCCTCCAGGATTGATAAGGCCTTCCATAGGAGTGACTCACAGGTTTATATGTGTCCAGATATAGGTTTAGATATAGGTATACTATATCTAAGCAAGTGGTGATTACACCAACTTGCCCCAGCTGAGTAATCAGCCAGTTGTGTCAATTTAAGAACCAACCAGGGGTGGCAAAAGCTATGCTGCAGCCCCTGGTAGGCCTTGGTGGCACCTATGCCCTGAGCACCTATAGTGCATGATACAGGGGCTGACAAGGAGTCCAGTTCCGATTGGGTTATGTACCTATAGTACATGTTTATGAATTAAGAGAGAGAACAGCAGGCTGGGGGTCTGATTAGCAGGCCCACAGCCTCATTAAGTCGAAAACCAGTGAAGCAAAAAGCAAAAATTGGGGTGACCATAGGATAGCAGACCCTACTCTCCTACACAACCCCCCCCCCAAACGCAGGGACATTAAACTTAACCTTGACCAGATAAGTCTTCATGTTCTAAGTGGAAGTACCTGGAGAGACCATCTGCATTACCATGGTCAGTCCCTGGGCGGTGCTCCACTGTAAAGTCCATCCCCTGTAGGGAAATGGACCACCTGAGTAGTTTGGGGATTTTCACCCTTCATCTGATTTAGCCACAAGAGTGGCTTATGGTCTGTCTGAATTAGGAAGTGAGTACCAAACAAGTATGGCCTCAACTTCTTCAGGGCCCCAACCACAGCAAAGGCCTCCCTTTCAATAGCTGGCCAACGTTTCTCCCTGGGGGTCAGCCTTCTGCTAATAAAAGCAATGGGCTGGTCTTGACCATCTTGATTAAGTTGTGAAAGCACAGCTCCCACCCCCAACTCAGAAGCATATGTCTGTACAATGAACTGTTTGGAGTAGTCAGGACTCTTCAGGGTAGGTGCAGAGCACATGGCCTTCTTCAGGTCATCAAATGCCTTTTGACAGCTAACTGTCCACTGAACCTTTTTTGGCATCTTTTTGGATGTCAAATCATTTAATGGTGTCACAATGGACCCATAGTTCTTCACAAATTTTCTGTAATACCCAGTCAGGCCCAAGAAGGCTCTGACTTGTGTCTGGGTAGTTGGAGGAGCCCAGTCCTGTATGGTCTGGATCTTGCTCTCCAATGGTTGAACCTGACCCCCACCTACTAGGTGGCCCAGGTACACAACCTTGCTCTGCCCTATCTGGCACTTAGTAGCCTTGATAGTCAGACCTGCCTTTTGCAGGGCCTCCAGAACCTTCTTCAGGTGGATCAGGTGATCCTCCCAGGTGGAGCTAAAGACAGCAATATCATCTAGATATGCTGCACAAAAGTCATCCAACCCAGCAAGGACTTGATTCACCAACCTTTGGAAGGTGGCAGGTGCATTCTTCAAACCAAAGGGCATTACCACAAACTGATAATGTCCACTAGGGGTAGAGAATGCTGTTTTGGCTTTTGATTATTCAGCTAACCTGATCTGCCAGTAGCCAGCTGTCAAATCAAATGTGCTCAGAAACTTGGCAGAAGCCAATTTATCAATGAGCTCATCTGCTCTTGGAATGGGATGTGCATCTGTCCTAGTGACAGCATTGAGACCTCTGTAGTCCACACAAAACCTCATTTCTCTCTTTCCATCTTTGGTATGAGGTTTTGGCACAAGGACCACTGGGCTAGCCCATGGGCTTTCTGATGGCTCAATCACTCCAAGCTCCAACATCTTTTGCACCTCAGCCTTTATACAATCCCTGACATGGTCAGGTTGACTGTAGATCTTATTCTTCACAGGCAGACTGTCACCAGTGTCTACCTCATGGGTGCACCAGTTAGTTTGACTGGGTGTGAGTGAAAACATGTGTCTATGGGCCTGCAACACCTGTCTGCAGTCCATCTGTTGCTGCTCCGTGAGGCTGCCTGTCAAGGCTACTCCATCAACTGAACCATCATCAGGGTTCTGGGAAAGCAGGTCTGGGAGAGGGTCACTCTCTTCCTCCTGATCCCCATCTGTGGCCATGAGGAGACTCATGTCCTCCCTGTCAACAAATGCTTTCAAACGATTTACATGGAGCACCCTGTGGGGGCTCCTAGGGGTTCCAAAGTCAACCACATAGGTGACTGCTCCCTTCTTTTCAACAATTGGGTAGGGTCCAGTCCATTTGTCCTGGAGTGCTGCTGGGGCCACTGGATCCAACACCCACACCATCTGCCCTGGTTTGTACTCCACCAGAACAGCCTTTTGGTCATGCCAAGCTTTCTGTAGTTCTTGACTTGCCTCCAGGTTTTTGGATGCTCTCTCCATGTATTCAGCCATCCTGGAGCGGAGACCAAGTACATAGTCCACCACATCTAGCTTAGGCTTTTTGAGAGGTAACTCCCATCCTTCCTTCACCAAACATAGTGGACCCCTCACAGGGTGGCCAAACAAAAGTTCAAAAGGGCTGTAGCCAACCCCCTTCTGTGGGACCTCTCTGTAAGCAAAGAGCAAGCAGGGTAAAAGGGTGTCCCATTTCCGCCTAAGCTTCTCTGACAATCCTTTTATCATTCCCTTGAGGGTCTTGTTGAACCTTTCAACAAGCCCATTGCACTGTGGGTGATAGGGTGTGATAAACTTGTAGTTTACTCCACACTCCTTCCACATTGCCTTTAAGTATCCAGACATGAAGTTGGTACCTCTGTCTGAAAGAACCTCCTTTGGAAAACCCACTCTTGAGAAAACTGCAAGAAGGGTGGTCCTCAGGGAAATTGCCTCTGGGTACCTGGTGGCATGATCCACTACCACCAGTATAAATCTGTGCCCAGATGCTGTTTGAGGATCCATGGGACCCACAATGTCTATTCCAACTCTTTCAAAGGGTACCCCCACCACAGGTAGTGGTATCAGGGGGGCCTTTGTTGTGCCACCTGACTTACCACTGGCTTGGAAAGTGACACAGGAGCGACAAAACTCCTTGACATTTTCTGACATATGAGGCCAGTGAAAGTGAGGAACAAGCCTGTCCCAAGTCTTATTCTGGCCTAAGTGTCCTGCAAGGGGAATATCATGGGCCAAGGTAAGAAGGAAGCCCCTAAAATACAAAGGTATGACCAACCTCCTGGTAGCACCAGGCTTGGGGTCTCTAGCTTCTGAGTAAAGGAGCCCATCATCCCAATACACTCTATGGGTAACTTGAGCATTCCCTGCAGCCTCAGCAGCAGCTTGCTGTCTGAGGGGTTCAAGTGAAGGGCAATCTAATTGGGCCTGCCCCAGGTCTGCCCTTGAGGGTCCCCCTGTCCCCAGAAACTCAACCTGATCAGGCTCAAGTTCCTCAGAGACAGTCTCCTCTTGGACTGCAGAACCAGCCTCCTGTGAAGTCTGATCCTCAACCTGGGGCAAGTGGGAAGGCACAGCCTTAACCCTCTTGCTCTTTCTCTTGGGTTGTGGTTGGTCTATTGTTCCAAGATCCACCACTGGTTCAGGAAGGCACTTCTTAGCCTGAGTCCTTGTCACTGCAAGGACATGTGCTGAAATCCCTAGCATTTCTGCATGAGTCCTGTACTCCTCTTCTGACCAAACTGAGCTTTCAAGATCATTGCCTAACAGACAGTCTACTGGGAGGTCTGCACTTACCAAAACTTTCTTTAGGCCATTTACCCCTCCCCAGGAGAAGTTCACAACAGCCACACTATGTGTAGTAGTGGTGTTGCTTGCATTGGTCACTAGGTAATTTTCACCTAGTACAATCTGACCAGGGTCCACAAAGTCAGGTGTCACCATAGTGACACTGGCACAAGTGTCCCTGTAGGCCTGAGCCAGTTTCTAATTTATCAAAGGCATCTGCCTATACTTGCCCAGGTTACTGGGACTCACAGTAGTGGACAAAGATAAGTTCACATCATATAGGAGAACTGCCTGAGTAGGGACTCTGACTAGGCCAGATTCCATCTCATTACCCAGGGTTAACCCTACTATACCCTTTGGCTGTGTACTACCACTGCTGACTGTACTAGGGGGTGCAGGTGCTTTAGGAGCTTCAGTGGTAGGGACTGGATTTTTGTTGGTGCATTCACCCCCCCAATGGAAATGGACTTACACGTATTACACCAAAGTTTCTTTGGGCCATCATTCTTCTTCTTCTTGTTACCATTTTGGGAACCACCCTCCTTATTAGAAGTTTGTGGGCCTGAAGAAGACTTCTGGTCTTTTTCTTTATCTTTCTGATTCCCACCTTTCTGGTCTGTTTTCTTCTGGTCACCATGGTTCTGGGGCTTCTGCTTAATCCTTGTTCTGACCCATTTGTCTGCCTTCTTTCCCAATTCTTGGGGAGAGGTCAGATCAGAGTCAATAAGGTATTGATGCAACAGCTGGTTCTGACAGTTATTAAGGATCTGCTCTCTCATTATAAGATTGTACAATCCTGTATAGTCTGAGACTTTACTTCCCTGCAGCCAACCCTCCAGAGCCTTAGTGGCACAATCAACAAAATCAGTCCAGTCCTGAGTCTGTGCTTTTTGGGTGTCTCTGAACAACAACCTGTATTGCTCAGTGGTTAGGCCAAACCCTTCAATAAGAGCACTCTTCAGGACAGAGTAGTTTTTGGCATCCTCAGGTCTAACTGTGAGGAGCCTATCCCTCCCTTTCTCTGAAAAGGAGTACCATAAAATTGCAGCCCACTGATCTTGAGGAACCTGCTGTACCATGCAGGCTCTCTCCAGAGCAGTCATCCATTTGTGGATGTCATCCCCTTCCTTGTAGGGGGGCACAATTTTTGTCAGGTTTCTATTGTCATTGCCCCTGTCTTTCTCTCTAGGAATATTGCTGCCACCAGTGGCATCTAAGCCACACAACTTCTGTTCTCTTGCTAAAGCAAGTTTAGCTTGAGCCAAGGCTATCTCTTCCCTCTCTATCTGGAGTTGGACAGCCCTCGTCCTGGCCCTATGCTCTTTCCTCTGGGGGGAAGTCATTCCCCTTTGAGATTCTCTTGAGACACTAGAAATATGAGAGTCCCCTGATGGAGATCTCACCCTTCTGTTGCCTGGGAGAATTAGGTTATGGGATCTGGGGAGGTGCTGGCCCTCTCCATTCAATGTAGGTCTAAGTTGGCCTGGTTAAGCCTGGCAACTACAACCTGGTTACCCCTCTGATTCTGATCTTCAGGCTCATCTACTTCTGAGCCATCCTCCTCCTCTTCTTCTTCTTCCTCATCTGGAGTGTTATCATTCTCAGGGGTCAGTCAGAATATCTGTATTCGACTTATTCCAAGTCATACAAAGAAACAAAACAATAAAACCATGAAAGGAATACATACATACATGACCCTACAATTACCTAAAAACATCAGTCTGGATGCATATTATAAATACTATATACAAGATTAAATAAAAATACATTTTACAATTCATATCAAAAAGAAAAACATAACAACTTTATAAAAGCTTTCTAAGGCGATATTTGGCCCCCCATTTTTGCCCTCGCAGCGGCCACTAAAAAGTTAGCAATACAGAAAGTTGTGCAGGGATTTGTCAGGAGCTGTAAGTAGAGCAGCGCCGGGCGCACCTGTGTGAAACCTGCCTCCTTCAAGATGGGGAGCAAATATTTTTTCCTCTGCTCATGGTACAAGCTACAAAACATGACAAAATGCATTGTATCCTGCACAGAAAAATGGTCACAACTGCATGGGGGGGCTAGGTCTGGCTTCTGCCAGGACTTAAAAGAACCTAAATAAAAGTGTAGCAGGTTAAACCTGAATTTAGTTAGTAAAAACCTGTGATAAGGGACAGTAACAAAACTGAGGTAAGGTGCGAGTGAGGGTACACTCACCAAAAGGTTGTGTGCCCTAACTGCTGGCTTCTGCAGTTCAACTTCCTCGCGACGCGCTTCCTTCATTTCCCTGAATAACTTTTTTATATGGCCTATGTCCAGAGCCCTGATTTTATCTGGGCTTGAGAAGAGTTCTGGACGACCCAATTCCGTAAATGATTTAGTTAAATAGGCTAGCCATGGGATACAACTGTGTTTATCAAGTGATAAGACATCCTTCAGAATTATGTGGTTCAAAGGAAGGTCATCATTCGACCACATTTTCAACCACAGGGTCAGGGGTGCTAAGCTCAATAAATCTGACAGGTAGGGTAAACCCACCTCTTTGTGTATGGAATAAGTCGGGGTTGACTGGGGAACGGAAAGAAGGGATCTTAAAAATCTATTTTCTGCCCTCTGAATGGGGTCAAGATTTACATACCCCCACAAAGAGGATCCATATAATGCAATAGCCACAGGCTTGCACTTATAGATTTTTAAAAGGGCTTCCATGGGCCTGGCTCCCAGCTTACCAGCAAAACCCAAGAGCGCTGAGGAAGATCTGGTGACCGCCAGCCTCTTTGCTCTTATCTGTGGCCCCCACGTTCCATTCTGGTCAAACAGTACCCCCAAGTAGGGAAATGTGGTTACCTTAGCCACTGGAACCCCACTGCAAAAAAATGATTTATGTCTTTTTTTGAAACGCTCTCGCCCCATTACCATTGTATGTGATTTGGAAACATTAACCTTAAGGTCCAAATTTCCCATAAAGGAGCCAAAGGCGTCCAAGAGGCGCTGCAGTCCTACACCAGTGCGGGCGATCAACACGGCGTCATCCGCGTACAGGAGTGCCGGGATATGAACATCTCCTGCACGTGGGACGTCCGCTTCCTGGCCTCGCAGGTGTTCCCCCAGGCCATTAATATAGATGGTGAAAAGCGTGGGGGCTAAAATGCAGCCTTGCCGAACCCCCTTTAGAGATTTAAAAAGTGGGGTACATCTACCATTGTTTGACACTCGGACGGCTGCAAAAAGCTCCTGATGCATAGTGGCCATGAACGTAACCAAAGCTTCGTCAATACCCATCTCCAAAAGAATTGACCAAAGTTTTGCCCTATTGACGAGGTCAAAGGCCGAGGAGAGGTCCATAAATGCCAAAAACACGGAACCCTCCTTGGCCACCGTATACTTAGAAATGAGTAGATGCAGATTAATACATTGTTCAATGGTCCCTTTTCTCTCCCTAAAACCGTATTGCAGGTCAGACAGCCCACCACAACCCTCAACGTTCTCCCTCAATCTAGATAAAAGGACTCTACCCAGGATTTTTATGGTTGAGTCCAAAAGGGATATGGGCCTATAAAACGCGGGGTCGTCCCGCTGACCTTTATTTTTAAAAATGGGAACAATGGTGGATATGGCCCACGAGACGGGAGCTGGATTACCATTCACTGCATTAAACACATTTGACATAACCTCAGCCCACAGTTTAGGAGAGTACATAAAAAAGTCAGCGGGGACTCCATCGGGGCCAGGAGCCTTGTGTTTGGTGGTTGCCAAGAGAGCTTTTTCCACTTCTTGGGGATTAAAGATGATGGGATGTGCTTCCACGTTGGGTAATGGACCCCTTTTAATACCCTCATCGTCACCCCCATAGACATTTTTGAAGAAAGACAACCATTTTTCATCTGTGATCATGCAGTCCATGGGTGCATTGCTGTCTTCAGAGAATAGGGGCTGTTTGATAATCTCCCAAAATCTCCTACTATCCTTAAGCACTGCCGCTGAAAGGAGATTGTCCCATGTTTCGCGTTTGATGGTGTCTTTACGATTCTTTATGGCTGCCCTATAGGTTTTCCTTAATCTCGAGATGTCATCTTTAACCCTTGGAACGTTTTTTAGGGCTGCCAACAAGTCTCTGTGGGCTTTCGAGCATACAGAATCAAACCATCGCTTATGTCCTTGTGCTCCATGGATTGCTTTTGATAAAAGATCCTTAGAGACCTGATTGCAAATTGACTCATAAGCTGCTACTATGTGTTTACCTTGCGTGCCCGGGTTTTTACAAAGTTCCACCTGGTCTTTGATTTTGGGGAAGCATTTTTCATAAAAATTTTCCGGAATCACTTTGGCCCACTTCACTCGTCGATCTTGGTCAGTGGTCCTCAGGGGATGTGCCGATTTTGCAGTGATTGGTGGCGCCCCCATCTGGGCACCCCAGGCCACTTCGAGTAAAACTGGGTTATGGTCGCTATAGTGTGTTGCGACTGTACGATAGGCCATGGTCCGATTTAGAATCCCTGGTGAGACAAAAATGTAATCGATCACTGTGCCATTTTGGGCGCCAGTGAAAACTGTGCCATTTTGGGCGCCATTCTCAGGGGTGTTCACTCCATCTCCTAAGTCTAAGGGAGCTGCACTCGCCTTATCTAAGTCATCCTGTTCCAGGATGGCTATCAGGGAAGGAATGGTGGGGTTTCTGCCCCTTTTTAGCCCCCTTGCAATGCACAAGTCACCCAGGTCTTTGTGGCTAAGTTTGTCATAGCTGGAAGTTGCCTTGGTAGGGTCAACTGTCACAGGGGCAGAGCCTGAAGCTCTTCCTGTGTCAGACATGACTGCTAGTGAGGTGCAAGTGGTGCACTTACCTACACTAAGTGTTTTCCTACTGTACCTTGCTAGTGAGTTGTAGTCAGGGTGTGCTAATCCCTTTAATCTACAACTACTAAGTTCAGTAGAACTTAAATATGCTAAGCTTTTGATTTATATGTAGCTAAGGTACTTGATGTGATCTTTCAATTTGATAAAAAGATTGCAATGGTAAAACAACAGCAAGCTCAAATCTGCACCGCTGCACACCAATGTGAGAAGTTGGCCTGATATATGATGTTTCCAATTCTGGAACCACCTTGTATCAGTCTAAACAATTCTTAATGGGGTCTGGTTGTAAGTCAACCTTATAGACAAGCTATCCTAGAGGTAGCATGGACTAAGCAGCCTGAAAGGCTAAACTCAAGAGGTTGTGTTAAGCAAGCTGTTTTACTAATCACAATCCTGTAATATCAAATGAAAGGACACCACACAAGTATATATTATAAAAATATATGTGTTTATTACTAAAATAATCCCCAGTACTCTTTATGAGCAAAGGGGCACAAGCGTTAAATCAAAAGCACAGTATAACATATGAAAGTTGCACAATTATGGATGAGGGCGGGTGGCCACTCAAACCATATATTAAGGAAGTGGTATAAGAGATACCAATCGAACAGTGGTTAGGCCTAGGGCCTAGGGAATCGCTGGGAGCAGTCGGGACAAGCAATGCTAAAGTCGGGAAAAGCCCGCGGGATTCGGGTGCAGCGCTTAAAGCACACGCATGCACCAATGCAAAGTCAATGGTGCGTAAAAGTTACACAAATAGAGTTTAAGGATACTTCCGCTGAACCTAGAAGGACAAAACTTTAGACACAGACCCTAGAGGTGTGTACCAGTGTGGGAACACCGGCGTTGCTGAGTTACCTCACCCACAGGAAGCGGGTGCAGCGGGTCGAAGTGGCGTCGGGTTTCGTCTCGCAGGTTGTTGGTGCTTGAAGCTGAAGAGGCTGCAGGCGATGTGAAGGAGAAGTGTCCGGTGTGATCCAAGGGTGGATCAGAGTAGTAAAGTACCTGAAAGCAGAGGGGACAGAGTCTGGGTCACTCAGCAGTGACCAGGGTGGAACCAGGACGGAACCAGGCAATGTCGGGCGCAATCAGGTGGTTGTCGAGGAGCTTCTCTCCGCTGCCACGTGGGCTCTTGGGCATCTGCGACGTCCAGGAGCGGGTCACGAGCTGCCCCAAGCAGGCTCTCACCGTCGGCGCTGTCGGCTTCAAGATCGGAGCAAAAAACACTTGGCAAGAGCAATCCACGCGGGATAGGAAGATTGCTTCTCACTCGGACCAGGAGGGTCAGAGCGGGTGCTCCTTTTCAGAGGAGCGGGTGCAAGTCTGGAGCAACTACAATCACAAGTCGTATTTAGGTTTTCGCCAGCACAGGGGCCACAAGCCAGCTGGCAAGTGACCGGGCCAATGCGTTGAGCCAAAGAAAGCAGAAGGGCCCCACGCAGCACTCGTCGAGTGTAGAGGGGTGAGCTTTGGTGCAAAAGTGGCTCAGGGTTGGGGCTTCTCAAACCCCGGTGTACAGCTTCGAGGGTCACTCGTGGGCTGCACAGTCAGCGTCTCGTGGTCTTTTCAAGATGGCGTGCCCCACGCTTCCGGTTGCCTCCACGGGTCTCAGCTCTGCAGGGACTGTGGATCGGGCTGTACGAAGGCAGGCAAACTTGATCTCGTCGATCTCTGTCGCTCGAGTTCCGGCGGGAACTGCAACAAAGCAGACGTTGAGGTGCTGGATGGTGCCTGTTTGCACAGGGTGGTCACTCCTTGACCACAAGGGAGATTCTTCAGTCTTCTACGTCGAGTAGGATGTCGAAGGGTCCAGAGTTTCGTTTCAAATGTTTCATCAGGATAATCTGAGTGCGTTGGCACTGCTCCCATTTTTATACCAATCTAGGGGGCTGGATTACCTGCTAGGTCCCCTCCTATGGGTGGGACCCAGGAAGGGGGTGGATACACCCCTTTCCCTTTGATCCAGGCCGCGCTGGGACTGGGGCTGGTGTGCCCCAGAACCGGTTTGGCCGGATTATGCAAGGGGCAGCCTTGTGCTCCCCAGGCAGTGTCTGATTTCTTTCAAACCTCCCTGCTACAATCCACTATCTCCTGTCTGGGGTGGTGTAACGCCTCCCTGCGACAGGAAAGCCTTTGTCCAGGCCTCCTCTGCTGAGTTTCGGTCAGCAGCAGGAGGTCAGACTTGTGTCTGTGGCAGAAGCATCCATTTTGTGGATCTGAGGCTCTTTTAAAAATCAACCGCGTTTCGGTAAAGTAACATGTCTTCTCCCTCTAGAGGGGTGGAATGCTATCTCCGTCGACAGAACTGTCGAGGGGATAGTATTCAAAATCGTATGACACCTTACACGACATGCTTTGATAAAGCCAAACCAAAGTTGCTATATAACCGCGAGGATTATAAGGCACTTAATAGTATATGGTATGGCATTATCCCGGATCAGCTTAGGGAGTTGATCCCGACAGCTGCAGACAGGCTCAGCTCATGCCAGAGCACCATCTCACATTAAACCACGCACTCTGCCTCCAGGATTGATAAGGCCTTCCATAGGAGTGGCCCACAGGTTTATATGTGTCCAGATATAGGTTTAGATATAGGTATACTATATCTAAGCAAGGGATGATTACACCCACTTGCCCCAGCTGAGTGATCAGCCAGTTGTGTCAATTTAAGAACCAGCCAGGGGTGGCAAAAGCTATGCTTCAGCCCCTGGTAGGCCCTGGTGTCACCTATGCCCTGAGTACCTGTAGTGCATGGTACAGGGGCTGACAAGGAGTCCATTTCCAATTGGGTTATGTCCCTATAGTACATGTATGTGAATTTAAAGAGAGAACAGCAGGCTGGGGGTCTGATTAGCAGGCCCACAGCCTCAGTAAGTCGAAAACCAGTGAAGCAAAAAGCAAAAATTGGGGTGACCATAGGATAGCAGACTCTACTCTCCTACTCTTTCCCAGAATTTCCCTACCATCTATTACATTATCCACACTTTCCATATTGCCTTTTAATTTTACAACAAATATTCCAAAAGCTGTCGTTCCTCAAATCTGTTTCCTCACCTCTGCCCCTCTGCTTTCCTTTCTTTCTCTTCCCTTCTGTTGCCTGAAAGGGAAGGAAAGGGATGCGAAGGACCAAAGATGGAAAGCATTTGACAGGGAAAGGATAACAGAGGCAAAGCGTAACTAAGGGGATAGGATTAAAGCGACCAGAAGGGAAGGAAGGGAAACAAAAGGGAAGGGCAAGATGAGGGAAGGGAAGGGAAGAGAAGGAAGGGGTAAATGCCTGGGGTGGTACTGAGAAGATAAGAGAGAAGTGTGAGGGAAAGGGTCAGTGGGGGAAGGAAAAAGTGGAAAGGGCAGGTTTAGTGAGGGAAGGGTAGAAAAGGGAAAGGAAGTGCAAGTGGAAGAAAGGAAGGGGGGTTAGAGGAGAGGAGAGAAGAGACAATGTCTGACGAGGAGATGAGACAATGTGGTGGGATATTACAGAACAGGTGGGAGGTAAGGGTAAGTAAGAGGAAAGGGAAGGTTGTTGAAAGGAAGGGGGAGTATGGGAAGAGAATCTAGAAGGATAGGTGAGGGGAATGAATGTAGGAGAAGATGAAATATTTGATATGTATTTGTATAGTGCAAAACTCACCTGGAAGGGTATCCTGGCATTGAAGCAGGAGCTGAATTGGCTGAGCTAGGTTTGAGGCTAGGTGAAGAGCCAGGTCTTTCAGTTTCTTGTGGAATACAAGAACTGAGGAGGAGGCTCTGATGTGCAGGGACAGACCATTTCAGGCTTTAGGAGCGAGGCAGGAGAAGGCACAATGGCCGGATCTGCAAATGTGGAGGTGTGTGCAAGTAGGGGTCCGGCTGAGCTGAAGTGTCTGGTAGGTTTGTGAAAGTTTATGAACTTGTTGAAGTATGTAGAGCCAGTGATACGTAAGGCTTTGTATGTCTGCTTAAGAATTTGAAGAGTGCTTGCTTATGGATTAAGAACCAGTGGAGTTCTTTGAGGTGATGTGAGCAGGGTCTGCTGGAGGTTGAGGGTGAGCCTGGCCACAGTTTTGTATGGTCTGGAGTCTTCAGTTCAGTTGAGCAATGATCTGAAGAACTTCTTGAGCATCTTGAGTGTATGGAAGCAGGAGATGGAAACCACATTCACTTGGTCGCTCATGGTGAGTTGGTTGTCGATTACTATTCTAAAAATGTTTTGCGTGGGTTGCCGGTAGGGGAGTAGGTCCAGATTAGCAGACCCAAAGATGAAGTCCCAGAGCAGGGTGTCTTTGATGAAGATTACTGCTCCCCTCTTGTCTGTGTTGAGCTTGAGTTAGTTGGTTTTCATCCATCTGGCAACTTCGGCAATTCCTGTAGAGAAATTCATGTAGTGGTCGGTACCTTGTTTTAGAGGGAGAATATGAGCTGGGTGTCGTTAGCATAGAATCTGATGTTGATTTTGTGGGTGAAGATGATGCTGACAAGTGGAGAGGATGGATCGGTAATAGATGGGTGGGATAGGAAGGTTTTATGTCTGAACAACACATGACTTTACCATGCATAGCATTACTCCACAGTCTAACAACGAATGTGTCTTTACCACGCATATCGTTACAACCACATGTCTTAAGGAAAGCGCTTGGCTTTGCAACTGTATATTTTACTATTCCAACTCCAGTCTGGGCAACAGTAGAAAAAGTGTTGGATTTTAATGTCCAATGCCACTTTCTCTAAGGCATGTCGTTGAAATGAAATGCTTGGTAAAGGTATGTGATAATTTACATTTGTTGTAACAGACGCATTGTAACTGCAGCGTGCGATTCTGCCGTCAAGGTGATTCTGTCGTCGTAGTACAAACTGTTTCCTGATAGGGATAAGGATAGGAGAAGGGAGAGGAGAAAAAGTAAGGAAATGGTAAAGAAGAGGGGGAAAAGGAAGAAGGAAAGAGATGAAGTTGAAATGTAGGGGAATAAATGATAAGCGAGGGAAGGCGGGATAGAGAAGAGAAGTGAAGAGGAAGGTGGAAAAGGATAGAGAGGTAATCAGTTGGCTAGATAGGAATGTGAATGTGAAAGGAAGAGAGAGACGGAAAAAGGAAAGGGGAAAGGGGTAAGTAAAGTGGAGGGGGACATAAAGGAGGGAAGGGGGAAGGGGGAAAGGAAAAAGGGAGGAAGAAAACATGGGACAAGGAGCAATAGTGAAGCATATGGCATGGTAAATGCAAAGAGGTATTGGAACTGCTCAAGATGGAAGAGGAGGAAAGTTGGAAAGGCTAGTGAAAGGGGTGAAAATAGAAGGAATTTGGATGTGGAAAAGTTGGGACGGGTTGGTGAGAGAAGCAAAGGGAAGGCAAGAAGCAAAGGGAAAGAGGGAAGAAAACAGCCAATGGAAAGGGGGTACATAGGAGGGAAGAGAGAGGACTGAAGATTGAAGACTTGAAGAGGCATGGTGGCCTGATAGGGAAGAAGAGTGAGGTCATTTAGGGGTAATGAAGGGGAAATGGAAAGTTAGTGAAAGGAAAGAAAAAGAAGAGAATCTGGAAGGGTGGTGAGAGGAATGATTAAAGAGGAGCAAAAGAAATGGAAGGGAAGGTGAAATTAAAATAGACAGAGAAGGGGCAAGTTAAAGGGAAGTAATAGTAAGGGAGTGAAGGGAGAAGGGAAGAATCGATGGGTCATGCAAGAGAGAAGGGGAGCTGTAGCGAAGGGTAGGAAAGCAGAAGGGAGGCAAGAAAAGGAAAGGAAAGGGCAGGGGTAATGCGTAGGAAAGAGAAGTAATGGAATAGTAAGGAAATGGTAGGGGATGGAAGGGAAGAGATTAAAGGGAAGGTGTCATGAGGATGTGTTGAAGGGAAGGCATGATATGTAAATGTAGGGAAACTGAGGGGATGAAATGAAAGGGAAGGAAGGGACCAGGGACAGGATGTCAAAATAATAGACGTGCTGGGTAGGAAAGGGGATGGAAGAAAGAAAGAGGAAAAAGGGGAAGCCAAGAGAAGGGAAAGTAGAAAGGCCAGTGAAAGGAGGAAAAGGTGGAATGGACGTGAAGGTAGGAGGGTTGTGAAGGAATGGGTTGGTCAGGGAAAGTAATAGAATGGAATTGAAGGGCAAACATGATGGGGAGTGGATATGAGGGCAGAGAAAGGACAGAAGAATGAAGACGAGGAGAGGTGAGTTGGTTTGATAGGTGGAGAAGAGGGGCAAGTAAGGAAAGTCAGTGAAAGGAAAGGAAGCAAAGTGGATCTAGAAGAATTAGTGAGGGGTAGGACAAGAAGAAGAGGAAAAAAAACAAAGGTAAGGTGACATGAAAATGGAAGGGAACGGAGAAGGGAGGGGAAGCTATGGGTCATGACAGGAGAGAACAGGAGTAGTGGTGAAGGGTAGGGATGCAAAGGGGAGGAGCAGGAAGGGGAAGGGAAGGAGAAGGATAAAGAGTAGAAAAGAAGAGTAGTGGAAATGTAAGGAAAAGGTATGGAAAGGGGTAGAGATTGGAGGTGAGGTATTGAGGGAAAGGATGTGAAGGGAAGGGATGAAATGTAAATGTAGGCAAACAGGATACAATGAAATAGGCCTAACGAGGGGAAGGTAAGAGACTAGGCGAAAGATGGAGAGGTAATGTGTGGGCTGGGTAGGTAATGGGAGGGGGATAAAAGAAGGATATGGGGAAGCATAGGGAAGGCAGAGGGAAGGGATGCATAGTGTACAGTACATGCAATGAGGGGTAAGGGGATAGGGTGAAGATGGGAGAGAACGAAAAAGAAGAGAGGAAGGAAAGATAGAATGCTCAGTGAGAGGCAAGAAAATGTACAAAAGGAGTGAAGATGGAATGGTTGGTGATGGAAGGGAAGCAAACGGATGGGAAGGAGGGAAGGGAACCCAAAACAGGAAAAAGTAAGGAGAGTGAATAGGAAAACTGAGGATTGAAAGGGAAAAGAGGTGAGGTTGTCCAATAGGGGAAACAAAGGGGCAGGGAAGGGGAGGGGAAGGGGAAGGTAAGGGGATAGGGATTGGGATAGGGAAAGGGAAATAAAAAGAAAAGGTAAAGGGGAGGGGAATGTTAAGAAGAAAGGAAAATAAAGGAAAGGAAAGGAAAGGAGAAAGAATATACTGTCAAAAAGAGAGAAAGGGAGGTGCAGAGAAAGGTAGGTAAGCAGAAGAAAGGAGCAGAAACCAGAAGGAAAGAGCAGGAGTAAAGGGTAGAAAAGGGGAATAGAGAAAAAGTAAGAAAATGGGAGGGGAGGGGTTGGATCAAAGGGAAGGTATAGTGGATTGAAGAGAACGAGTGAAAAGCAAATGTATGAAAACAAAGCAGTCAAATGAAAGGTTAGAAGGGACAAGGGAAATAATAGAGAGGTAATGGGTGCGTTGGGTAGGTAAACGAATGGGAGAAGGAAAAGAAGTAGAAGGGGTAAAGGAGTAGATGAAGTAGACAGAGAAAGTTAAGGGTAAGGAAGGTGAAAGGCAAGTTTAGTGAAGGGAAGGAAAGGGAAAAGAATCTGGAAGGGTTTCAGAGGGAAAGAAGAGGAAAAAAAAGAGAAGGGAAGGTGACATCAAAATGGAGGAGGAATTAAATGGATGGGTTTTGATGAGAAAGAAAGAAAGCTGCAGAGAAGAGGGGTGGAGCAGAAATGGCAACACGGGTGGGGAGAGAAATAGGAATGAAAAGGTTGTTGAAAAGTAGGAAAGGGGAGGGTTTGAAAAGAAGAGATTGAGAGGAATGGGCTCAAGGGAATTAATGAAATTGCAGAGTAGGGTGGATGAAATAAAAGGTGTTAAGTTGGGAAAGGAAAGGGAAGTGAAACATGAAGGAAGAGGAGGGGATGGGTGGTAATGGGAGAAGAGGAACTGAAAAAAGTTGGGAAGCTGAGAAAGGAATGGGTAAAGAGGAGTCATAACTAAAGGGGGAATGGATAAAGCGGGATAGAAAAAGGAAGACTTTTTTACGGAAGAGGAAAGGGTATGAAAGAAAGTGATGAAAGAAGGGTAGGGAAGTGTGGGGAAGGAAATAGGAAGAACGGAAAAGCAAATAGTAATCAAAGCAATATAGGGGAAAGGAAAGGGTCAGCGATTCAGTATGTAGGAAGGAAAGACAAATGGAGTGGAACAGAGGCGAAAAAAAGAAAAGGGACAGTGATTGAAGAGGAGAAGAGGCAGGGAGTTTACTTAGGGTACTAGAGGAATGAGAAATGTAAGGAAGGGATACGTGAAATGGAAATAAGAAAGAAAGGGAAATGAAGGTGGAAGATTGTGAGAAAGTGCCCTCTTTCTTCATGGTTGCCCCCACTTTTTGCTGAACTGCTGATGTGCTTTGACTGAGTGTGCCCTGGGCTCCTGCTAATCATGTACCCAAGGCCTATGTTCCTTCCCTAAAACTGTATTGAAACCCAAACCCAATTGGCATCGCTGGCCACAGGACAGACCCTGGTAAATGGTAGCACAGGTACCTAGGGCACAGTGACCAGGGAAGACCTCTAAAGGCTGCAGTATTTATTGGGCCACACTTAGAGGCCCTGTACCTTTACACACACACTGCCCTTGCAGGCTGCATGTCTTGGTGCAGAACAAAGTGAAGAGTCAACATGGCAAACATCCCTGTGTGCCATGCCTACAACCCACTGCCCTGACATAGATCAGTCCCCCTCTAGCTGGGTGCACTATACCAGTGGCGAGTGAGGGTACAGGTGCATGCGCCCTGTACCCCTAAAGTGTCTAAGCCCATTTTTAGACATTGTAAGTGCCATTAAGAGTATATGGTGCTGGGAGT